>NW_026900878.1:1900000-2382839 GCF_033783945.1 Neopsephotus bourkii
CTTGTTCTAAGTGACTGAATTGCTCATGAAATTGTGTGTACTAATTAGATCTTTCTTCAACAAAGCAGTAAAACATCAACCTGAATTTTCAGCATGGGGTGATTCCAGAGCACATCAAGGCCCTTGACTTAGTGGACCTCTCCACCAGCCTTAAAACACTGCATGTACTAATAGTAAATCACTGTTAAACAGAGACAGTGATGGAGAGTGAAAAGCTCCTTTCCTGCCAGGGGCTAACAGCTTTCAGGGAGGTGCATGCACTGTTAATCCTTTTATGAAGGCAAGTAAAATCATTCAGGTGCATTTGATAGCATCCAGCTTTCTAAAAGACTTTACACTATGTTATAAATATTGTGTAATGGCACACAGTTAATATTTAATTTTAATATTTCTTTGAAAGAAAATTCCTCCTTGTTGGTGAAGCTAGTGGATCTTTGCTGGCAACTCATGTATGCCAGATGATCTGGACATCCTCCCCATCTTAAAAAATCCCACAGAACAAAACAAACAAAAACAAAATCACAACAGGTAACAGAATCAAAAAGCAGGCAGAGAGAAGGAAGTAAAAATGATTTTCTGACAAAGTCAGTATCCAGATTTAGCTGCTGCAAAAATACTACATATAGTAATTTACAACAGCTATGCAATTTTGAAGTTCTTAGCTACCTCTTCACATTATTGAAATTAAATAATGAAATCAGGTCAGCAAATAAGTAAAAATATTACCAATGCAATAGCCTGAGTCAACTCATCTTTTCTAGTTCCTCCCACTTTTTAACCAACTTTTCTTCAGGAATTACCTCTGTGTATCCTATAAGTGAAGTGTAATATTTATAGCAGCTCATGGGTTGCTGAGAATTCTCATTCTTATGCAGCACTGGACCCTCACAAAGTCACTGTCACAAGAAGGGCTCCTATGCTATCATACTTGGTCTCTTCAAACTTACCAGCATATTACCTGTGGATCACTGGAAAAGTATAGACACAAATTAAGCTTCTTCAGTTTGACCAATCAGCCCTCCAGGAGTGTTCTGTGGAGTATGTAGACAGAAGACAGTGAAGTTAAATACTGATTCCAAGGAACTTGCTTATTTTCATCACGGACAAATAATAATAATAAAATGCCACTTTTTATCTTTCAGCAAAAAACTTTTGATGACAACCAACTTTTTCTTTTTTTTTTTTTTTTTTTTCTCCTTCTAAATTTAGGCTTCTCTCAATATCAACTACAATATAGTCCAAAAATAACAGCATAGTTGCTATCTGGGGAGAAGCTACCTTACCGCTTGTATTCTTATTCCAAAGTTAAAGTCAAAACAAAATTAATTGGGAAGGGTTATCTATAATGTATCAACGTTCATTTCAGAAATAAAAATACCTTTGCCAGAAGCAGAAGGAAAGTTGTTTCAAGCAGTTACATTAGACTATAGACTCCAAGGGGAAGATTACAGATCTTCCATATTCAGCAACATGAATCAAAACTCTTAGGAACTAGTCTAACTTTCTTTTTTTTTTTTTTTTATTAATATAGCAAGGCAGCAGGGATTGCTTTTTGTATAGGCTATAATTTAGATGGCTAATTGAAAGTAAGCAGTGGTGAGCTGCTTCCTTGGTAAAATATTACCAAGACAATCTTATCTGAGTTTACAGAGTTATTTTCAATTTGTAAATGCTGTATTCATTTCTACCAGATAAAACATCTTTAAAAACTCCAGACTCAGGCATGAGTGGGTTGCTGTTGCAACTGCTCTGCACTGTTTCACCCCACACAAATGCCTTCCACCCCACTTATATATATAAACTTTCCCTATGAATAGTTTCACTCTTTAAAAAAACTTAATCCATTTTATGGTAAATAAATTTAATGATATTCTGAATCCTCATAACTTTGAGTTGGTGTCATCCTGCCAGTTATCTGCTCTGCAAGACAATCTCCATCATTAGAGCCTACACCTTTTATAATCTTACCTTAGCAAATTTATTTCTTGCCTGTAATACGAAGAAAATCCTGGGCTTTGTTTCACCATTATAACAGATGTAAATGAATGTTTTGCCATTGTTTGCTGCTGTAATCATAGAGGCAACTATATATTCCTAACAGCTATCTTATTTTCAATTTGCAAAGCATACTGTGCTTAATCCCATGAGGCAGCTTGTGGTTCTAGATACGAATTTTAAAAGGTGATTAGACCAGTGTGGGGGTTTGTCCCTGAGATAGAAAAAGGAGGCTCCTGCTAGGTCCAGAGGGGTCTTTAAGAGCTCTGAGGCTGGTCACAGTTCTCATCCTAGTTTACTACATGTCTTCACCTTGTGAAACAGCTTATTTGTTCATGTAAATTTAAATCATATTGATACTAATAGAAGGGCTTTTGTTGCTCCTTTTTTTTTCCTTTCTTTTCTTTTTTTTTCTTTTTTTTTCTTTTAATCTAGAAAGGTTACAGAGCTGTTTCTTGGTGACTGGCAACAAGCTATTTTTTTTTTTCCAATGATCTCTGCATTTTTACAGTCAAATAGATAGTAAAAGAGACATATTGATAAAGTTTTAATGCATCTCTGGTGGGTGGCAGTAATTTTAAATATCGTACAATCATCATTAAGTCATCTGTGTAAATGAAAAGTACTTGGCAACCCTTTGTATGGCAAGAAATAGCTCTGGTTTCTCTGCATCTCTGCTTTCATTGTCTCTTTTCCCTTTTGCTGGCTGTAACATAGTGCACATTGTACAGATTAACTATTTCCTTAAGGTTTTGTGAAGACTTTCTGTAGAGAGAATCACACGCCTATGTAAGACAGTGTGTGATGAGTAACTAGTGATGGGACAAGGTTAAAATTTCATTAAAAATGCTCAAAGGAATTTTCATAAGCCAAGATTAATGTGGTTTAGTGGTGAGTTAAAGAAAAAAATGGTGAGAGATATGGATATATGTGGGTTTGGATTACGTGAGTTGTTACCCCATCAGCAGTCTCCTGTTTCAAATCTACATCCAGATCTGAGTTTTGAGGCTTCAGCCCAGACCTAGTTTACATCATGTGAATCTCAGTTTGAGTTGATGGATGTTTTCAAGTGAGACCATGAATCTCTCCTCAAAGTGAAGAGAGGGTAGGGATCTGATCACTTACACAGGATTTAGTTTCAAAAATTGACATCTTAGACTGAACACTTCCTGTGCCGGAAAAATGGAGGCAGTCTGAGCTAAACTGTTCATGTTTGCCCAGATGTCTGACAGTATTTAAGGGCCAGATTCTGCCCTCAAGCTGCTTTTGTAGAAAGTGTGAACACTCACTCTTGGGAAGATTCTGTCCCTAAATGTTCTCACTTTTCAACACATTGTTACCCTCCCACATATCTATTCAAGCAGAAAGAACAGTGAACCTCCCCCAGGGGTTTTTAATGCAAGCCTGTTGAGTCACATTCTCCTCCTGCTTTTTGGATTGAGTTAGGATTGTAGGATTCGGTTTGAAGGTGATAAAGATTCCAGGAATGTATGAGGAAAATCGTGTTCCCAGGCCAGTAGATAGAACATAAACTCCGTCCCCATGTCTGTGCACAGAGCTGTCTCTAAAACTCCAGAGGCAACTAGCCAGTAGGAAGCATTATATTCTGTTAATAGGTGGTTGCAAAGCCAGTTGGCTTGGTATGTTGCTGTCTACTGGTCTGTATCTGCATCTATAGTTTCCCTGATGGGAGTTTGAGAGTGCACAAGATTAGCCAAGTCTACTATGCACAACTCCAGTGCACCTACATTTGCCCATGCCTAGGGGCACCAGTAGACATGGTAGCACAGGATTTGTATAATTCCCTAGCTCTTTATATCAGTGTTTTGCCCACTGTCTTTTCTTAAGCAGGGCCTTTTCAAGAAGGAAGGCTGAATCTGTAGTCCAAGCCTACATTTACATACTGAACACAAAGTCTTCATATTTATTCTGAGCTGGAGTGCTCTTGAAGCTTTACACCACTTTGATCTGGCAGGAAAGTAAGGGGACTCCACAACTTCTGTTTTCTTACAGAGTCTTCCTTGAAGTTTTCATTAAGGATCACTTCCCATAAACACCTCCTACCAATACTTATTAAAGAAATTAGAAACTATGGTACATCAGGGCAGACATTTATTTTAATTGAGTTGAATTATTTATTTATTGAAAGCCTGTATTGTTCATAATGGCTAGGGTGCCAGTCTCCATTTGCTAAATTTTTACAGATGAGAGCAACATTCATTTTAAGGGAGATATTCCTGACATTTCCCAGAAATCAAGAGTATGATAGGGCTCCACATAGCTAGCAAATACGGGTGACAAGAATTCTGCATGAAACTACAGTACAATTTGAGTAGATTCAAATGGTAATGTAGTTGAAACTCAGGTCAGTGGCTTTGTGAGGGGCATAACCAGTCCTAATAAAAATTGCAAGAAATTTAGATCATAAGATTTTTTTTACATATACACCTATATTTCTCCTCACAGATAAAGTAAAAATCGATGTACAGAAAAGCAAAATGCCTAGCTCAGTTTGTAATCTGGGAACTGGTAAAACTGAGTTCTAGCAAACCTGAGGTCTGAAAATGTGAAAGACACACTCAGAAATGGGTGATATCTCTATTAACTTTTTCAGAAACCCAAAGGTATTTTACAAACTCACTAAGAGTTACCTGTCAGGTCTCAGCATGAATTTGTCCCACTCAATGGAGCCCGCACACAAACATGCTAAGCTGTTTGCCTCCAAAAAGTTATCATCTGCTCTTGACTCCCACTACATTAAGGAGATACCAGCATAGATTCACCAAAATCTGCTTGCACACTTCAAACACAAATATCACCCCAACGCCAAGGTCAGCTTTTGCTTCTTTTTCAGCACTGGTCACAGCTAGATAAAAGTGTAAGTAGAAAGAGAAATAAATCTTAAATTCTGCCTTTTATTACCCATAGTTGTAGCAGGACACCACTGTACTCATCACTAACAATCCAGCTGCCCTCAGGCATCAGAGATGTTCAGAAAATATTTAGATGAGGATGACTGTTGGCTACCCTTTTCCAAACCAAATGGACTGATCCTCAAAATGCAAAGTTAGAAAGCAGGCTACTGAGTAGCATTGTAGTATTTTGTTCCCTCCTTACATTGTATTAAGTCTGGCTAAAGAGGCAGTCTCAGGAGTTAGGAAATCCCCAAACAATGTAATCAATCCTTCTATGCCTGTGGTGAGCAATAAAAGTTTATATGAAACGTACAACACTTCACACTGAATGGCTGAAAAATAGCACACATTTGTCAGAATGCCTGAAAACACACCCCATTCTGGTAGAGCAAAGCAATCAGTGAAGCCATTCTTCACCTGAAAGATTTCCATTCTGTTTTGCTAACACACTATATTCAGTATTGATGTGTCCTTGTGTACAGTAAAGAGCAGACTCTGCAGTACTGGGACAGCTCATTCGCATGACAGTGATATCACAGTCATGCATTGCTCTTGCTTCGCAGTGCGACTCAAATTCCTTTATTAAAGCAGCACCCAACAGTGCTAACAGACTAAAGGAGCTTGTCAGTGTTTCTCCAGAGGACTTCATTTTTTAAGGGGCTTTAAATCTGGCTATTTTGTCATGGACCACAGGTCCATAAAAGGATGTTAAAACGATTAAGTGAAGGTGTACCCTCTACTAGCCCTAGTCCAATCACTGTGGATGGGATGGTGTTGCAAATTGCAGCCAGATTTGTGGATTTGCCTAAACAGCAGTGTCAATTGCTGTGCCTGGGGACAGAGCACTGGGTTCAACAGGCTGCTGGTGTGGGCCAGATGTGCTTTTTATATTATTTCATAAGGAGCCACAAATCACATTGGAACCAGATCCACATCCATGTCAACATTCAGAATGGCTTTCTATCTCCAAATCTCCCTATTAGAAATATCCATAAAACTCTGCTAATGAGTTTTAGACTCTTGTCTATGAATTTCTTTAGCATTTGTTCTTGCTTTTATGATCAGTGCTAGTCAACATTCAAAAGCAAAAGTTCAGGGTTAGAATAAGCAAAGGTACCAAGTTTGGGATGCAAGCACATAAATCTCCTGTCATTAGTCTCCCTTACCAGATTTTTTTCCCTTCTAGTCAGAAGTATCACCAAAAAAGCCCCATTTCATGGTATATTTGCTCTTGGGATTCTGCTTAGCATCTGAAAGAAAAAAAAGATGGTGAAAATAGAAAACAATTTTTCAGACAGTTAACTGAGCACATTGGAAACTTTAAAGCTTCATTCAAGATAAGATTTCAATTAAAAAAAAAAAAAAGGAAAAAAACCAAACCCACCAAACAGCTCAAGAGTTCTCTTTATAATAAATCCATGGCCACTTTCAAACTTCACAGTTCTCACTGTCCTGTACACAACTCCCACTCAGTACATCACAGCAACAGTACAGATGGAGTTGTGATCTTCTTTACTCCAAAAGCACAGTCTTGTAGCTAAAGAAGGATATCTGTTAGCAGCTCAGGGTCTATACCATAGAGCTGAGCAATTCTCAGTACAGTGGTACATCCCTATTAGACAGGCAGTCCCATTCTCTTCTGTTCTCTGCTGCACTCTTTCTCCATCATGAAGATTCTCTACATGCAAAGCACTCGGCTTTCACTGTTGTTTTTACATAAAATTGATTTAAATGAGCAAAGTTTCTTATTGAGCTAAAGAGCAGTGTAGAAGTAGGTAGTTTTGCAGGCTTTTTGCTTTGTAATGCTCTAATTAAAAATTAAAATTTGAAAATTTGAAAAAAGGCATTTTAAAGCCTATTAATATAACATAGAGAGTTGAGACTTATTACACTGATGGGGAAAACAAAAGAGGAAAGTCAGCAAGTTAGAAGGCAGAGCTTTTGCCTGGTCAGAGGTTGCTGGCCAGAGCAGCAGTAAACGTGGAGGTGCTGATCAAGAAAAAGCATGGCCATGCCACCCCTAAGGAACAGTGGGGCAACAGCGATATGTTGATCCATATATCACCTAGGTAACCGCCATGTTGGAGCCCATGTAGCCATGCTATTTGTAGTAACTGAGTACCTCACAATCTTAATGTGATTAATGAATATCCTTAGGCCATCTGGGTAAGGAAGAACATCTATTATCTGTATTTCAGACATGGGGAATGAAGGCCCAGAAGCCTATAGCTCAAAAGTACTTAGGCACCTAATTTGTTTCAAATACTCTTTAGGATTTGGGTCAGAGGGACTGAGGCATGGGTATATATCTGGCATGGGTATTATGAGAAGCAAGGCTGCAGTGTATGGGTGTGCATCGACACTGATGTATTTTGACTTTTTGTTTGTTCAGATATTTCTTCAGGACCTGTGTCACACCATTTTGGCAAAAAACCTTTAAAAGAATGTCGAAAGAATGGGGTCTGGGTTGTACAGGATGCCTGCATCAAAGCAGGCACTGAAAACAAACTTTCACAGAGCAGATTATCTGATGGACCATGTTCTCAAAATTGTCCTCTTCTACTACCAGAAGATATTTTTGGGTTTGGCACAAACATTTTTGGGACTGTGTGAATTCTCATGAAAACGCAAAATTAGTAGTTGGTCATTTTTAGTGTTGAAAGCAATCCCTTGAAAACATTATGAATGGTAATTTGGACTTTACTGTCTACCCTGTGTTAAGATTTCTGCCAAGGAAAAGGCAGGCAATCCAGAAGGGTGAGGATAACGAGATGTCTATCAGTTCACAGCTGTCATTCATTGTGCATGCTCTGTGATGTTTCCTGAGCCATTTCTGACTTCCTGTTTCACAGCCACTAGGAGGTGTACATAATACACAGGCATGTATAACTCAACATGTAGTGAAGGAGTCATGTCCAGCATGGGGGTAGGCTCAATTAAAAACAAAGCATGGCAGCTAATGAATCAGTGGAGTAGCTTACAACATAGTGAGTAAGTTGCTGTAGTTACTGTGTAGGTTTGAGCAGATCTATAGCTATCCTCATTTAAACTGGGTGCCAAAACCAGTCTCTGGCTACCCAGGTTGCTGAGGAGTGTACAGGCAATTCATCATCCTTCTTCATTTCATAGACACTCACAGATAATCAGACAAACATGAGGATTAAACTGCATACATACAGAACCTTTCTGTAAAATGAGTACAACTCAGTCTATGTAACCCCACTGACTTGGGTCTATACATAAAAATATAACTGTCAGTCTTTCTTCTTCACTTTTTTGACATATATGCTTAAGTACATAAGCACACAACCCTGCTTATTTGAGCGGTGGAAGGACACATGGAGCCTTCTGTTTACCTGTAACACTTCAGAAATATCAGCAGTAGAGGATGTATCTTGTTTTAAGGAGTGCTAACTGCCTGGTTAATTGACTATTTTCCTGTGCTGTTGTTTTCTATCTGCTTGACTTTATGCCTCATAGGAAAAAAACAGCTGCCAAGGAACACAGAGAATGAGTGTCCCCTTGTTCTAATAGTGATAATTGTGCATGGAAATTGATTACAGGTTGAGGCTTTTTTAATGTTTCTATGCATGTTTTGGTTTTTGTTCTGTTTTTTTGTTTGGTTGGTTAGAGGTTTTTTTGTTGTTTTTTGTTTTTGTTTCCCTGTGTGCATCGGGAAAAAGTGGCAAAGGAATATATTGGTTATATTTCGTTTTGAGCATATACCAACTGTACTAAGAGTTAAACACAAAAAAGAATGAAAATAAGCACGAAAGACAACATCCGTTCTCATTTCAATTTCCTGGAAGGAAAGTGCGGTTGGGCAGATGGTGCTTTTTTGTTTTACTAAACTGACTGATCAGATGTAAATAATATACACCATATAGACTATGAAGATCGTTGAAGGTGAGGTTTCCATGTGTAGAGGATTCTGTATTGTACAGAATTTTTCACTACTTAGTGATATGTCAAGCCTTTTGTTTTTAGCTTCTTAATTTTTGATGCTTCAGCTTTCTTACTGCACACTCAACCTGCCTAGTCATGTTTGTTTCACCCACTGTATTTCAGAGGGCTGTGTTGTACATACATTAATTCAGGTCCCTTCCATGAAGAGCCATAATATTGAGTCTCTGGTTGAATGGACAGAGAAGAATGGCTGGTAATTTGGCATCACGTGAGTCTCAGTATTTCTGTGTTGCTATCTTTCTTCATGCCCTGGTTCTCTTATGTGTTATAGGATTCTGTTTTCTTTGTTTTTATCCAATGTAATTTTTACACCTTTGGAGCTCTTCTTCCATTTTCTTTCCAAGCTGGAACATTAAATATTCCTAAGGGAGACCAGAGTTTGTGTTCTCTGGCAATTAGAAAAGTCCCTTATCAAACGAAAACAAAATAAATAATTCTAAAATGTGCATAACTAAACATGGCTCAACAAAGTGATAATGCCATCCTCCTGTCTGAAAGAGCAGAAAAAGACATTGTGCTATGAAATCTGCAAAGAAATAATACTGCACTTTCATTCTCAGCCAGATCTAAATGTATGCTCTTCATTACCCCTTTTGTTCTGCATTAGCTTGTTGGGACTCAGAGGACATTTTCATGTTTACACTACATGAATGCCTCTACCAGTGGTAGCAAACCAAAAATGCTACTGCAGGTATCTTAGTAGGTTATTACCACTCTAAGCTCCCTGGTCCAAGGTGACCAGCCTGGCTTTGAACTAAAAATGCTACTGCAGATATCTTAGTAGGTTATTACCTCTGTAAGCTCCCTGGTCTAAGGTGACCAGAGAGGGCTTTGTCTGGAACTCAGGAAAAAAAAAGAGTTTATAACCTTTGGAAGAAGGGGCAGCCAGCTCAGGACTGCAAGGATGTCATGAGGTTATGCAGGCAGAAAATTAGAAGGACCAAATAGAACTTAATCTGGCTACTACCATAACAGACAATAAAAAATGTTTCTACAAATGCATTAACAACAAAAGGAGAGCTAAGGAGAATATCTGTTGTTTACTGGATGCAGGGGGGAAACAGTGACAGAGGATGAGGAAACTTAGTTGTCTCAGACCTGTTGTTGTCCAGGTCCCCAGCCCCAGGAGCTGGAAGACAAGCATGGGGAGCAGAATGAAGGAGGTCCCAGCTGACTGAAAGTAGAGCAAATGTGACACCCATCTACAAGAAGGGCCAGAAGGAGGTTCAGGGGAACTACAGGCCTGTCAGTCTGACCTTGTCGCTAAGGAAAGTTATAGAGCAGATAATCTTGTATGAGCAGATAATCTTGAATGCCATCACACATCACATAAAGGACCATCATGTGAGTTCAACAAGGCTCAATGCTGAGTCCTGTGCTTGGGTCACAATGAGCCCATGAAACACTGCAGGCTTTGGGAAAAGTGGCTAGAAATCTGCTCAGCAGAAAAGGACCTTGGGGGTGTTGGTCAACAGCTGGCTGAACATGAGCCAGCTTGTGTCCAGGCAGCCAAGAAGGCCAAGAGCATCCTGGCTTGTATCAGAAATAGAGTGGCCAGCAAGACTGGGGAAGTGACTGTCCCCCTGTACTCAGCACTGGTGAGGCTGCACCCTGAACACTGTTCAGTTTTGGGCCCCTCAGTACAAAATCCATTGAGATGCTGGAACGGGTCCAGAGAAGGGCAATGAAGTTGGTGAAGTGTCTGGAGCACAGATTTTATGAGAAACAGCTAAGGGAACTGCAGTTGTTTAGCCTGGAGAAAAGTAGACTCAGGGGGCAATTTATTACCTTCTACAGCTACAAAGGAGGATCTAGTGAGGTGGGTGTTGGTCTCTTCTCCCAAGTAACAAGCAAGACAAGAGCAAAGGACCTCAGGTTGCATGAGGGGAGGTTTAGATTGGATATAAGGAAAAATTTCTTCACTGAAAGGGTTGTCAAGCATTAGAACAGACTGCCCAACAAAGTGGCTGTGTCACCATCCCTGGAGATATCTGAAAGATGTGTAGATGTGGTGCTAAGCATGGTTTAGTGATGGACTTAGCACTGTTAGGTTAACAGTTGAACTGGATCTCAAAAGTCTTTTCCAGTGTAAGCAATTCTATGATTCTATGACATTGCAAATGTAATCCCTGTGGTCATCAGAATTTTTATTTAACACTCTATCTTTCCTTACTAACCTTAAAATGGGCATAGTAGAGGAAGAGAAAGGACATTTTCTCACTGAAAGAATAGCAGTGTAGTACTCAGGAGAAATGACTCATAGAAAAATACAGAAATTACATGTAGAATCAGAATGCCCAGATCTAGAGAAATCAGAAGACACAGCCTCTTCTAAAACCGCTCTATAAAATAAGAGACTAAGGCAAACCAGAGGACCAGATTAAACTAAAACTTTATAAAGTTTTTTAAAAATTAGAAGTACTGAGCTACACAAATATATAGTTACCTTTTTCTAAAAATGGCAATGGTGAATGTAAAGTATAAAATGGATTGTCCTTTGGTGGTTTTTTAACATGTCTTGATGGAAAAATTCTGCTTATTAACCTGGGAGACCTGCTGACAGCTGTCAGAATTTCATTGTGAGATTTTTATTTTTTAAAATTGTATATACTGGAGTTAAGGAATTTCACAAGAATTATAGTACTCATTATAAAATAAAGTTCTTCTAGCATGCATTGTACAAATAAAACTTGAAAGTGAAATTAAACTTTGAAATATAAAAAACAACACTGTAAACAAATAAACATCCTACTTTATAACAGTCCTGTGTTTCAGAGGCCTTATACATTTGTAAGGTGTTTGATTTTGACAGTGCAGTGAGGATGAAAAGAAAGAATAAAGTGTGCAAGTTACATTAGTTCAGTATAATAAAAAATGTTAAAGAAATAACTGGGAAAACTGAATTTGTAACTTTAAATGCTAAATCAGAAATAAATTAGAACAAAATAATAATAAAATAGACAGATTTCAGCTTGTAGAACCTCTCACCTTACAACTTTCTAAAAGTCTGAAAATCTCAGAGAATGAGATTTGTCTTCTCTGGTTGCTCATAGACAGCTCATTAATTTATAAATAAATATAGTAACAAATCAAATATGTGAAGGCTCCAACAAGAGCTTTTAACAGATGAGAGAGAAATGACAAAGCCCAGGCTTCAGCTCAAATACTGCCATGCATCTCCGAAGTGATTCTGGTGCACTAAAGATAGGGCAACTTTGCTGGCAGACGTGTCGCTGACAGGTATTGCAAGAAGGAAACTGGACTGAGGCGCAAGCGGCATGGACAGACATTCAAAGCATCAGCAGCAACAGCAGCTTTTCACGAGCAGGCAGGGCTTCAGTCAGTTGCTCACTCACTTTTCCCACAGTTAAAAGCTGACAAGCTTGAAACAGTTTGGGGCTGATAAGGCAAGCTATAGTTAAAAAGGAAGGAAAAAGCTTTAAACACCTGGGGCCAAACGTCTATCTGCTGTTGATCTCAACTGGAATAAAACAGTATGTGCAAGCCCAAGATTTGAATCTCAGGCTCTCACATGCATTCTGAAACCCATAGAAATTGACCATGAGGCATTTTTTACTTTCCTTAGAAACATCTAGACATTCCCACAAAAAAAATCAGAAACATCGCTAACTTCATGGCCAATTAGATCTGTGTTTGCAAGATATAACTCTATGGGTAAATAAAGCATTAGAGCACACACAGACACATAATTAGGAATAGTACTCTAAACTGAAGAAGACAGGGACCATTTGCAAATCAAAAAGACTAATCCCATGTTAAATTATAAACAGCTATCAAACAAAATGGAGGCAATGTACAGGCCTTGACAAGCAGCTGAGAGTAAAACCTGCTGAACTAGTAAGACACCGAATGTCCTGTGGCACCGGAAAGTAAAAAATCTCATATCTGATTTTTCTTTCTCTTGAAAGAAGTGCTATCATGCAAACCCAATTCTTTGTTTGGTGAGTGGGCCTAGACTGCCACACTTCATTATTACAGGACTTGATGTAGAAATCAACACAGTAATGCCTTTCATCTTTCCTATTATAAGAATTCAAATTCAATTTTTATTTTACAGCACAGCCACACAATACCTCACAGTATGGTTCTTGGTTTCCTCTGTCCATTAACAATAGCCTTGAAAAGAGATAGAGAACTTAAGAAAAAAAACCCTCTTTTCCCCCAGTAGTTTGTTTCATCTTACAAACAATAGCAATTCACTATCTAAAACAGAGGGTAATAATAAGTAGAGTCTATTGAGCACTGCTCTCTTCCTAAAAGTTTTTCTTTTCTTTTGAGTACTGGCATAGTTAACTGTTCCAGAAAATCTGGAGTCTACAAGTTTTGGCCAAGTGACACCTTTGTCAATAGCATACTAATATGCTGAGAACATTTCTTAGTTGACATGCAGTGGATTGTATATGTCACTTCCATCCTCCTTCGGAGTGCAGTATCAGACCACAGGGACCCTCAGCCCTGCTGTGTTTTACTGTTGGGCTGCATGGTTTTATAGTCACAATGCTCTAAGGGGGTGCTGGCTGACTTCTTAATTACCAAGCTTTGGCTTGTATGCCTGCATAGTGCTTTTTAAGATTTTCAGTTTGAGTGTTTGAATATAGTGTATGAATGTGATTGTTAAAGTAATACCAGTACAGGTACATTAACTTCATATACATGGGCTTTTAAAACTGTACAGTCATCATTCCTCTGCATCTGCATATGCACCTGACTCAGCAACTGGTGGTTAGTCCTCTGGTCAAGAGAATATTTCATAAAGTCCCTTAAAGGGGCAGGTGACCCACTGGATGTTCAGTTTGGTTTAACAGCAACATAATTCCATCAGTTTTAGGATTGATCAGAGCAACAGAGGAACCAGAGCAATGCTTAAAGTATAGGGATGGAGATATCCAAAGTAAATCTGACTAGTTTATATTAAGAAAGGATTTGACAGACCTGCTGGGTTTCTACTTAATGCAAATCAATCCTGAAAGGGATCACTTGAGCTCAGATATTTATCTGAAACTCATTTGAATTATCCTCCTTTCTTGATTTGGAGAGTCCAGAGTATAGTACCACGAAGAGAGTGTTTTGAATTTTCCTACATAAAACAAAATTAAATGCATTCAAGTGAAGGAAATACACAACTTAAGTGACAGGAGAATCAGGCCCTTTGAATTTGACAACAGAAATAGAGCTCCATCAGGACTGTGTGTACCCTGAAAGTCTTTTGGGAAGTGAAAAATCCATTAATTCCTCTTCATTGTCCCCTTCAAAGCATTTAGAATCAACAAAACGCATACAGGGAATATCATACGTATTATTCTTTCTTTTTCTGCCCAGTCAATATAATCATGTTTCTTTTGCAGACATGACATTAGTTAAAGAACAGCATTTGAGGTCAAGTCTGGATTGTCCTATTAGGCTAATTCTGCCAAAATTTATTCAAAATAAATTGTCTTCAATTATTACCAACACTTAAATGATCATTGCAGAAATCACAGGAAAGAAGGATAGTGCTTACCAAAACCCCAAGAAAGTACTTCAGATAGTTTTTCTTTCATAGTCAAGCAGAAAAGGTCAGGTGAACTGTGTTATTTGCGAATATCCAACTTTTCAGATTGGCATGAGCAGCTGCAACATACCCACTATCAGCAATTTCCACTTGGCTCTATCCAGAGGGGAGAAAACTACCAGGAGCTCCATCGTTTATAATTCCCTCAACCCCAAGGGTAATTCTGTTTACCCATTACTTGAAATTCAAGCTAAGTAATTTGACACGTCTGTTTGGTACCCGACCACAAACTACCTCTTAAGCAAACCAAGGAGTTGCATAGTTTACTTCCACAATACTCTACAGAATGTAATTATTGCGGCCAAAAATAGAAAAAAAAAAAAAGAAGTTATACAGACTTGTGAATAGCTGGGGCTTGGGGGCTTTTGATCACCACTGCTGCCTTTAAAAGATCCCAATAGATCTGAAAGGGAGGAAGCTAGAAGGCAGTTTTTGTCTCTGGATGAGAGTTCCTAATCAAACACTGCAAATATAGTAAGAATTGAACAAGAAGCCTCCAAGTGCAGTGTTTGACAGCAGAAAACCCGCTCTCTGCAGTTAAATTTTATAACTTTTGTCTTTTCATACAGTTACAATGTTACCTAGAAAAGGCTATGCACATGGAGAGAGAATTATCTACGTTATCTATGGTATGCGTTTTTCAATCTCTAAGGCCAGTCATTTAAATTCCATAATTGAATCCAGAGTTAGATGATATCTAGACTTGGAACTTTTTTAAAGATGGGCAAACCTGTTAATCATTTTATTGGTGATGAGTTTGTGTACACACGACTTCCATATCTCTTTGTGAGTAACAAATTAGCTGCCAAATATCGTGACTGAACTGCATGACTCACTCCATGGATTCATTTCACAGCAGTCTGGTGAAACTAGTAGCTGGTAGCACCTATCCTTTGTAAGAACTTTTTACATGTTGTAATTCTACAAATGAACCTTCCTTTTTTCTTCTTTTTCTTTTTTTTTTTCTCCACACAAAAGATTACACTGATGAAGTTTAAAAAACCCAACAAGATGACTCAAAATTCATTCACATTATACTGAGCTATATACCAAACTGTTCAAATAGCATGTGTGAAGTGGGCCTAGTTCTCATTTTCATCAGTGTATGTCAGGAGTAATTTCAAAGACACTTTCAGAGCCACTATCTTTTACTGAAAATCAGAAGGGCTGATGCTTAATTGTGTAATCTCATTCTTGTTAGAATAGCTTCTTATTTGGAAATTTTGGTGCCAAATAAGTAACAAGTTCTTTATTTTTTAACTCTGAATATGATTACCCTTTCAACCATATTCTGCATTTCATTTCTACTTTAAAAAGTTGTTCGTTGTCCAATTTCAAGCTGAAAAACTATAAAAGTCCATTTTGACTTCACTATGGCAGAACTAAAAGATTTTTTTGAACTAAGATGAAATTGATATATCTTGAGCTTCTGTCATTGTAATATGACATTAGGAGCATAGTCAAATAGTAGCTTTGACTATAAGTGTCCTACTAAAGTAGTAGTCTACTGCAGAGTGCTTTTTGATGTATCAATGAAAAGGTACTGTCTTTCAAACTGCATTCATATTCTATCATCAAGGTAAAGTAATAGCAGGACTAAAGCATGATCTTTTTTTACAGTTTCTAGAAGTCAGTGCTATAAGGGATTGCCTAGCCTTGCATTAGATATTCATGTTTAAATGAACCACAGATAGGCTTTCCAATCTACAAACTCCATTAATTAGATTTTATCATTTTCTCTGTCTACTTTAGGATTCTTTACCCTCCCCCCCTGCTGTTATTGCTGTAGCTTCACTACTGACAGGCCAAATATTTTTTTTTTTTCTTTTCTTCCGCTAAAGTTGAGACACTCTTACTGGTGCAATGCACAAATGTTTCTGTGTAGTGCTGACAGCCAATGACTCCATTACTCACTGGGTAGATCACGTTTTCCTTTATTATCTCTCAGGCATGTCACCTCCCATGTAGAAGATCTTACCTTAAAAGATTGGATTTTGTTTTGCAGAAAGTCTTGAGTAGGGAAGAAAATGTCTTTGAACAACTTAATATTTGTAGCTCTGTTACATCTAGGCTATATGTACAGACAGACAGTCAGAAGGGCAGCATATAATCATGCTAAACATGAAAAATGAAGAGCAGCACCAACACTGAAGGGGCAGGGCTGCACAGTGCAGTGAATTGTCAAAGGCAGGTGAGGGGTCTAGATAAGGCAAAAGTGTTTCAATTTCTTTTTTCCTGTGATAATTTTCCCCTATTTTTTTTTCTGGAAACGGCTAGTTTTCATCCTAGGTGTGGTAGAATGAATACTGACTTTTCAAGTTTTCCTTTTGTACCAGTCCAGGACAAGTCGTAGAACTCCACATGCAAAGATAATGGTGAAGAACTAAAAACATTTATTTATGATAACTGAAACAAAACGTTTGTTTCAATAATATTGAATTGTTTTGGTAGAGTCAATAAGTTTTTCTCTGAACACTTTGAAACATTTAATGTATATATGATGTAAACATTAATACAGAATAAAATACAAAGTTTAAGAGGAAATATTCAAAAGAGAAAAAAGCAAAAATTGTTTTATTTTGATTTTAAATGTATGAAATATTTCCATTTAGTGTTAAAATCAGCATATTAATATAAAACACTTAAAAGAACACCCCTCTGAAAACAATTTTGTATCAACTTTATGCAGAAAAGAAGTTATTTCCATTATTTTTACCATAAATGCATGAAAGATATTGCTAATGGCAGACTCATTGCTAATGAAAAGAGAAAGATTAACTCTATTGAGAAGCATTGGCCCTCCCCACAGAACAGATAATGAGTTGGTGTAGTTGTCTTCAAAAGTGTTCTCCTATATATGGGTGTGTATTAAAATTGGACCAGAAAATAGTTCAAATTCCAGTCCCACTAATTAGGCAAAGATCTATATAATCCCATTTTTTTTCTCCTAAATGCAGTCTAAAAGAAATACAAGGATGGACTAGTAAAAGTGTGTGTACGTTGTAAATGCTATATGGGCACTGGCTATATGGGCAACCCAAGACCAAATAACAAAATACCAAAAAGAAGTTGGAAAATAACTCTCTACCATATGTCAAAGGCAAAGGCTATTATGATAAACTTTTCTCCCACTGAGAATCGGCAAATGGTCAGGCTTCATCTACAGAAATCATTATGACTGAAATTTTACAGATTTGGTGTGGGAGTGAGAAAGCTGGCTCATCTCTAAATCCACAATGTCCTGTTTTCTGAGGTGCACAATCGGTGCAACATACAAGAGAGAGGTCTCAAAGGTACTTCCTAGCAGGCTTATGTTCACGTCTTCCTTTCTGTTAGGTAATAGTTGGTATCCATCATCTCTGAGTCAGTTATGCGTCATAAAACACTTCCTTAGCTACCCAGATTCTTCCACCCTCTTTTAGATGCACAAGTTTTTGGAAGTTATTCCTTCTTGTTACAGTGAATCATGAGTAACAGAAGCAGAAGCTTGATCAGCCTATAATATGCACACAGTAAAAATGTTTCCAGATATTGCATTCAGTATAATAATACTAGATGCTGATTTTGGCCCAGTTGATGCTGTCTGTTGCCAAAATTCATTGTCACACCAAAAACAGAAAAAGAAAAATTGGGAGGAAGGGTGAAGAAGGAACCTTCTGGCCAAATTCAAATCACAGTAATACTATTATCAGCTGGGAGTAACATTGAAAGATTAAATGCAGCTACTGTGGATTGCTGCTGATACAAAAATGACCAGAAAGGGATGCTGGGCAGCCTTGTACTTCTCTGAACGGTGCTTCTTCTGCAGCTTACATTCTCTAAGTCACGGTACATGACAGTGAGCACATGGCAGCCTGGTCCCACTTTCCTGATTCACATTGTTCTTACATGTAGCCCTATTTTGCCTGCATAAATAGGGAGGAATTTCCAATTCCATGGAGATACTACAAGTTTAGTCATGAAGATAATTAAGTCCTTTGGGCTTGAAATACCCAAACATTTCATACTTGAAAGAAATTCAGATATGACTCTGAATGTCTGGACTACTGCCATCTAAATAATTTGGATTCATTTGAGGTTTAAGATTAGCTCCAAATTCCTCTTCACATCAATTAATCATTCAGATATTTACCAACCTTATCATTAGTATTATCCAATGGCTAGAAATTCTAAGATACTGTATGGCCTACTTCTATGAAAATACAATAGGTAGATTTAGTCTTTCAAAAACCTCAAATCTAATCAGCAAAGATTAAAAAAAAAAAAGGTAGGTGTAAAAAAAAAAAAAAAAAAAAAGGAAGTTTTATTATTAATATCCTTTTCCAAAGGGTAAAAGAAGCTTAAAGAAAGTCTGGTCACTTGCCCACAGATCAATGTTAGAGCTAGGGAAGGGCTCTAAGACTGTTATCTCCCAAGGCAATAGGAGGCTTAGTCATTAGATCTCTTTAAATAATTTGAAACAATAATTATTTCTAATTGTTATTGCATGCTGCAGTGAAATTAAATTATTTTTAGAGCTTTCCAGAACTTTTAGAACTCCAATATCCAAATAAATATAGTCTCTGTAAAATATGGACATTACCAGAATGTTAACTTAGATCTCAAAGAACTTGCAGAAATGCAGGTATCTTCTCATAGTGCTGTGGTGGCCAGGTAAAAGGAACCTTTGTACAGAAATACGGACACTTGCTTAAAATCAAGCTTAGATGTTTAGTGGTCATTCAAGTTAAGAAGAAAGGCAGATAAAGAGCTATATTTGTCTCCAAGATTAGAGAGCCTCTGGGAGATACCTGTCTCAACTACTTTTTTAGCTGAAGTTTTTGCCTAAGTAGAATTCCTGCAGCTCATTCTTAGGGCTTTTGTTGAATTTGGCGTTGATTTTTAAATACCAAATATCAATCATTTGTATTTATACCAAAAATTTACCTGACAATAACACTGTCTTGCTTAAAACTTACTATCCATTGTGGTTTTTTTGCCATTAAGAATTCTCATGAAAGTAAAACTGTCACAATTGTAAACAGATTTTCAAACTTCATTTTCTTTACTGAGGTATAAGGTTTGGGTATTTTATGTGTGTGTGTGTTTGTGTATAGGGGAGGTTGGAAAGGTTCAACATGACCTGTGGTAAATATTATCAATTTAATTAATAACTCTAATGAGATAACATGAAAGATTGCTGCTCACCTCCCAAAACTGTGTTAGTTTGTTATTGCTGTTGTTAAAAAAACCTGTTTTGCTGACAGCTCAGAAGTAATTATGATGGGTAAAAAGATACTGTCTTTGCAAGGGCTATTTTAGAGTAAATTTAATCTGTATTAAAGAGCTGAAGAAAAACAAGACAAAAAAAAAAATCAAAATGGAGATTCTGCATGCAATTGAGCTTATGTTGAAACTGTTAACACTTCATTGCCTGAAATAGAGCACAAAGACCTTGCAATTTTCTCAAGGCACAACATTAGTCAGGAAACAAGAGGAGCTTAGATGCAACAAAACAGAACAAAATACTCACTATTGGGGTGGGGGTATAAAAAATTAACTAAAAAAAAATCTGTAAATACCTGTAGTAGAAGTTAGCTGCCATGTGACAGGAACATTGCTGATGCTGGGCACAGGATATTCCCATCCTGCACTGGAAGATCCTTCCTATTGTAAAAGAAGAAGGGGTTGGAGATTTATGTGTTTATATTCATTTAAGTACTGAAAATAAAAGTTCTTCTAGCTCACTACATCAGAATGTTATTTCTTTGTTGATTTGTACTGTTTGCAATTGGAAATATTTTACGTACTAGCATGGTAATGTCTAATTTTAATTTTTCACTGACAGTAAATGTATATATTGGTACATATACACCTGTTGAAAACACTATGCTTGTCTTTCTTCATCAAAAGGACAAAACATTTCTTGGATGAATATAATTTAGGTCAATTGTAAGCCATCTCCACAACACAAACCAAGTGAAATGATTCAAATATTATTGCAAACTTCAGGTTAAGTCTGAGCTGACTGAAGGCTGGAAACCTTTCAAGCCTATCATCTTCATGTGGAGCACATAGGTAATCCACATGTAGCTTTCTGGTACAAGCACTTTTACAGCCCTCAAAATACCTGATCTATTCAACCCCTACAAATTTCCTAAAGTAATTACAATGAAATATGGATAAATTATTTGCCAGCTTTCTTTCTTCCTTTCTTCCTTTCTTCCTTTCTTCCTTTCTTCCTTTCTTCCTTTCTTCCTTTCTTCCTTTCTTCCTTTCTTCCTTTCTTCCTTTCTTCCTTTCTTCCTTTCTTCCTTTCTTCCTTTCTTCCTTTCTTTCTTTCTTTCTTTCTTTCTTTCTTTCTTTCTTTCTTTCTTCTTGGATAAATTTTAGCCCCAAACTAGTACAAATCCATATTTTACTGTTATCAATATAAATCCAGAATGATTGAAAGCTAGAATTTGAACCACTTATTTTTCAGACAACCAAATTAATATCTTCCAACTTGTTACATAGAAAAATCTTCTGAAGCACGATGAGATTCAATTTTCTCTTTCTCTTTTTCAAAAAAAGATAAAAAAAGCAAACTTATCAACACCTGAGAAACAGGTGAGGGGTATGTCTGTCATAAGTAGTAAGGTTATTTACACGATTTGCTGATCCTGCTGGTCCAGACTGTAGCACCTTGCTTTAGAATGATACTTTTATAATTATTTCCTGCCTCTTTAGTTTCTCTTTCAGCAGTGTTTACCTAATTCATTACAAAATTAAAATATCAGAGAAAACCTCAAAGACCTTTGAAAGTACTGTCCAGTTGGTTAGGGATCAAGGAGATTCCCTTTCCTTACAAGTTTAAATATGCTCAGATGAGTCTTATGCTTAAAGGCTGAGTCCTGTTGTTTTTCAACTAATCATTTGCAAGATTGGAGAAGGGGGGGAGAGATGCAGATGAGGTAAGACAGAAAAAAAAAAAAAATGGCTTCTGGTAGGTGAGCCACAGCAGGGCAATTAACATGATATGGCAGAGGTAGACATCTGCTCCTAGACAGATACAGTTCCACTGATGCTATCTATAGTTACAATCCTTCCAAGAGATAAACAATGTGAGAGAGCAACGTGCAGAAGGAAATGCCACACTGAGAAAGTGGTGATCGTGTGGCCCCTGTGGTCTGAGAAAGAGAAAGAGGCAGCAAGAGAAAAAGGGAGGGGTGGCATCTGGGGCCTGAACCAAGCACATGCAGGTGACAGAAGTTGTAGGCCAGACATGCTTCAAGATGCAAAGCTAGGAGATATGTGAGAACTGACACTGGAGGGAATCAGGATTACAGCAAAGATGAAAGGCACAACATGACCAAGAAGGAGAGAGAGGTGGAAACCCTGCCTGTAAGTTCTGTGCATAAAGTTACAGTTAATCTACCCCAAAATGTAAAAGGAAAAAAAAAAATTATTAGTAGATGATTTATTGTCTTAGATTTATAGGTTTGGATGATTTCTTATAGTTTCAAACTCACATTTATGTTCCTCACTAACAAACTTAATCTGAACTATGCTCCCCAAAGTGGATGCTCTATCATTTCACTTGTTGCTATTTCATACTACTGTTACAGCGATGCTCAGACACAGCAGAATAAGTATTGCCTCTTTCTGTGAATGCCAGGTGCAGATCAAGCATTAAAGGAGGATGTAGATACCACAGCCACATAACTTTGAAGCCAAGGATTGACTCTGTATAATTTAGTCAGGACTTGACACAACAGTACACTGCATAGCAAGCTCCATTACCCTGAAGATATAAGTTTCTAAAGATAATGCATGTCCTTCTGACCACCACTGGAGGTGCTGCTATCTCCTCATGTCATTTGCCCCTCAGTTCCTTGCAAGGAGAATTTGGTTGTTCTGCCTGGTGCCAGAGTTTCAGAGTCTCAACAAAACTGAGGGAGGGTACTTCCTCCCCATCTTTCCTACCAGCACGACAGCTTAACACTCATTCAACTTCACCTATCTCCCAATTTAAGAAACACTCTGGAAAAAAACACATAGCAAGAATTTGAGGCCAAGCAGTTTGGAGAGGTCACTGGCCAGAAGCGAACAGAAGGAATGCCTCACTGAGGGCACGACCTCTGGATTGTGTGAGGTGCTGTCTTCCACTCCTGAGATGGACTTGGGATTTGAATGACATCAGCAGGAGCTGAAGAACTGAAACACCAAAGTC
Source organism: Neopsephotus bourkii (assembly GCF_033783945.1). Classification (NCBI taxonomy): domain Eukaryota; kingdom Metazoa; phylum Chordata; class Aves; order Psittaciformes; family Psittacidae; genus Neopsephotus; species Neopsephotus bourkii. Next base: position 1,922,640 of record NW_026900878.1, read on the forward strand.
TGATCCTATCTTGTGTTTGAATCTCAAACCACTAAGTATGAGTTTTCATAATGAATGTTACGGTAATCCTTCAGCTTGGTTGCTATGTGCTGTCATTTGTAAAAAAAAATATTTCGTTTCTCTGTCTGGGAAGAAGAGACAAATATCAAAATAAAGTCCTTAATGTGAAAACAAAGAATGGAGCAAATCTCAAGTTCTCATGTAACTCTTCAGATTTTTTTAAAGTTGCTACTCCTGAGAGCTGCTTGCCAAAAAAAAACCTGTCTGAATTTTCCTGTTTATCTGAAGAAGGGAAAGCTAGACTTAACATCTTTAACAAGTAATTCACCCGAGACCAGATTTTGATATCCTGACTTAGTTCATACCCCAGAGCGGCTGCCAAATTTAGATACTTTTTCTGTCCACTGGACGCTCATAAACAGACTGCATTCATCTCCAATGTATTCATTACAGAAAATTGGGCAATAAGGCTTTCTGTTTATTTAACTTCAATTTTGTCTTCATTATTAGAGAATAAACATAAACATTTCAGTGGTGCAGCTCTTGATCATTGGTTACTTGTTTGGTTATGGCGTTTTTTTGATGGTGTTGTTTTGGGTTGTGTTTTTTTTAGATTCTTGCATGTCTTTTTCATTCTCTGTGAAATCAGGTCATTGTTTTATTAAAATTCACCTAGATTTACATAAAAAAAAAGCAAAACATGAACACTTTCAGCACAATCAGCACAGAATAAATTTTTTTTCTACTAATGCATCTGTTATAAATATATAGTTTCTGCTATCACAATACAATTCATTCTGCATATGCAGTAAATAATTCAATTATTTGGAGACAGTCCAAAAAGGTCTGATCATTTGAGTCAGTCAAATAAAGCTATCATTTTGGAGAATGGGGGTTTTCTCTTTTGGCATATCTACAACTCCACGTATCCACAGAGTATGTGAGTTCTTAAGTTAGCACCCATTACAGACCTCAAATGTAATAATTTCTGGGCAGTACAGGTGATAATATAGCTTTGTGGTTCCCATCTATTAGCTCTTGGGGAATCTGAAATCTGTTGAACACATTTTGTGTGCATAATCCTGCAATAGATACTTGGTCAATAACTATATTGATTTTATTGCTCTATTACCGCTTTTCTCCCTCCTCTACCCTTCTCCTCCTCCCCCACCCCCTTTGTTTTAAGGGCAAACTGGAATATCTGAGTTTTGTAAAAATTTTGGAAGTTTCAAATAGCAAATAAACACCTTTTTCTTGTCTCCTTTTGTATTTCTTGATGAAGAAATAGATTAGATTAAAATAATTAAATCACATGAACAACTTAAGAAAAATATTTCAAAAAGTATTTTGGGCTATTTTAGATTATATGATTCTAATGCATTCTGCTACTTTCAGGCATCAGATTGTCATTATGGTTGTACTTTGCCTTTTCACTAGAATCTATCACTTGAAAAAATGTCCCTCCCCCAAACCATATTAGCTTTTCAAGCTTTTTTATATTTTCTACCTTGCTAGAGGCATTATTAGGGCAGTTCACCTTTGACCAAATGGGCAGACAAACATCTATCCTCTGGAGCCAGTTCTAGTGATGTTTGGTAGATCAGCTCTCAAATGGTACTGAACTGTGACCTCTTCTTCTGTTCAAAGACTAAATACACAAATTTAAGTTTCCATTGGTGCCAAGCCTGGGAACCTGAGTTGCTCTTTAATCCCAGGTCTTGCAGCCAGCAGCACAATGGGCAGCTCACCATGCCAGCCGGCCAGCCTGAAAGAATGTCTTTATTCTCTCTTTCTCAACAAATTGCTTATTGTTTGCCCCACAGGCTGCTAGACCTTGTGGGCTGTCCAAAACTTTATTGCTTTTCTGTTAAATTTTCTTCACTTTTCCCTTTGAATTCATTTACAAATAAAATTATTTTCTAGTTTTGTTTCTTAGTAATATAATTTCTGAAGATGGCCTCTACTTTTAATCTCTTTTTCAGAATACATCTGCCTTTTGGAAACCTGCAGGAATCACAGAAATGATAAAAGCCCTGCAGAGTTAGGCTTCTTAGAAAGAAAAGTCTGTGGAAATGTTGTGTTACTATAATGCAGTGCTCAATATTACCTGGAGAAGAATGGAAGCAAGTGCTTAAAAGCATTCCTGAGTTTCCAAAGATGTGTACCATTTCTCTGCTCTTGGTCCCATCTTCACTGTGGCTACAGTCTTCCCACTGCTTAAAGAGGGATTGTAGGACAGAATACTTATCTTGAAGCCCTATGTTTTGGAGTTGTTCAGGGTAGTTGTCTTCAGAGGAAGTGAAAGCAGATGACTCCATTTGTTTGTTATTTGTCTCAAACTATTTCTGGAAGCACCTTTTGTCTTCAGCAGAAGTTTCTGGGAATGTGGTTGCAGGAGAATCATTGTGCCAGTCAAAGCTAGGCAGAGCATCAGCAAGGTGAGACTGATGCAATATTCAGACAGATTCATCCTGGGAAAGGAAGAGTGCCACAGGTGTGACCCCGCCACATGAAGAGGGGAACTGTGCTCCATAAATATGACCAAAACCAACATAGGACCCAGGGCACCTCTGTTCTTCTCCATTATCTCAACAATCTAGTGTTGAGATATGTTCACATATTCAGTGGGGAACCTTGTCCCTGTTTGGAGATACGGAACTGATCACCTGGAGATAAGTCCTGATCACCTGGAGACTGTTACTTGAGATAAATTTGACACTAGTGGTGATCTCAACCATTTTTTGCACAAACTCTTTAGGGAAGATAACAAAAGTACACAGCTTTCTAGATACATACATGACCTAAGAATCACTCAAATTTCTTAAAAGTGTGTGTGTGTGTGTATGCATGTGTGTAATTTAACACCCTTTCAAGTATGTGAATGGCAGCGCACAAGTAGAATTGCAAACCCAAAATGTCCACATTAAGCTGATGCATGGTACATACCCAATGATATATATACTGCCTTATTGTTCAGTAGCAGCTCAGGAAGGTAAATGCATAATTTAAGATATATGTATAGTCTAAGGGTCAAATGCGGCCAGTTACACAAGTGTAAATCAAGAGCAATTGCGCCAAAGTGACTGAAGTTGCAGTACCCTGGATTTACACGAGTGTTGCTGAAAGAATATGAGTCAATATGTGCCATCAATACAGCTGAGTCAGTGGTACCGAGGGAATGTTATGCATGCATCTAACTCCTTCACTTTTTTTTTTTATCTTTTATAATACTACCTTTTATGTTTCTATTTTTGTCTGTTTTTAAAGGAATGAGGGGCTCAAATCCTGATCCACTTCCCACATCTACCAAACCTTCTCAACCTCAGTTCATAATGACATGCCAAACATCTCATAGCTGCAGAAAACTTATTTTATTTATATTTAAGGCCAGTCATAATTTACATAAAGGCATAATTCCGAACCTCAGGCAGGGCATTGCTAGTTTAGCTGACTGCACGTGGAAATACATTCTTTTTTAAATGGTTCCATTAGCAATTATGCAGGTCGCAGTGAAGGGTCAGGAAGCAAAGTTTCTTAGATATGTCAGAAAGCAGGATTTGGATACAGCAGGAAAGGTTGCAGAGCTGGGTGAAGTGAGTGAGTATTGACACTTGGCAGATAAAAGGATCACAGGACAATTTTCTTAACCAGTGTTTCCTGGATTCATTATTGAAAAGTTGAAGGGAAAAAAAAATGGCTTTGCATGGGACACTGATTATAAGATACAAATTTACAGCACAAAACAAAGAGGTATAAAACTTCATAATCTGTTGGGGAACTATCAGAGTGCCTGTCAGATACACCTGGCCTTTAATGACCTTGTATTGCATGGAGAAAAATTATATCTGATTTTCTGGGTTGAGAGGAGGCTTTCAATTCTGAAAGGAGGTTACGTGTTAAATATATGGTAGCAGTCTATTCAGTAATAGAAGTCAAGTCCCTTACTTGTGAAAGCAAAATCTGGCATTCTATCACATAAAATAATGCCATTATTTCTTAACATATTTTTAAATTGAATGTATTATTTTTAAATCACTACTTAATAATATTCTTGAATACCTAGAAAGATTAAAAAGCTCAGAAGTAGGTTCCTCAATACCCAGATAATCTAAAATTGATGAATGAATTTGGGACACACTTAAAAAAAAAAAACAACAAACCAAAACCATTTAAGATTATAATGATGAACTGTGGGGGCTTACTGCTTCAAAAGAAACAGATCAAATGTGTCTGAAATAAAAAGAGCTGAACAGATATCAAGGCCATAGTGATAATTACATAATGATTTCTAAAAATAAAATAAAAAAAAACTACGATGAATTATGATTGGTTTCAGAAGAGTAAAAAAAATTAAATGTTGTGGACTGGATACATTTATTTAGAAATAAGTGCATAAAGACATAGGATTTTTTTCAATAAAGACACATAGGTATATGTGCTCAATACCCACGCATATGCATAGCCAGTTAGAATACTGCATAGGTATAGATTTGTCAGAATTGTTTGATTCCAAAAGGATTCATATAAGAAAAACTTCTCTTTGAAAGAAATGATGTCTCTAGAGACTGATAGTGATGATACAATAGGCTGGAGTTGCCATTATTAAAAAAAAAAATATTACCAGTTTTTCTGACTATGTTTCTTTTTTCCCAGTGGGATTCTGATTCCAGACATTCTACCAGCCTGACATCCACTGGGGAAGTGATGACACCATAAATTATTTAACGGTTTGAAAACCACAAGAACTACTGTATATAACCAGATTGGATTGACTTTTTAACTCTTTTGATTAATAATACATAAAGCCATAGATATGTGAATTGGTCGAGTGCTAACCTGTTAACAAAAGGAGTAGAAGGGATGAATTCTAACGTTTCTCATAAGTTATTCTACTTAACAGATTGGCCAAGCAAAACAAACAAATGGAATTCTCTGCTTTAGTCTTACACCTTCAGTGCACCATCAATATTTGATGACTATCTAATGTCTCTATATATGTGGCCACAGATGATATTTTGATCATCTGGCTTCCCAATTTCAAACTTCCCTTCTTTCTCCTGCATTTGTCAAAACACACAACTAGAAAGAAGAAACACAGTTTCAATATCCTGGTTTATTTTTGACTTTTATTAAAACAGGACTAAGTACTCAGAAGTGAAAAAATGATATTTCTGTCTTCAGCAATAAAGAAGGGCTAGAATTTCCTCAGTTTATGACATCCTGTGCTCAGCAGCAGAATGGGAGTACATACGTATGTCACTTCAGAAAGATTTCATGTTCTACCCTTCCACTGCTGCTGGCTCTGTTTTAATTATCCCCCAGCTTCATGAGTTTTGGTGTCTTATATGCTGCTTTGGGTGGAGTTCAGAGAAAAGAAGTGTTCTTTCTTTCCCCTGCAAGTACAGATGAAGATGCTTGGGGCAGCGTCTTCACATACTCTACTGGTGAAAGACCACTTTGCTTCTGGGAAGCCTGACTGGTGCTTCATGGGTCAGGCTGTCCAGGGTGACTTCAGTATGAAACACTAACTTACAATAATAACTGCTGGTTGTTTTTTGTTTTTTTCTTCTGTGCAATAGACAGGTACTATCCCTACAGATTATTTTCTATTATCCTAACTGAAGCTTGACTCCCACATATGTAAGAACAATAGGAAACCCACCTTCATATGCTTCTCTTCAGTCATTCCTGCACACTTACTCTTTATCCATGTAATTCAATTCTCAACTTCCTTTTGCTCCAGACATGGGATCTCTGCTCAACCTGCAAAATGTCCAGCCACAGAAACTCTGATCAATTATTTTTGCCTTTGCATGCCCATGGAGCTATACTTTCTTGGTCACCTTGATGACAAACATATATGGCTGTCCATGGTCCACTTTTACATCTTTTAAAGCTTATGTACTAGCAGGCTAATATCCATCCATCCACTGCTCAGGACCAAGTGGTGCCTCACCAGTTATTTTCCAAATTCTAACATCTTTATGAGATTAATCTATGCATAAAGCAAGGAATATTTGCATTCAGAATATTTAAATTCAAAGGCACACCCTACAGTTTTTGTTAATCCATCTTCATCAATTGGATCAGTTATTTTGATATCGATTTCTATTAATGACTCTTGTGAAATTCAAATGAATTTGTTAGAATATGAGAAAAACCAGGATCACATCCCAGCTCCGAGAAAGAAATAAGGTTCAATTTCTCACTAAAATGCAAACTTTAGAAAATTGTAACAACCCACAAATTACATGTGAATTTGTTCTCACCAATAAGAAATGTAAATTATTTATCAACAGCTATTAAATGTTAATGAGTCACATCACCCAGATTTCATCATACAATTACAATTCAGAATCTGTTGTCAGATTGTTTCCCTTTCTGACTCCAAGTATGACTCAATTCTTTCATAGCTTCCCAAAATATGACAAAAGTATATCATATTCTATTAAAAATAAGCATTTCACCTATAGTTAAATTATATCCAGGTCTTTTTATCCTTATATCTGTCATATCAGTTAAAGTGTAGGTGCATTACTTTGTTAGCTTTTATGGTTGTACACATCACTTGAACAATCTTTTTCTGTCTTAAAATAAAATTCTAGCTACAGATTATTTTTGCACGTTTTCTTACTGCATTTTAAGGTCTAACCAGGGGACTGAGACCAGCATCTGACTTCACTGGAATAGCAAATATCTTTCCCATAGTGTCTTTCTACTGTCATAAAAAAAAAATGAAATCAGCATTTGTTTTCTTTTCCACCTGGGATTATGTGACAAAATGATCTCCTGCATCTATTCAATTACTTTTCTTCTATATCTTTTACATTTTCCTGCAGAACTATTTGCAAGTATAACAGAAAGATCCTTTAGAGATAATCTGTTGATTATTGCAAATTCAACCTTGGATGCTGCAGGCATTGGAAGATGAAAATTGCCTGAAGTCCACTGTTGTACACAAATCTGTACCTCTAGACTCCTGTCCGGAGGTGAAAATGCAAACCAGGTAGATATTTATAATTATTTTGACAGTTCATAAAATTAAGCAGGGATTAGGAATTCTCTCAGAAATAAATAAATAAATAATATAATGCCACAGGGTCTAAACAATGTTAATCACATCTTCCTGCAACAGGTAGTGTTGCAACACACTTTTGGAAAGAAAAAGAAGTCACTTAATTAATGCTGGCATGCATTTAGCACTGATGATACCAATTTAAAAATCTGAGTACATGAGTTTAGTGTGTTAATGCATATATATATAGATACATACATATACATAAATAATGTATAAACTACCCCTAGAGTTTTTTATACAGTTACAGGTTCCTATAGAAATATTGTACATCTTGTGTATTCTATTTTCTTCTCAATTTTATGGATTAGTCCTGATAATGCAAACACTTGCTTAACTTTACATAATGAGAATGCCTTGCTGATTTTAGGATAATTCTCAGTCTACATGAATTTAAACAAAAATCTAAGTGTCCATTGGCAACATAATCAATAGTGCCAAGCACTTGAAACACACATATAATAAGAAAAGAATTTAAATAACTGCAGTAGACATAGATGACTTTGATCCCTACATTATTTGCAGAAGGTGACTATAAGCATGGCTAAAATTAATTCACAGCAAAAAAAGCATGCAGCTGACCACAAAAGTACCTTTGAGGGAGCATGTAATTTTACAGTCGCACTCCTGAAATTCCCCACCCACTTCACAGACTTTTCAATAAAGTTCAAAACGTTTCCTCTCCAAAACCAAGAGGCAACATTGCAATTCTAAGCAACAGCGACTAGTCCACTTACAAGAGTGCATATCCTTTCCTTTCTGGACGAACAAACTTCAAGACACTGCATTTACACAGTATATAAAAGCAAAGCTTCAATGAATTAGATTAACATCATGTTTCAATATCTTTGGAAAATGTTCAAGTTAATTTAACATGTTTCTAACAAACTGAAAAGTCTAAAATAGAACTATCTGAGTTGGATTCAAAACTTTTTTTTTTTTTTAATTAAGAAAAAAACCCGAATCCTAGATATATTTTTCAAGTTCTACTTTATGCTCAAATTTTTATCACTTAATGATATAAATACTGCTTTGTAATAGATGTTAACAAATTTCCTGATTCAAAAAAGAAACAAGAATTCTTTACATACTACAGTTTAGACATTTGAATTGTGATTAATTTCCATTTATAAAAATTTCTTATGAAAATTATTTTCCATCCCACTGTAGTCCAGAACAGTAACTGGAGCTGGAATAATACATCACACAAATGTTGATTTAAATATTTAATCAAGCTCACTTACTTTGGACTTACATCCCCTTTGGGCTCTACTTTCAATGAATACTCTGATAAATAAACTTACTGTAAGGAGGATCTGCTGGGAGGACAATTTATAAACAAAAATTGAAGAATACATGTGGGATATGATTTTTTTAATTCTAATCATCAATTGTTGCACCAGCAATTAAAGCTGACTGGAGTACAATAATTCCATGTTTCATTAATTTTCAAGACTTTGTGTCTTCATGTCTAGTTTTGTTTGTTTTTCCTTGGTTTCATTTTCTAGAGAAAATACAAACTCTTTAGATCATTTTAGTGAATATGCCCACATATCTGAGTGTATGTCTGTGTTCCACAGATACTGAACAGACTGAAGTTCTTTCTCAGCCCAAATCACATTTTTACTGATTTTGAGTACTGATTTTTATCTGTGATTACTCAGCTGGCGGAGGAGCCTGGTCTTGGTCTTTCTATGTCCAAGCCCACTGTTAAACCACAGGGCAGTCAGCAAAACCAAAAAGTCTATTTCATTTCTCATTCTCAAAAAAAATTCTATTCAAAGTATGAATGCGGCTTTCAGAGCTGAGAGGGCTGACCAAAATGGCTCCTCGCCAATATACTTGTATTATGTAACCACATCACCCAATGTGAAACTGACTTCCTGTCCCCTCACAGGTTGGCAGGGCAAAACTGTGAAGCAGGGTTTGTTCCCCACCAGCCTCTGTCATTGCCTGCACATCTGTGCCACAGTCCACCAATGTGCCTGAGCAGACATAAGGACTCCCAGTCACACAAGACACGAGAGCATGCCACACATGCAGTTACTTAGACAGTCATCCTGAAGGGCCAAGGTTGACTTTTTGTGTTGGAGTATTTCTTTGCTCTAGAAGAAACAGATCAAGAGGAGGCATGGGAACTAAATGCTACAGGGGAAGTGAGAGCGGTCTGAGCTCCACTTTGCTGTCAGCCACCTCCCTTCACTGTAAGAGTCAGGGGTTGCACAGAGCAACCTCAGGGTGAATCTGGAGGCTGACAAGCTTTAAGGACAGATAAAGCAAGATAAGTTTCATCTCTTCTCACAATTTCCTCTGTCTGGGCTGGGTTCCCAGAACAAAGAGCCTCTTCTCTGTAGCCTCACAATGAGACAGTACACCATGATACAAATGCTACTGTCGTCTGCCACTAACTGTACAACCTTATCCAAGTCATGATCATGCCATTCAGTTTTAATCAAATCATTTGCTGAATTTTGTGGAGCAAATCTCTGTTCATAATGTCATACAAAACCTCATAGCTGTAATATAATAGTCATGTTTACAAGCAAGCTTTTTATAAGGGAATTATTAAGTGGTAGATTTGTTTATGTGTCTATGTACAAATTTTTTTGTGTCCCTACCTGTAAGGAAAGGCTTAAGCAAGGCCTCACCCTTCCGAATTTTGTCCCTGGCTTGACAAGTAGCCATAGTGCCTTCAATAAGTAGACTCACGCTTTTGACAAAGCAGCTGGCATGTCTGTAAGTAATTTTAGCCAGAAATTACATTAATAGATAGTTCTTTTTTTTTTTATAGACAGCTGGAAAGTGAGCCTTGGTTCATTTTTATTTTTAGTCCTCAGGATAATGGTTTCTTACTCGGTTATGTCAATGGTCAATAACATAACAAATACTTCATCATGAAAATATGTGTATCACTTTTCAGCAAACCCTGGCCTTTTGAGGTGAAATGATATACTGCCACTTATTTTCAAGTTGACATCTCTCCTGGTTGCCAAGGCAAGTTAACTTGTGAATTAGTATTTTGCATGAAGGTTTTAAGCCAATCCAGCTAGGCAATGGCTGCCATTGCTGTCTAATTAGTGACTAAATCACTTAAAATCAGATTATTTTTAAAAATGTCCAGAAAGATCAGTGATTTTGCTCCATACATGTCCAGAGACTATTTTCCTGTGTGAATAGAAGATATGGATTTTGAAAATTAAGGCTCCAATTTGATCATAAAGGAATGAAGGATGTGCACACAATAGCACTGACATATTTGAAGTGAGAAATGTTAAGTTTCACTGTTCTTCAGAAAACTAAAACACCCCCCCCCCCAATTAATTCACAAACTGTATTACTTAGATATCACAGAATAGTAGCAAGTGACAGAGGAGGAGAAAGTAATCATTACAATTGAGTTTGCATTCAGTTGAGACAGTTTTTTTGAGCACAGAACTGAACCTGAAAATGGCCTACATTTCAGATTTTGACTTGAACACTGTTAAAGACTTGCAAACTTTCTGGTAATTCAGTTTGTGATGAAGGCAGAGTCAGGAAAAAAAGTTTGTTTTGAGGGAAGTGTTCTTTTTTGGAGACATCTCTCAGTTGCAAGTTCATCCATCTTCAGAAAAAGACTGCTTTTTGGACTTCTGGCTTCAAACCAGTTAGGTACTGATGAGAAAAAGGTGGATGTAAAATAAGAAAATAGGACATGTTCTAGAAAATAGTCTGTTTAAAAGAGAGGCAGGTGGCTGGAGACAAAATAAATGAAAAAATAAGAAAATTGCCATAAGGTTTGTAATTTGGCTTCTTTACTTTGGCTTTTCTAAACCTTATTTAAACTTTTCCAGCCTTTTTCATAGCTTTCATTTGGTATTTTTTCACATGTTGGCACAGAAATAGCTTTATATTCCAACTATGCTTACCACTAAGTGTCTATCAAAGATACATTACAAAGATTACAGGCTGGTTATTAAAGTGATAGGACTCATGTGGGGATCAAACACCATCCAGTACCTCATCTTTCTATGAGTCTGGTGGCCTTTCTAGTTGCTTTTACTAAAATACTGACTTGCATAATGAGAAACCTTGGATGAATGCAGGCTCTGTAGAGATTCTGAAGGAGAATTCAGGGGGAAATTTCACCTTCTGTTGTTTGATTAGCATTTGAAACAATTCCATGAGGTAAGATAGATGGAGAACTTGTGTCACAAGTGTCATAAGCAATTGCCCACTTTTTCTCCAACAAACATCTAGTAGTATTACACTGGAGTAGCAGTGTGGGCAGAAGCAGTTACTGTAGAGTAGCTGCCCAACTGTGCATTCATAGACTAGCATACCTCTTGATAAGTAGCTCGTTTGCTGTGCGTTTCATCTCTGCCCATCCTCTCTTTGCAATCTCATAAATTATTTTGTTTGTGTTTTTATTGTTTATTTTGTTGGTTTGGGATTGGCTTGGGATTTTGCAGGTGTTTTTTTATTTATTTTCTTTTTTTTTTTAATTCTAGAATTCTTTCTCAAACCTAAATCCTCAACACAAGTGAGATGTAGAACATCACTAAGAGTGACTTGAATAATATCCAACTAATAAAAGTAACATAAAAATAAGTAGAAGTGTGAGCAAACTGGGGCAAACTAAGGACGAGCTGATTTTTCATACAGACATTTTCCCTGTAACAAATATAATGCTGTCTGGAAAAGGCAGGTTTTGACACTGTTGTTAGTCTGTGGGTACTCAGTAAATCACATTGATGCACATAGTTGACACATCAGGGGTATGTGGAAAATAAACTGCCCAATCTCTCTGGGCCTAACAACCTACAGACCTCAATGATATACAGTAAGGTTGGTGTTCTTGACATCAAAAGGAGTAAATCAAAATGCCACCAGAAGGTGCTGACAAAATTAAGCAACCAAGATTGCACAGAGAACAAAAGCTGTTCTGCATAGATATTTATTTTATATTCAGACCTGCTAATATTTAATTTATACCCTTATTTGGATTTTATGAAATTGCTTTAATTCTGTATGGGCAGTCGGTTTATAAAGCAATTAACAATACAATCCAAAGGGTCTGTAGTAATGTTTCGAAAACTAAGCATCACTAAGAAATACTGGCTCTGATACCATTAGGAAAATATTATTTTATCAGGATCATAGAATCATAGAGCAGTCTGGGCTGGAAGTGACCTTAAAGACCATCTAGTTCCAAACCCTACGCCAAAGGGGTTTCCACTACATCAGGTTGTTCAAAGCCCTGTCAAACCTGGCCTTGATCACTTCCAGGAATGGGGCAGGCGCAGCTTCTCTGGGTAGCCTGCGTCAGTGTCTCACTAGCCTCATAGTAAAAAATTTCTTCCTAATGTCTAAACTAAATCTATCCCCTTTCACTTTAAAACCTTTCATCTTGTCCTGTCACTGCATGTTTTTGTAAAAAGTTCCTCTCCAGGTTTCTTGTAGGCCCCTCTAGATATTTAGAAAGATGCAAGGGATTGCTGAATAACAGTTGGTTCATGATGATTCATATGTTTCATAGATAACACCTGAAAAGGCCGAAAATAAAATCAATTTATTGGTCATATGCCTTTTAAATACTGTGAAGCTAGAATTCTCTTTATTCACTCACAAGGAATGGTCTCTACCTGTCCTGCAGCTTGACAACTCTTGTGATGGGTGCTAGTGTGGGTCTAACTTAAAGGTATGAATCTGAAATGCAAACTCTAGGAAAGCCTAAATACAGATCTGGCTAGTGTGGCTTGATCTTGTTTGTTTTCAGTATTCAAGAAAAAAAAAATCCTAAAACAAACAAACAAACAAACAAACAAAATAAAACAAACAAAAACAAAAACAAAAAGCAAACATCTGAGGGAAGAATTAATTTGTGTTTGGACCTAGACTTTATGGATTAATAATACGTGTATTTACTTTGTTCTAGAGAAACAGACAAGGCTTATTTGGTATTTTTAGGACTGCTTAAATATTGCTCAAGACAGGAGTCCATAATTACCTCACATACATAACATCTTCATCTTCATAGAGAAAATAATCTGAGATGATTCCTCACCTAAAGTCTGCCAAAACCTACCCTGTCAACTACAACTGTTACATGGAAATTAAAAATAAGACACAAACACCTCAATGAAGTTCAACCCCTCACACTGTCTGGCATGTTTTTTTACAGTGACGATGTTAGCTGTCACTAGTGAGTCCTGATGTATAACATATCTGAAGGTAAGCATAAGGGCCAAGACCAGAATGCAAGAAACCTACTGCAGTAACAGTAACTGAATACCAATACCTTCAAGCCAGGACTGGAAAGTAAAGTGATGGTAAAGAAATCCTCGCAATGCATTGTCAATTTAAGTTCCTAAAAATCTTTTAATTCCTCCTGAAGCCTTCTTTAAAGCACCAGAAGTAGAATCAAACTCTGTCATCCCATGAACAAAATAAGTCAACTGTATAACCCCATACCAGCAGCATCAACAGAACTGGAAGAGGTAGATCCCAGAGTTTCCACCTGTTTGTAGCATTTACTTTATTCTCCCAGTCTGCAATTTGAGGTGATGGTATGCAAAGACTTCAGAGAAATGGAAGGCAAAAATTCTGCCCACCAGAGATAATGAAAAGAGGATGCAAGACAGAATGATTTTGTCTAGTCACAATATAGGTGTGTCGGTTCTCAACTTGATCCCGTTGCTTCTGTTCCACTATAATTTTACCCCATAAGAAGAACAGTTGATCAAGTGAAAATATAGCATGAGCAAAGCACTTGAAAGGAGCTTGTAATGTCATCTGTCTGCTTGCTACCATTTGACAATGAAAGTACCAGACTCAACTACCCTGGAGTTCCAAATGAGGAATAATAAAACAAAAAACCCAGCCAAAAATACCTCACATTTCCCAAAACCAGCTGAAGTCAAAGAACGTGAAAATGACTCTTTACTTTCTTGATGTTCAGTGTGCTTTTGTGCTCAGAGTCCAGGAGTAAAAAAAAACTACATTAATGAGTGGCAGTGGTCCAGCAGAAACACACAGGTAATTTCATCTTATTTGTCTTCCCTCCCCAACAATAAATATCAATCACAAGTTTCTAGACCACCAAAGTTTCAGAGAAAGGGTTGGTGTGGGTCTAGTTCTCCTTCATATTTGACCAGTGTGGCTTTCTTCCTGTATTGCTAGAAAGGAGAATTATTTCCATTTGACCACTTCTCTAACCAACAGATCAAGTTACTTGAGATAAGAAATTAAGAACTGAATGAGTTTCTGCAAACAACATTGCCACTATCAGAACTAGTGGGCTGCAAAGGTGATTACTGTATTGCCAGGCTAGATCATGGCACCCTGAATCTAAAACTGCCTGACCTTTCTCAAGTCTGTCTAAGGTTTACAAAGTATAATATGATTCATTCTGACAAAATAGCAACAGTAAACACTAAAAAAGTCTTAAGAAGAGAAAAGTGTTCACTGTGGGTCGAGGATGCCGTGCCCTGGTGAAAACACGGACATAAAAGAAATCAATATCACACTCAGACCTTGTAGGAAGAAGGAATAATTGTCATTCACAATTAGCTAGACAATGCTTACCTCTTAAATGCTAGACATTTTTCTATTTTTTTGCCTCAATATATGCCTATACTTTTCATTGTGCCCCCTTGTCATCCTCTCCTAAGTTGTTTTGTGTGTGCCTTTATGATTGTTCCCAATTTCCCATGCTTTGCTGGCTTGGTTTTGAGTGGCAGCAAGGAATCTGTAAGCAGGTGTTGTGGAAGTGAAGCGTGCCATTCGGCCAGTACATTAGGTGAAGTAACGTTCCCCTGGGATCTCTAATGCTTACAACTGTATCAGCCCCAACTGTTCCTGCAAGAAGAGGAAGAGGCCAGTCTTGACCTGTTCTGACCAGATGTTTTGGAAATATTCCCGTTTTTAGCAGACATAATAGCTGTTAATTTATTAAAATCATAATAGGTATTAACAAAGCAGACTCTTTATTTACAACCAAATAATAAAATGCAACAAAGAAATTAGGGATATAGAAGAGGTTATGTTAAAAATATATATATATATTTTTTGTTAGCCAATGCCAAAATTGCTCAGGAATCTGTAGACTAGACATAAGAAAAATGGCAATACACCTAATGTAAAAACTCATGCTGCAATGGAAGCAACTGAGGGAGGTTCATTTGGAAAACTTAAAGCTCTGCTTTGAGCTCTGGAGGGAGGGAATCCACATTCCAAAACCAAGAGGAAACTGTGCTCATGTTCTCTTACCAATATCCTTTACAACTGCTGAAATGAGGAGGAAACATTTATAAAAAAATTCTATAAAACCCCCCAAAATATTTTGCTTTCTTTCCTCCTCTTTCACAAAATATATAGTCCACCGATTTTCTTACAGTTGTTTTTGGTTTTGTTTTTTCCAATGCATACCTCTTGCCAGCATAAATATATGAGAGCAGTCATTTGCATTATCATTTTGAAGTGCTAGGATTTCATTCTGTTTCTGATGTCCCAAAGGGATAAATGCATTTTTTTATTTATTTTTTTCTATGAGGATTGGTGGAATTACAGTGAGTTTGCACTGCAGGAAATGAGAGCACAGTGGGCTGTTGAGGGGTTTTGCAGTCTAAAATTTTTGGATTTCTGAAGCATTTACTTAGGCTACAATTATTAACAATAGTTTGCTGATCACCGAGAAGAAAATCCCCAGAAAGGTGTGCTTAAAATCAGGATGTTTTTTCCTAATTTGGTGGTCTTGTTCAGCAACCAGACTTTTTAAACACAATACAAACACTTCAGTAATAATAATGATTGCTATTAATACTAGTCATAAGGTAAAGGTGTCATTTAACAATATACTTTGTTCAGCAGTATGGTTTTGCATTTGTTCTTTCTTAAAGACTGCAGTTTTTCATTTCATGTTTTTAGCTGTGTTATTTGAAGGCAACACTTCTTCTCCAGCATAGCTTTTGCAGTGTACAGTGCCTCTCTGTGCGTACAAAGCACCTCATATTGTTGAAGTAGACTGGAGGGGTTGCTACTAACCATATTTAAAAAAACAGATGTTACTAATCTTCCAAATATTACCCCCAAATGATGCCACTTGTGACTGCTAATGGTTGGGCTCATCAATCCCTTCCAATGTCCTTTTGCATGTAACATGTAGAGGAAAGTATATTTTGTCCAGGAAACATTCCTCTAAAGAGGCAGATCTCTTTATATTGCTACTGAAAGGTTGAATAGAATGTCATTTCCTAGAGGCGGATGTGTGTGTATGTTATAGGCAAGAAGGAAAAAAAAGTTTGCCTGCTAATAGGACTTTCAGGGAAACTTAGTACAGTTATTTCAGAGCCAGGTTGTTTTGTGGCAAGCTGAAGTTTTTAGCTTGAAGTGCCTGTCTGTGCCATGCAAATACACAAAGACAGCTTTCTTTCACATTTGCAAAGGCTCCTTTACAGATTTGCACACAAATGTAGTAGATGCTTATAAGGATGCTGGGGAGGGACTATTAATTAGGGGCTGTAGTGATAGGACAAGGAGTAACGGGTTAAAATTTAAACAGGAGAACTTTAGACTGGATATAAGGAAGAAGTTCTTTACTGTAAGGGTGGTGAGGCACTGGAATGGGTTGCCCAGAGAGGTTGTGAATGCTCCATCCCTGGCAGTGTTCAAGGCCAGGTTGGACAGAGACTTGGGTGACATGGTTTAGTGGGAGGTGTCCCTGCCCATGGCAGGGGGGTTGGAACTATCTGATCTTAAGGTCCTTTCCAACCCTAACTATTCTATGCTTCTATGCTTCTGTGTAGAAAGCAATGTCAGTTCCGCTGAAGTTTTTCAGTCAGTGGCACTTAAAGGAGTGAGAAAATAAAATCGCAGGATAGCACTGTCCATTTTGAGCATAAATGGCACAGAAATGAAATATCTGATAACAGTAATGCTGAAACAAATTTGACGGCAATGTAAAAGCAAAGTTTAATTTTCATGGCAATAATATTGTGGGTTTTTTCATTGCCTTATAAATCGCTCCTGTTCCAAAGCCCAGAGTCTAGACTGTTCAGATGTTGGTGCCTTTCCTGGATTTCTAAAAAGTTACACACACAAAAAATGGAGCAATATTTCCACCAGGAACCAGTTAATGTACTCATGGTTTACAGAAATGAGGCATCTCAAGCTCCCTCCCTTCTGCCTGGAATTGTGTGCTTCTTCATTCTACTCTAGCATGAACTTATTTCCCAAATTCTCTGTATTCCCTTGAAAGGCCCACTATAGGTCTTTCCCATTACATTTTTGCTGTTGCCATCATAATATTCTTCCTTACAGAACTTCACTCTGCCAACTCTGCCTCCTTCCATACAGACTTCACTTAGATACTTACATTGATAATATTCTGCAGAAATAATTATCAGTTCTTAAGAATGTTTTGATCAGTTCTAAACACATGGTCATTAAACATGTGTATCCCCATTTTGGGGATAGTAACACTTAACACTACTGTATAAAACTCTAATGCCAGTCTGTTTTTCCTTTTTATTTCATTATTATTTCTAACTTCTTGATGAAAGATTTTTTTTTCACCTGCTTAGTTACAAAGACTGTACAAAGTTGTAGTCTTTTGAATAGAGAAAAATAGAAAAAGCTTCTTCGTTCCTAACTCTAGTGCCCTTTTTAGCTAAAATGTGATCCAAAAGCTCTATTTCAGCAACTTTTGCATGCCTGTACAATCAATAATTCTTAGCTTTTCTTTACACATATCTCTCTTTCACAGTCATAGACACAGTCTTACAAAGCAACATCAGTAGAGGCATTTCACCATCTTGTATCTTTTCATTGCATAAACCAGATATTTATATTTTGTTTGTAGGCAGCTGCTTGATTCTGCAATTGAGGATTGACTATGTTATATATTTATGCCTATAATTTTCAACAGGGTCTAATTAATTTTTAACAGTGTAATGCAATTCTCTGCTCCATACTTACCTTGTAAATTTACATTTTTGTATTTCATAACACATACGAAGCATATTTACATTTTTCTTAGTTTCTCCTTGTTGCCAGCATGGACTTTAACCACTCCAAGCAGAAAATGAATAGACGTTGGGGACTGATTGGCAGCAAGCACACATGGTTAAATGTCAGCATTTTGGTATGTCATTTAATGGTCAGACACTTCAATGTACTGCCATCCAACAAACCTATGAGACATATTATCAAGAAATATATGCCAGCTCTTTTCCAGCAAACTGCTTAATGCTTGATGCCAAGTACTGGTGGGTGTCTACCTTTTTATGCTGTCACTGCATCCAGCCTCCAGGGTGTTGCGTGAAAGGATCACTGGATGTTAATGAATAGCAAAATGTGTCATTTCCCTTTAGAATTTGTCTATCTATCATATACATTGAAAAAGATGTATTTGTTTTCTTCTGCCTGTATTTACACGTGTGTCAAAATGCGTACTGTTAATCCTGGCCACATGCTTAGACAGTATGTTGTCTTGTTAGTCTTTTTTTCATTACTGCTGTTGCACAGGATCATACATCCCATTTCATGTAAAAAGATAAGAGACACAGAAAAATAAATTAGAACAAAAAGATCTGTTTCTTCCTTCCTGGAGTAGCATCTTTTGTTTAAAACAGCAGTTGCCATAGACGATGGATTTGTAAGAAAAGCTCTTAACACATTTAGGTGTGTTGCCACTCGTATGTCACTAAAATATAATAGAAAATTAAAAAAACAGAGATCAACCATTACAGCTCAGAACCACAGATTAATATGAAAAAAAAATTGTGAATACCTTGTAAAATAGGTATTAGTATATGTTACGATCATATTCTTTTAATGACATATCACCATTGCCCAATTTATTTGTTGAGATAAAAAGTTCAGACCTGTAGATGAGTTTCTAATAGTCTTGGGAGAAAGCACATTCATTTTGGTCACAGGCCAAAGCAGCTCCTGAAGGTTGATCAAAAAGTCCTCAAGCCATCATCTGGCCATTGAAGTCTGACTGCTCAAAACCATCGCCAGGCACTTTCTGGTCAACTAACAAATAGGTATAAAAAGCACATTTTGGAAAATAAGAGTTGGAAGTAGCTGATCTTTGTAAGCTTTTCCTTCAGCTCTTCTCAGACCTTTCTTAGAGTCTTCCTGACCTGTATTTAAGTGTCTGCCCATAGGTTTCTCTCAATGAGACCAAGTTCAAAGCATCAGGGTAAGGTAAAGCATTCTAAACAGGTATCCTAGTGCTAATACTAATATTGTTTAACAGCTGCGCAAGAAAATCAGTATAACTTATATAGATGGCAAGAATAGTTGCAGGCGTTTAACTACAATATATATAAGCAATATTATTAGACAATCTAGCAATTAGAAAACTGTACTTGTAATTTTATTTGCAAATTCTAAAGACTGTATATGATACCTGTATTTTCACAGATAATATGTGCTGTTTCCCAGAAAAAGAGATGTAGTTTTGTGTGTGTGTCCAGTTTTAACTAAAACTAAAGTCACTGTGGGTCTTTAATTGTGTTTTTCAGCAAACTGATTTAAAGTTCCCTGGGGCACACATACTGTAGGATTGTGACATATCACACCAGGTTAAGTCAAACTCAAAATATTATGTGATATGACAGCATGTAAAATCCATGATTAATGCATCCACTGGGAAACTTGGCTTTATGAAAAATGATGCAACAAGGAAACTTCTGGCACTCTCTGGCAAATTCTACTTCTAAAAAATAATATTACTCAAAAGTATAATACTATGTTAGCTTCTGTTTGATATCCACAGTTTTCTCCTTTGGATAAAATGTCACTGACGAAGATCAACAAATATTTGTGGTGAATGCAAACTTCATACCTCTCTTGAAAAATAATTCATTTGTTGACAATTCAGAATATGAAGACTGGACTGAAGAACCTGCAGGAGATCTGTAAACATAGTTTCCCTCAGTAGTTTCTGAAATAATAGATACATACATATTTTCTACCAAAGGATGTAAATATATCATTTAGCAAAAGAGGGAGAACAGGTCGGTTTTGCCTGTGTAAGAGTAACCATATCATGTGTTTACGTTTGCTGGACAGAGAGCATCCAGTATTTTTGTGGTATCAGGAAAAAGAGCTATAAGCTACACCAGATAGACTTCAGATACAGTTTTCCCTTTCCTGCTAAAGTAGCTTGTAAAATTGCCTTTGTGATATGTCAATGTCAGTCTGATGCTGGGCAGAACAACATTGGCAACTTTTAATGTTTTTGGTTCCTGCTCTGATGCAGTTATTAACAAATAATAGATTTTTATTATTAGTTATATTTTATACCTAGAAGTACATAGTGAATAAAAACCAGAATAGGGACAATGTAGGTCCCAACTGGAAGCTATCAGGAGAAGTGGCTACACAGGATTTGTAGAAGGCTGAGGTTCTGAATGACTTCTTTGCCTCGGTCTTCACTGGCAAAGGCTCTGACCTCACCACCCAAGACTTGGAAGTCAGATGCAGTGACTGTGAGAATGAAGACCTTGGGCCTACTGTAGGAGAGGAACTGGTTCAAGACCATCTTAAAAACCTAAATGTACACAAGTCCATGGGACCTGATGAAATCCATCCACGGGTCCTGAAGGAGCTGGAAGATGAAGTTGCTAAGACACTGTCCATCATATTTGAAAATCATGGCAGTCAGGTGAAGTCCCTGACGACTGGAAAAAGGGAAATATAACCCCCATTTTCAAGAAGGGGAAAATGGATGACCCGGGGAATTACAGACCAGTCAGTCTCACCTCTGTGCCTGGCAAAGTTTTGGAGCAGATTCTCCTGGAAGGCATGCTAAGGCACATGAAAAACAACAAGGTGCTTGGTGACAACCAGCATGGCTTCACTAAGGGAAATCCTGCCTGACCAATTTGGTGGCCTTCTATGATGGGGCTACAGAACAGATGGACAGGGGTAGAGCAGCTGATGTCATCTACCTGGGCTTGTGTAAAGCGTTTGACAGTGTCCCACATGACACCCTTGTCTCTAAATTGGAGAGATATCAATTTGATGGATGGACCGCTCAGTGGATAAAGAACTGGCTGGATGGCTGCACTCAAAGAGTTGTAGTCAATGGTTCAATGTCCGGCTGGAGACCAGTAACGAGTGGTGTCCCTCAGGTGTTCGGACTGGTCTTGTTCAACATCTTCATTGCTGACATGGACAGTGGGATTGAGTGTGGCCCCAGCAAGTTTGCTGATGACACCAAGCTGTGTGATTTCGTTGATATGCTGGAGGGAAGGAATGCCATCCAGAGGGACATTGACATGCTTGTGAGGTGGGGAGATGCCAACCTCATGAAGTTTAACCATGCCAAGTGCAAGTTCCTACCCCTGGGTCAGAGCAATCCCAGGCACAGCTACAGGTTGGGCAAAGAAGAGCAGCCCTGTGGAGAAGGACTTGGGGGTGCTGGTCGATGAGAAAATGAACATGAGCCAGCAGTGTGTCCTCACAGCCCAGAAAGCCAACCATATCCTGGGCTGCATCAAAAAGAGCATGACCAGCAGGTCGAAGGTGATCCTGCCCCTCTACTTAGCTCTTGTGAGACCTCACTTGGAGTACTGTGTACAGTTCTGGTGTCCTCAACATAAGAAGGACATGGAACTGTTGGAAGAAGTCCAGAGGAGGGCCACGAGAATGATCAGGGGACTGGAGCACCTCCCATATGAAGATAGGCTGAGAAAGTTGGGGCTGTTCAGCCTGGAGAAGAGAAGGCTGCGTGGAGACCTCATTGCAGCCTTCCAGTATCTGAACAGGGTCTATAGGGATTCTGGGGAGGGACTGTTCATTAGGGACTGTAGTGATAAGGCAAGGGGTAATGGGTTAAAACTTAAACAGGGGAAGTTTGGATTGGATAGAAGGAGGAAATTCTTTCCTGTAACGGTGATGAGGCACTGGAATGGGTTGCCCAGGGAGGTTGTGAATGCTCCATCCCTGGCAGTGTTCAAGGCCAGGTTGAACAAAGCCTTGGGTGATATGGTTTAGTGTGAGGTGTCCCTGCCCATGGCAGGGGGGTTGGAACTTTATGACCTTAGGGTCCTTTCCAACCCTAACTACTCAATGATTCTATGATTCTATAACAATAAACTATGATGTCATTTGACAATTTTAAAAAATTACCTTTTATTAGGGTCTTTAAGTCCTTTCCCTGCTCTTCTCATCAGCTTTGAATTGAGTAGTTAATTTGAAATAAATAAGATAAAGATAGAATTTCAGAAATATCAAGTTTCTCCAAGTCTTGTCAAAACAGACAGCTGGCAGAGAACAGAGATCCTCTTTCTGTCCTTTCTCAAAGAAAAGCTTAAATGTTTCCCAATAATTATTAGGTAGGAGAGAATCTACACTGCCACTCACCTTCAGGACTTGCCTGGATTTGAAAACACACCCCACATTTTTGAAACTGCTTATTTTTTATCACAAAAAGTCTGACAAAATTCTATCTGCCTAGTTTACTAAATGACTACTTTCTGAAATGCAATAGAAAATGGAAATACAAGAAGTCTGGAACACACAAAGGAATCATAAACATGGGATCCTGTATGTCATTACTAAGCAGCAGGGCACAACCAAGCCATGAGTAAGTACAGACAGGTCATCTCCAGCAAGGAGGAACTGACAGTCATTCTGCTTAGTTTTATCAACATTAGTTTCATCTTGTGCTGACAGACTAGAAAAAACCTGCCAGTTGCTGAAGAACAGAGATATGTATCCTTACAAGAGAGCAAGGGTCCCGCTTGTGCCACAGACCTGGTTCTGTGACTGTCCTCTGAATTCTGGCCCTGAAGGTGATACAGGATAAAATTTAGTGAGCTGGTACTCCACCTGAGCACAGCTAGCCGCAGGCATTGCAAGCACAGTGAGAGCCACAGGAAAAAGATCTGTGTTTACTGGAAGCAAGGCTAGATGGGGCAGGGCACTGAGGTGCTCTGTGCGAGTCACTTGCCTGTGCCATGCCCCAAGGTGAGGTAAATTAAGCAGTTACTGGAAAGGTTGCAACACCCCTATCCACTCTGATATATCTCTAGCAGCTGCAGTAAAGCCTTCTAATACTTAGGTGTTGATAAACCTTATCAGTCCACAGAGGAAAAAAGGGAAAGATGTTAGATGTATCCATTACTCAATCTGGTGTACCTTAAAAATAACCCAGATTTCAATTCAGGGCTTTCTGAAATTCAGGATTCATTACAACATATGATACTGGCACTGACAATTCCCACAGTCTTCTCCTGTTTTGGCTAAATTTCAAACTCTGAAATGCTAACACATTTTAAGAATGTTGTTTGAATATGACTGTATTTACTAATGTGGTGAATTTTCTATAATCTAGAAAACCAATTATCTAGACTAGATTAAGAGCAATCTGAAGATGAAGAGTGAATATTCTTTCAGTGGGCTCTCTAGGGATGGAGTGCCATAAAGAGAAATGTTTGTGCAGATTTCCCACAGTTATTGCAGCTTTATCATTCTGACCTGAAGCATCCCATTTTTTGAGACTGAAATTGTAAATCATGCTGGATTATGTAATGTTTAACATATTTGGAAATTAGTAAGGAAATTCTTCCTTCTTCTAGGAAAAATAAAACATATGCCCTATTCCTATCCTCTCCCCAGAATAGTGTGGATGGCTTAGGAAGAATCAAGTGTTCTGAATGTTCAGACTGCTGACTGGGATGTGTAAAATTTACATGTTTTCACATCTAATGTAGAGTTTGTAAAAAAATCATATTTTCACTCTCTGTTTAAACAAAAATAATAATTCTCCAATCCCAAAGCAAAATATTTCAATCCTATTTTTTTTTATTTTTTTTCCTTTTAGAAATCAGCCTTTCTTCTGAAATCTGACACAGTATCCCCTCTTCTTTTTTTCCCCCTTTTGAAATATTTTTCGTATAAGTACTTTAGCTAAGACAGTTTGGAAATTGTTCTATTTCAAAGAAGCTCATGTTTGTGATTGTAAAAAAATATTCCTGGTAAATTACTGACTCCTCTGGCAAAACATAGCAGACTCCTGTAAAGCACACAGAAGAATTCTGACTCGATGGTGTACTTGAAGTGATGTTTTAAGCAGTTACTGAAATATATACACACAGAATAATAAACGTGCTATATTAATCTACTTCAAATGAATAAAGACATTCCTGAGGTCTGGACAGCTTTCTGCAGAATGATACAGAAGGCTAGAGTGCCTGATACTCTTATGAGAATCCTCTGCCTAAAAAAGCATACTTAGTGCTGAGTCTGTCCATAAAGTTTATACCACATACAGCCCAACAGCCTTTTCATTCTGCAGGAAAAAGGTAAATGTTTCAAATGTTTTTTGTCAGAGGTGGAGGTACTGAAGGTATCAAATCACTGTAATTAAAAACCCAGCCAGAAGGAGGACTTCTGATGGCCGCACAGAAACCTTGCTAGCCTGGTGCCCAGTGAAGCAGCAGCGACAGCAGCTTCTGCTCCCGGCTCAGGCTGCCAGTGGACTCAGGTTGCTTGACCTGAGCCAGAGAAGCAGGGTGTGCTGCAGAGGTCACACATGCTATCTTGGGGAAGAGTAGGGGAAGAACAGGAGATTTGGTCTGTGTGTGGGTTGTGTATGTCTCTGCCTGCGTGTGTCCTTTTAATGGCCTGTTAGGCAGGATTTTCAGGTGATTTTAGGACATAGACACTTACTGTTTTGCTACAGCACTCTCATGGCAAAGTCTTAAGGAATTTAATGGGGTTGAAGCCAACTGGATTATACAGAAATATAATATAGTTCACAGAAAGGAGTTGGGATTTCTTTTTAGAAAGACACCCCTCCCCCAACCCCAAAACACCCATAGAGTTTAATAGCAATGGTTGTCTTTTTACTGTATATTCCTTTGGGCTGGATTAAAAATTATATAGGCAAGTTACCATTCTCCATGCAGTTGCACTGGTTTTTCCTACAAGAGGTAGCTGAAGTGAGTAAGTAGTGATAATAATGGACATCTCCATTAAAGAATAAGTAACCATGCTGCTGTGCTGCAGAACCAAAGCAGTGCTCTTGCAGGCCTGAACCTTTTTCAAAAGAAAAGAAAAAAATGCTGGTCAGGTCTTAGTGTATTCTGAATGTGCCTGTTCTTCCGTAGCTTTGTGCTTTTGCTAGTTTCTTAAAGTTTGGTTGGTTCTGAGCAAACACATTAGAGGGAGAAAAGGTACTGTAGCCCCACCTAACTTGATATCTTAAAGCGATGATCACCAAAATATGAACAATACATTACATAGAAAGATTAGTAAGAAATGTCTTTGCATTTATTAGCATGTTTAAGTGGATTTTTGAGGAAGTGGAAAGGTTCACATTTGCTTCTCTTGAAGAAAGTTTTCTGCTACTGCATATCACTCCTTTCTCTCCTGGTCTGCCAAGAGCTTCAGCATGAACGTGAAAGGAAAAAGGCTCACTACAGTATTTCAACAATTTATTACATGATAGGGGCTTATTTTTGCCCATTAATTCCAGGCCTCTCTCAAATGAAGACATAAAATTATGCCAAGTTACTGTGCAAGTTGTAATATTGCCAGCTCCTAGCTGAGGTGAGAAAACCTTTCAAATTTGTTTCTTTTCAGACTGAAACACAAGCTTATGCTGTAAACTTACTCTCTTCCCTAGTCATCCACTCTGTTTGCGTGGTTTTCTTCTATTAGTCGTCACCTTAACTGGTGAACTGTGGGGCTAACAGTGTTATTAAACATAGCTTTACTGCTAATGTGAAAATTTTTCATTGAAGATACAATCTATGGCCAAGAAATATAAAGTGAAATTGCTTTATATATAAAACTGAGATGGACAGTTTGTCAGCTAGAAACTACATTTTATGAAGTTCACAGATGTTTGAGAGGTTTCAGTGGAAGACTGTATTTTTCATAAAACCTCTAAGAAGTTACTGTTTTAGGTGGTCCAAGAGAGAAGACAGAGAACCGCAGGCCATAAAGTAAATTAAAAAAACTTATTACTCGTTATTAAAAGCAAAAAGGTCAGTTTCAATTTAAAAGGAATACTGATTGAATATATTTAAACCATGTTCACATAACTGAGGGTGGCAACATCAAAACAAGCAACTCAGTACATGAATCACCAGAGGACAGAGTTAACTGATCTGTTTATCTGCAAATGGTTCCAAAGTGAACAAGTAGGCCTGTGCATATCTGAAAGGAGAATGGAAACCCTGAAGAGGTATACAGCCATTTAAGCAAATCAAACTTGGACATGGAAGTTCCAACTTTGCAAATATGGTAAATAACAGATTCTGTCAACTGAACCTAGGCTAGAGAAATAACCACTCTCCTTACACACTTCTGAATTAAAGTTTTTCCTACAAATTACTGAACCTTGGCCCATTTACTGCCTGACTATTCCTGCCATGGCAGTTAATACTCCCACATCTCACCTTTAATTTTTTCTGCCTGCATTCAGTGTCAAATACAATAGTCTTTATATCCACATCAAAGAAGGACTAGAAAAAACAAGGGAAAAACTTTGTTATCTCCTTCCATTGTACTACCTGAAATACTGGGTTCAATTAAATAATAATAACAATTTTTAAAAAAGCTCATATCAGGTATAAAAAAATTAAAACTTCAAAGCTTTATTTTATTTTATTGTATTTAATGTATTATATTTTATTGTATTTATTTTATTGTATTTTATTTAAATTTTTCAATTCTGATGTACAGCAAGCTCTTTATTCTATCCATTTTTAATTTGCTTCTATTACACGTATGGCTGCTTTCTCCTTTAGCATACATGAGTTTTCTCATCTATGTGTTTCTTTTCTGTGCCCCAAACATTCTCCAGGGGGATTTCTAGTGAGTGATGTTTCTTTCCAGGCTTTTGAAAAGCCTGCCAGAACCAAGCCTTTGCCACTGTGGGACAAGTCTCAGGAAGAGCTGGCCTAGCTAACGCATCAGGCACACTGCAAAAGATCCCTCTTGCCCTCTTCCCTTCCCCATAGCCAACGGCTGCACCTTCTCACCAGCCCCTGTAAAGTCTGTACCATGCCCTCTGTGCTGGAAACACACAGCTCCTATAGAGTAGTCTGGATCACAGTTTTACAGTTCATGCCATGAAAGCTTCCTTTGGTACCTAAACCTGGGACTAGAATTAAGATAATCCTGCTGTATAGGATTATCCTGCCTTGGGCAGGGGATGCCTAGACAGCCTGAAGCCAGCTTCATTAGGAGATCCTGACCCTCCACCAAAAACATTGCCACAGTATGTGGTAAGCAGTGTTATTTTTGCATGGCATTTCACGACGCTCACTAGTGACAGATTTTGGCTATAAGATATGGAAGGCCACTATGGCCCAGCCAACAGCAGTTCAGATTTCAGTTATAAGGCAATGTGATGCCTACTGTCCTGTTTGTGCAGGAGGAAAGATTTGATGTGGTTTAATTAGGCTCCAACTTCATCAGATTGTTCGGAAAAAGTGTATCTATCTCACAGGGTAAGAAACATTTCTCAACTATTCTCAGTTTCCAACCCGGACCCAAACTGTTTCTGGGACTTTGTAGCTTCCCTATGTAAAAGCATGAAGATTGCTAATAAAAAAGAAACATAATTTCCCTCAAGTAAGCAAACATTGTGCCAAGTTCCTCTTCAGCCTTTCCAGGGACCTTTTCCCATGTTCATTTCCACCGCTGGTTTAATAATGAACTAGACCTTCTATAGAATGGTTATCCACATTGAACTCTTGCTAAATTACGACAATTTAAACCTAACCTCTTGACCTATCCAATATGTCCTTCACCTGCTGTGTGGAAGAAAAAAAACATCTTAAAGGGGACATGGATCTAGTTTGCTCCTGCTGGTGAGACAAAGCTCTTTGGCACATGTTCTGCATGAGTGCATTGCTTTCATCTGGCCTTTGAAGAATAGTGGAGACTTGAAAGCTGAATGGGTTTAAGAAATATTTAATGATGAACTGTCTTTTGCTAAAGGGAGAAGCAAACCAAAATGTACTAGGTTTTTAAATAGCACTTGTTATTGTTTAGATAAACGTAAGTTAAGCTGGATCCACCTTCAAGAAGAAAACTAAAATCATAGCCATTTATAAACTGATTGTTCACACATTTTTGGTCTCTGGTCTCATGAAAGGATAACATGGCATACTTATGGAAATAGCCAAATAAAGGGTGGGGTTTTTTTTTAAGAGTAGGATAAAATATCAACACTTATTGCAGCAGATTTATAGCTAATTTTTGTAGTACTACTGACACATCCCATCAGATTTGCAGGTTTCCTAATATTATATTACAGGATTTTTAAATCTTATCAGTGGGTTTGCATGTATAGTGTTATTGAATTTGTTGTTTGTTAATATGATATGAGAAATTGTTGTGGTATCAATCTTTCCAATAATATCTGCAATTTAAATTCCTTAGAGCATGTTCCTGTTGCATCACAACCAGCAATAAGATGTATGCATTATTTTTAGTATGATTTTGCACTGCAAAGCTATAAGGTTTCCTTACTATTTATTAATTTTAATTACCCCTAAGATCTCAGTAAGTTAGTAGGATGTTTATTTTGAAATGCAGGGGGAGGAATATTTTATCAATTTACGAAGAGTTTCTAAGACTGGAAATTCTGGAGTCAGCACAAGAGCTTAGGGCAAAATCCTGCTGTTATGCAATATGTTTGCTGGGGATGGGGGGACTGGAGGAGTGCTGGCAGGACTAACCTACTTGTGCAGAACTGGGTAAGCAAAGCAGTGAGGGAGAGAAAATGTTCAGGGAAGGTACCCTCTGGTATATGTATCCTACATACTAAGTGCCTGGCAGACCATAGCTGCTTTTAGTCTCATAGGTGCTGAGTGCAAGGGTAGAAGCTCCCAGAGGAGGCAGCAGTCTGGGGGTGGAAGGACGGCCCGAGTCCCTCCCAGCACCCAGCTATATATCAACCTACAGAGACATGGTGGTTTACTAGTGACAATGGAAAAAGAGAATTATCTTTGTGATTTTACACTATTTTGAATAATTTCTGAAATTCCTATACATTAGTTTAGAACAAATAGCCACAGATAAATGCAGAGCAGTATTTTAGAACTAGGTTTATATTTAATCTTTAAATCACATTCAACACACTATTTATGATATGTGTTTTCTCAGAAGATACTGTTTATGTTTATTCTTACAGGATTTTTTTAACATTCACTTATTTCTATTTTTAATTAACTTATGCCACTAAACACTGATGTTTTCTGGGAGCTCAGCTGAACTTTAGCAAAAGGCTTTGGACTGAGTTGCTTTTCTTTCCCTGTAAGACTGACACTATACACTACTACTCACATATAAAAACAAGCTATAGTGTAGAACCTGGTGAAGAATCCTACAGCCTGCAAAGTAAGAGAGCTCAGAGTAAACTATGTCTTCATGAGAAGATAGAACTTACTCAGAAGTTAATTTTTTTTAAATTATGAAATCACTTCAAACAGTTTCAGAATGGAATGGAAACAATATGGTGTGGCTCTTGATGTTGGTTTCTACAATTAGTGTGTTATTAATTAAACTCTCGAGTAATATAATAACTTGACTGTTGGAACCTCTCTTTGCATTTGAAATAAATGAGGACCATGGCTCCAATTATAAATAGAACATAACTCTAAAGGCTTAAAACTGCAAATTAAGTTATTCAAAGACAAATAATTAAATTTAGGTTATATTCACGAGAAATTATTTTTGTTCATTTCTGTTTTGTTCCATATACTATATCCAAGCATCTGGTTTCACCAGCAAACTTTTGTTGCAGTGGACACTTGCATCTTTCTCCACTAATGTATGTGCATTCAAGCATACACGTGTGCACAAACACGTGCACATACACACATGCGCACACACATACACACACATGCATTTACACACATTTGCAAATGCTTTCACTTAAGTATTATGTCCTCAGCAATTTTCATCACATGTCTAATAGAGGATAAGTTGGTCTCAGGTGGAACTAGCACCCTGTTGTCTCTGTTTATCTACTTTTGTTTATCTACTTTTTGTTTCATGATTTGGTAATAAGAAATCTTTTAGTAACTCTCAAAAGCCAGGTTGTTTTCTAGCATGATTTAGCAGTTGGTATGGGAGTCACAGCTCCATCACCCATATCCAATAAAATCAATTAATGATGGTGTTGCATCATACTTACGACCAGACTTAACATCTGTTACCATCAGTAGAAATTTTCCCATGAGCTGAAATAATTTTTAGTTTAAGAACACAGTTTGAGACTTTGTTGTCATTGGTCAGTGATCTGAGATCTCTGAATTAAAAGTAGCAAAGGAATTGGGCATGTCCAGCAACAAGTGTTACTGGGTTATAAAACTTTGGCAGCCTTGTTTGAGAATATTTGTTCAATTAGCTCTAGAAGTTATGCCAAGTAGATCTATATGGAAAAATTTTAATACAAAACCTTTTGGGGTTATTTTCTGTGTTTGTGGGTTTGGTTTTTGGTTTATTTTTCCCAAGCTACATGGATATGATTAGGTTCTCAAAAAAAAAAAAAAAAAAATTATTTTTAGCTTTTAGGGCAGATGATAGTACTGATTGAAGCATTCTGATTGATAACAGATTTTACAAGTTCGTGTTTTGCTACAAAAACAATGAAAAAGTGAAAAGCAATTGAATGTTTTAACCAATGCCATATTATAAACTGTCAGTAGATTATGCGTTGGTATTTTTGGCATGTGTAGATAGAATATAAAAGGAATACAGGAATATAAAATTAGATTTGAAACAAAATTCCTACACTTGTCAACATAAATAAACTTTCTAAAATGGTGTTTGTTTTTTTCTTTGGGTTTTTGTTTTTGTTTATTTGTTTGGGTTGGGATTTTTCAGATATTTTGGGGGGTTTAATAGAAATAGAATTTCAAATATTTCTATTTTCTCAAAGATAAGAAATTTACAATTTTGGCCAGGCTAGACTTTATCTAGCTCAATATTGCCATAGTTGATATTACGAGCAGCCAGAGGAGAGTTATGAACAAGGCTATCCCAATTTATTCCTGGTGTTTTATTCCGGTGTTTTCACAAAGAAATAAAAGGACTAATTCAAATCATGTTTTACAACTAAGGAAAGCTACTAATCCTATTTCAAAGCACCCTTCTCCCCCTCTTGAAGGGAAAGCATAAACTAGCCTTAAATCTCTATCAAGGTAAGGAAAAAGCTTCCTGATATCAGTTCAAGTGCTAAACCCACTGAGGGGGAGGGTGTTAGCATCTCTGGATATTGGTTTTGTGTCTCCAGCAACAACAAGCTGTCTAGTTAACTGAGTCGCCAATACAAAGCCAAACAGCTATAAACCAGCTGTACACAGCTGTATACATTCCTCCTGCGGAGCCATCTGCAGTCTTTGCCACAAATCCAGTGTTGACTCCAGAGGTTTCGGTGCCTTGGAGAAAATGGGGAATTTCTATGCCTCCAAGCACAAGTTTACTTATTCAGGCATAAAACACTGTTCTGTCACCAAAATATTGCTGCCTTCCATGGGTGCCTATTTTACACACATCATTTGCTTTTCTTCAGCACCTCAGAGGGAATTTTTTCTATTAAAAATTCCAAGCAATTTAGGACTATGCACATCTTCTGTTCTATTTGTTCATTTGTCATTGAAATGCCTTCCCAATACTGCTAATATTTTGGAGAATATGGGTTGTCAGAGGTAAGAATTCTGGGTCAAAAGCTTTCCACTTCTCTGTCAGTTGGAAACAAGATACTGAGAGTCTTAACCATTTATGCTGCTCTTATCATTTTGTCTAGACTGTTCAAAAGTGCCCTCCCCCACAACTTCTTTTGCAGGAGGTGCTAAAGTGGCTCCTCAAACATAATAGTTCTGTCAGCCAAGATGACAAATCTGCACCAACCCTGAGACATCGTGATAACAACAATAAAAACAACTTCCCATTATCTAGATCATAAATGTGTACCCTGTCTTGCAAATTGATCATGGATTTGTCAAATAGGAGAATCTACTTACCTGCCTTTTGCTGTAAAAGCAGCAGCTATTAATTAAATCATTTAATCTTGGAAAAGAAGTGTGGGAAGGATTTCCAAAAATCATGTAGTCTTTCCTCATGTCACAGGGCAGGATCAGTGCAGTGATGATTGCCTCACAGCTGCTTGTTAAACCTTTTCTGAAAGACTTACAACAACTTTTTTTTTTTTTTTTAAATAGGTGGTGGTGCAAACCAAGTCTATTACTGAGGTTTTAAAAATTCTTATAAATCCCTAATTAGGACCTAAATTCAATCCTTGACTACCTGGCACTGAAGTATGGAGAATTTGGATTTATTTTCATCTGTTACTTATACATTATTATTGTTATTACTGGAAATGAGAGAAAAGGGCTAGGGTTAATTTATTATGATTATTATTATTATTATTATTATTATTAAATTAAGAATTTGAATTCTGTGTTTCAAATACTGAGACAAGGAAGAGTCATAAGGAGCAGTTTTATTCATTAAAAACATGGCCAAATACTTTATTCTCTGTTAGTCAAAGTGACTTGGACTAATCTTTATATTATCTTGAAAGACTTTTGGTAGTCTTTATACCATCACTAGCTTCATTTTTTAAGCACCTTAAAGGCTTTTTTGTGACCTGCACTGTGCAGGCAGACCTGCTGAAAATGTATATAACTTAATTTCAAAAAACTGTAAAAAGTGGATACAATACTGTCACAGTATCACAGTATCACAGTATGTTAGAGATTGGAAGGGACCTCAAAAGATCATCTAGTCCAATCCCCCTGCCGGAGCAGGAACACCTAGATAAGGTTACACAGGAACGTGTCCAGGCGGGTTTTGAATGTCTCCAAAGAAGGAGACTCCACAACCTCCCTGGGCAGCCTGTTCCAGTGTTCCGTCACCCTCACTGAGAAGAAGTTTCTTCTCAAGTTTAAGTGGAACCTCTTGTGTTCCAGTTTGCACCCATTTCCCCTTGTCCTATCATTGTTTGCCACTGAGAAGAGCCTGGCTCCATCCTCGTGACACTTCCCCTTTATATATTTATGTATTCATATACACTAATAAGGTCACCCCTCAGTCTCCTCCAAACTATAGAGACCCAGCTCCCTCAGTCTTTCCTCATAAGGGAGATGCTCCACTCCCTTAATCATCTTAGTTGCCCTGCGCTGGACTCTCTCCAGCAGGTCCCTGTCCTTCTTAAACTGAGGGGCCCAGAACTGGACACAATATTCCAGATGAGGTCTCACCAGGGCTGAGTAGAGGGGAAGAAGGACCTCTCTCGACCTACTGACCACCCCCCTTCTAATACACCCCAGGATGCCATTGGCCTTCTTGGCCACAAGGGCACAGTGTCGGCTCATGGTCACCCTGTCGTCCACCAGGACCCCCAGGTCCCTCTCCCCTACACTGCTCTCTAACAGGTCGTTCCCCAATCTATACTGGAACCTGGGGTTGTTCCTGCCCAGATGCAGTACTCTACACTTTCCCTTGTTATATTTCATCAAGTTATTCCCCACCCAACTCTCCAGCCTGTCCAGGTCTCGCTGGATGGCAGCACAGCCTTCTGGCATGTCGGCCACCCCTCCCAGCTTAGTGTCATCAGCAAACTTGCTGATAGTACACTCAATTCCCTCATCTAAATCATTGATGAATATATTAAATAATACTGGTCCCAGTACCGACCCTTGAGGCACTTCACTAGATACAGGCCTCCAACTAGACTCCGCCCCATAGACTACAACTCTCTGGCTTCTCTCCTTCAGCCAGTTCACAGTCCACCTCACTACCTGATCATCCAGACCACACTTCCTCAATTTAGCCGCAAGGATGCTGTCCCTTGTTTGTACACAAGAATTTTTACAGAAAGAATAACACAGCCTTGAAAGAGTATTTTCTCCACACACAGATAAACTTCCCAACTACTCATTCTAAGCATTTATAGGGATTAAGCATTTTTGAGTGTATAGCCTACAAATAAGTTTCTTAAGCACATTTAAAAATATTCATAATGATCAGACCATAAATAGATGTATTACTAACATTCATTGGTCCCTGGATCAACAACTCAGCAGGGAAACAAGTAGAGAGACATGAAAGCTGATTCAAGAAAGTTGCTGGGGGAAGAAAAAACTTAATGAAGATCTAGTGCAGTTGAAGATGTTACAAGGATAAAAATCACCTAATTAAGGGATAATCTCTCTTACTTTGTAGTACTGGAGCAATAAATGACTTCAGAGATTGAGTAATCAGCAAAGCTAAAATGTTTTTTTTTAAACAATCTTCAAACTTGTTTAGCATGCTTGTGACAAAGCAGACAAGATTATTCCAAATTCTCTGCTGATGTAAATAAACTCAACTCCATTGATCTTGTTGGAATTGCACCCTCTATGTCAGTACACATTTTTACCTAGTTTTCTTCCCTCCCTTGTGAGGGAGCTTACTTATTTTGTAATGCAGTCTTGGTGATTGTGTGCTAGCTGTTCAAAAGACTTGTGAAAGAGGAACTGCAGTGTGCAGTTACCAGGTACTAAGTGAGATTCCAGCCCTATGAAGTCCACAGAGAAACTACAGAGGCCATATTCTTCACATCAGATGTGTGGGATTGGTTAGCCTATTTGTTAAGGGATGAAGTTCATACCTAAGCGTTAACAGATACACTTCTGAGTTGGTAATAAAGGCCTGATATTCCAGCAGGCAGAAGTTCTCACATATTCTATTAAAATCCAAAATAGCTATGACAGTTTGAAAAGCAATATCTTTATTTTAAGAAACATCTTCAAGGGATGCAAGATTCAGAATGCTGGCCTCTGCCTTCCTGGGTTAACTGGCTGTTGCAGACTGGTAACATTGTGGGAAATAATGGCATCATACAGAAAATAGCTTCCATTCAGTGAGAATAAAACAATGTTTCTTCCTTTCCTTCCTCAATAGAGGTTGGTATATGCTAAAACATTAAATATCCCTCCAACTATCTCTCTGAATCCGAAGTTGGCAGCTTCAGTCTATCACTAGTTACCACAATTCAGAATTGCACGTGATTTTTTTCTTTTCTTTTCTAAGCTAGATATTTTTCTTTACTCATCAAGGACTAGAGACCACATAATTATGCTGAGCAGTGCCTTACTCTGGGTGTATTTCTATTGACATTTTACCCAGCATATGTAGTCTGCCAGATATGTGGTTAGAGACTATATGTGATTAGAAACTATTCTGTCAGACTGTCATACCCTGTAAACCAGGGGTCACTTTTAAAACCATCTGTATATATAAGGACATAGCCTTTGATTTAAATGTTACAAAAAGAACATTGTTTAAATAAACATAATTTTGTTGTTGTAAAGAGTTCATAAAGGTGAATGATTGGAAACTAAAATTCTCTGTTTGTGAGCCAGAGAGTGGGAAGGTAAAACTTGTATTCTCTCCTGCTCAATGTGTATTTACTTTAAACCCAACTTCAAGGTAGAAACTGAACTATCCTGGAAAGACTAAAGAAAATATCTCTGTGTATTGCTTTAAAGTTAGGCTTCCTTTAAGCAGGAGCTGCTAAAGGTGCCAAACGGTGTGTGTAACTGATGTTGAATAAGGTTTGTGTGGGTCTTAGCTGCGATCAGCAAATTCATTTAAGCACTCAGGTTAATACTAAACTCAGGCATTAATAGATGAAAATGCACTCCCAGAGACTCATTTATTTGAACAAACGAGTTATGCAAGTAAATAGCATTTGGCTACAAACCTTTTGCATGGAAAAGGTAGTACATAAGGAAAGTCTAATTAAAAATCTAACTTTTCCTTTTTCCTATGCCTGTATGAATGCTAGGGTTAGATTTGTTGGTTGTTGGGTTTTTTAATCATGCAGGATTGCTGTGCTGTTGTGCCAATAACCACTACTTTTTACATTAGTCGAACACTTTCTGGTAATGCCACACATCAGGATGTTTCCATGGAAACAATGGAGGAAACAATATCTTGGACTGATACAAAAATAGGGATGTAAAACCTTAATTAAGGTCCATGGTTAAAATCACAACATCCCTTTATAAGCTCTTATTTGGTATCCCCTTATTTCAAATGCACTCTTTAACTTGGGTTGCAGTATTATTTTGGTCTGAAATATTGCCAGGCTTAATCAGAAGGTGCTGTGCTGGAGGTAAGCAGTGTGAAGAAAGTAAGTCATGGCTTTAAGTTACTTCAGAGTTATAACTTGTTAGAAATACCTTGCTTTGGGTTTACTGGTCAATACCAACTGTTTCTTTGAGGTTGTCAGGACTCACAGTGACTTCTTAAATGGACATTCAAAACTCTGAGAACTGTCATGGTACAAAAAGTGACTTGTGTGCATTACTTAACAAATTTGCTGCCATGGTATTCTTAAATTCCACCTCAGAGAAACTAACAAGAAAGTGTGAGAGAAGGCACAGGATCACAGGATTCCTTTAGCTTATATTGCAGGAGGCAAAGGTAGAAGAATGCATGTATTGGGTGAGGGGGGAAAGCGGAAGACAGAACACTGACATTTCCAAAAAGTAGTCATTCCAAAAAGCTTCAATTTTTCCACCAGAATTTAACTTATTTTATCTTTTAATGGAGGTTCCTATTTATGAGGAAGTTGAAACCCCTGATGCAGTCTATGAATTTTTGTTTAAGATTCCTTGGATATTGAGAAAGTGTAAGGCAAGCCAGGATACATTTTGTTTCTTTTAAGTTAACGGAGCATCAGACTGGCTTTTAAAATTAGATAATCTAAAGATATAAAGGAAGAGTCTTGAGATAGGAAACTGAGGCATAGCCAAACCTTAGAAAAAATCTTGAGTTAAACCGTATGTTTTTTTAACTATTAGAGTCACAGTGCAGAAGGGAAGTTCCTGTGTCACAATCTCAACAAACGGTTTTAAAGAAGGTGAAGAATGGTATAGCATGTGTAACAAACAATTTAATTAAAATTATACTCTTCAGCATTTTAAAATACAGAAGCAAACTTTTTTTAAGAGATACACCTGCCAAAAAAAAAGAAAAAACTTTGGCAGTGAACCAATAAAATATTTCCTGAAAAATGTTAGAATTTTTTTTTTTTTTTGTACGCAGTGTTATCTTTTAAGTATCAACAGCAGTGAATGATCATACACATGCAAAAGCTAGGCATGGTGGACTGTCAATGTGAACATGGCCAGATCTCAAGGCTGAAGCTAGTCTACGCTCACAACATGCATTTCAACTATTTTGTCTGAGCTTATTTTGTTTAACTAGATTTTGACCACAGATGAAGACCAAAGATTCTAATAGTGCTTAATTTTGGTAAGACGGATGCAGGCAGACTTTAAAAAGGGCAAGAAAAAGTAAAGGTTTTGTTTTGTTTTTGAAGCTGTGAAATCTGCATAGCATATGACAGATTACAGAAGTGTAACTCAGGTATACCTGACTCTGTGGCCAATGCCATTGTCCAAGTGGTCCAGGGCGTAATAATGGCCCTATTGGTTTCTCTGTCAATATTCCAATTGAGTTCAAAAGAGTTAAGATTTCACCTTATTTCTGAATGTTAGCTTTTTGGACATAAATGAGTTTTTGGCACGTATTTTTTTAATTTTTTTAATTTTTTTTTTTTAATTAGAGGAAGCACTATTACTCTCGAATGGCATTAAAATATCTAAGAGCAGTAAGTTTCAGTAGTTTGGAAACTCTGCTGCATGCTTTACTTAGAAACACAAACTCCTGCAGACCTTTCCAAAAAGTCCTCTAATCCCTCTGCTCCCTCCACTGGCTTCCCACAGAACTCTGCATTTGTCTGAAGGCCTTTATTCACAAAGCCTTGGATAATATTAAAGATCAGTGAAATGCCAATCCCCAAACTGCCCTTGGCAACTTTATGCCCTGAGTTTCCCCATGAGGACAATGTGCAGCTGTAACTTGTATAGAGCAGAAAACTTCTCCTGTAACTAGTGCAAACTGGCCCAAACAAGCTTCAATTCTTCAGCACATCTTCCTTTCTAAACACAAGAAGCCTGTCATTAACCTCACCTTTTGTAATGCACATGTGCTGACATATATACAGCAATATTTTCATGGATGTAAGTTTAGCAAATATAAACCAATGCACTCAAATTTAGAAACATCTCATCTGGCAAGAAGAAGATAGGGAAACAAGTGGTATATATTAGCCTTTTTCTTTAATGCACTTGTAAAACACAGTGAGTATAATACAAGTTGGCAGTAAATATTATATGAAAGGCTGTATGGTAAAAGGTAATGAAATACTAGGTGGAAGGAGATCAGTCAGATGGCCTGTCCTCCTGGTCTAAGACAGGATGAATGGAAAGTCCAAATATAGATGAACAAATATTTCTACAGTAAGCCCAATCTTACTGTATTTTTGTACTTCTTTTGTGCTGTAATACATATTCATTATTTACTTCTACAAATAAACTACAAATAAAAAATAAATACTTTGCACTGTATTCATTGTATTTCAATGAAACATTGAAGTCAAAGTTTCCAGTTCAGCATCCTTCCTGAAAAAATGTCTTCTTGGAGGCCTTTCCTCTTCCAAGGACATGTATGACAGTCAGTAAATGAAACATATTCTGTCAGCTATCGAAATGAGGTTTTAGTATGCAGCTCTGTACAGAAAAGGTTCAGCATTGTGGACATAAATCAGCTTTGCTCCACCAAACAATAGGCTCAGAGCCCGGCCAAAAAGACCCACAACAAAATTAGCATCGAGAGTGTTGACCAGGGTAAGTATTCTGCTTTGTTTCAATGGAAACTGGCAGCGCTGTGAGATCCAGAGGCCACTGGTTCTAATCGAGCTTGTCTCAATAGTTTCCTCCTCCCTGTCAGCAGCTGGACAAAAGCAGAATTAATGCCTAAGCCCATCTGTACTAGTTCAGTACTGGGAAGAGGAGTTTCCATGAAGCCATGAGATAGACCTCTGGGAGTAGGCAGGATGCTATAACAAACAGCATGCTGACGGCAAGAGACAGAGACCTGGGGTTAGAAAAGGAGTTGTTTTTGTGGCTACAGGCCTGAATGAAGTCATGTCTTAGCTGAGAATTTTATGTGTAACCTTGCTATTTTTGTCGTCTCAAAGTGAATTGGTATACTTAATGTGTACTAAACAATAGTTAAATTCTGCAGCCTTGGTCCATGGTTACGTGTCCAAATCCTGTATAGATTTCAATATATGCTTAGCTTATGGCACATGTAAAAGATCTCATTCAATTCAAAGGTTTGATTGGCAGTTCCTGGAGTTACAAGCACATATATGTCCATAAGGACTCAGGGCAACATGTACCTAGGACAAGAGCTTTCCTTATGCCATGCCTTTACAGTACCTAGCTCAGGGAGACATATCATTACCATGGAATAACAGTAATGATGTGCTACACCAGGAATTGCTCTGAGATTGCCTTCCAGTAAGAAACTGACCCCATCTCAAGTTCCCAGCATTACCATACAGCAATGGAATGAGATTATTGTTTCCTCTAATTTGAAAATTGGTGGTAGGGCCCAAATGCCCTTACTCAAATTCATTATGATAGGTGCTGCATAGCAGAGTCATTTTTGTTTCTTCTCTAAGGAATTAATCATCACTGTTGGTGGCACATGCACTAACCACTACCATCAGCTGAAAAGTTTATTATGGATTGCTTCTTGAAATAAAGCATAACTTTTATTGGAAGTTTAAAGATAAATAAAAACAGCTGGAGGGAAAATACTATTAAACACTGATGAGCCCCATGATGTTCCACTTAAAGAAAAAATTCCTCTTGCTACATTTAAAGGACTCATCTGCTGTGTTAAAGTTAGCTTTTCTTTCATGTGGGACAAGTGAAGCTGAAAAGGGAATTTACTCAAAACTGTATTGAAATTGCAGCTTACAGGAGCTTATGGTCAGTGAAGTTCCAAGAATCCTTCACTATTTCTATAATAGATGGTCCTTCAACTTATGCTTCCTCTGTAGCTTTCTAATTAGACTTGTTTTAAAACATTTTAATTGTTTGCTTTCTGTGGACAGACAGAACACCAAATGTTCTCAATCCGCTCATCTTTGAAAGTGACACTGCTCCATTCTGGGGATTTGGTTTAAATTATTAACAGAAGATAATCTCCATACACAAATAAAGGCTGGCTGGGACCAGCCATGGGATCAGAGTACAAGAAACAGCGCATGCCAGCACACCCTGTATTTTCTGCACCCTACAACGGGGACACATTTCTGGCTGCAAGAACAGCTGCCTGGAATTGAGGAACTGCTCAAAGAGTCCAGAAACAAAGAAACTCACATGAAGTTATTTGTTAGGAGCACACAGATAGGGAAAGGGTCTACAGAGTACAGAGTTTGTATCTATCTGTGCAAGTTATTGTAAAGCATCACCCAGGTAGAATAGTATTTGTTGAACTCTTTAGGTTCTCATAAAATGTTTTTCACTTTCATGTAATGTATCAACTGTTATGAAAGGGTCAGTTTTTCTGTTTCTTGAGGATACCCTAAAGACCAGACTTGCCTCTTATGCAGACAGCAAGCACAAAGAGACCAGCTTCTGGTGTGCCCAAAGTGCACAGACTGGAGCATGTGTGACCCTGCAGGCTGGATCATGCTATCAAGCATGATCATCAGAGAGGCTGCATCCAAACTGATGGTGGGTCAGCAGATGGCAGGATGCTAAGCATGCCACACTTACAGTTGACTTGATGTGTCCCTCCGGGAAAAATTCAAACCACCTCTCAGGAAGGACAACAATATCTCATGGTGAAATATATCAGAAGCACGAAGGATAATGAAACTATGCATCTCCTCACTTCCCTCTCAAGGGAAAAGCCTCAGTCTTTGAGCCTTGGAGGTTGCTGAAATTTTAAGAGATGTTCTGAATCTCAAAGTAACACTATCCTCAACTGAAAGAAGTTTTTGCTGATCTCAGAACATTGCCTGTATGCATTTCCTCAATAAAGACAAAATTGAAAGCATGGATTTTTCATCTGTGTTTAGATGACTGTATGTTTGAAAGAACTTGGGTAGATTTCATACCTTTGTAGTATTTTTGCTACTTTACAAGGAACTGATTACTCATGACAATAAGGGGTCAAGACTTCTTCAGGCTGTTCAGAATTGCTTGGTAAGTATCCTGAAATTCACTGCCAATGTCCTGGTGACTGGAGGACACAGAAAGCCTAGATCCAAGTTGATTATGATGGCTTCCCAGACTGTCTTTTTGTGGAGGACCTATGACAACTTCTCACTGCTATTTGTTCTCTCTTCTGGTGCAGTCTGCAAGGTGTTCAAGGCTAACAATTCAGCTAGTAGGATCTAGAAGTTATCATGTAGAACAGTAGGATTTAGAAATTTAGGTGGCAGCTGAGAAAGGGGGTAGCTGGCTGAAATGTAGCAGTACAGGCTTTGGGGAGTTTGCGGTGTTTCTCCTACTTCTATGACTTTGCTTCTGGGAAGTCCAGCTACATGACCATCCCAAGCAGCATTAGCTGTTTTTCTTAGGCAGAAATAAGCAGAAAGAACAGAGTTGAGAGCAGACAGTTGTGACTAAAAAAGGAAAGAAAAACATACCTTTTATTTTATTTTTTTTAATTATTATTTTGCCCGTAATCCTTCTGAATAACTGTCTTCATGTTTCATCTTTTGGATATACAGGGTTTACTGGAAGATTTCTATGAGCTTGTTTATCATTAATACGGTACCTATGCTTATGGTAAAACAAGAATAAATCAAGTAATTTCATGCTGAACCCTTTCACCACTTCTGTTACTCAAGTTTCACTTTTGGGGGAATTCTAAGTTACTGTTTTAGCATTTCTTAAATGAATAAATAAAAAAAAATGAATAAAACTGAAGAGAAAGAAAACCATAACAGAAAAAAGAAACAACCTAAATACAAACATTTTGGAGCTGGACTTTTCTTGCTTTAATTTACAATACCCCTCATCTTCCCAAAGAATGTTTTGGATGTTTTACCCTGAAGATGCTCCTGTGCTCAACTTTCAGCATAAACTTTTCTTATAAGTTAAATACTTCTATTAAATTTCTTGTAAAGTCACTGCAAAAA
Organism: Neopsephotus bourkii; assembly: GCF_033783945.1. Lineage (NCBI taxonomy): Eukaryota > Metazoa > Chordata > Aves > Psittaciformes > Psittacidae > Neopsephotus > Neopsephotus bourkii. The sequence continues at coordinate 1,964,741 of NW_026900878.1, forward strand.
TGAAACTTTCTAGTTTTGAGAATCTTCACCAGTATTTCCCCAAAGCATTAATTTTTACAAATACTTTATTAGATCTTATATTACAAGCCTCAACTGTGTCTATATGATCATTCTGTTTTGCGTTTTTTTATGCAGTTCCTTGAAGCTTGGGTTTCTTAAGGGTCTGCTATCTGTGAAATATAGCAGCAATTTAAAATCTCTTCTGTTGGGATTAAATTTCAAAGCCATTGAAATCAAATGGGAAATGCCAATACATTTGGTGGGGAAACAGGGAGGGGGTTACTGTCAGACTGGTAAGGAACTTCATCTTTATCGCAAATATTGCTGGTTTTCCCCCAATTTACTAGATTCCAGAACTGAATTTTAACCGCTATCATTGTGCCTTATGTAGAATGAGATGAGGTCTGAGTTTAATTGTCTGATAAAACTGTCATAACGTAAAGGGTTATATAAAAACTATATTTGAAGCCAGATTTATACATGGAAAGGAGAGTTTGCACATCCTTTCTTCTTCTTATAGCTGTAACACCAGAGAAGAACAATGGCACTCTCCTGAAAACACCGAAAGGTAGCTGGGGGGGAAATAGTACCAGGGCTTTAACCATGACAAAAAGGGGAAATATGAATATGCACAGTGGAGGGCAGGAATATAACATGTCTCTGACTAGAACTGGAAGATACACTTTCTTTCTACATTAAGAAGCACAGGAGGAGTGAGCCTCCTGAAGGACATCGACTTCAATAGGCTGCAGTGAAAGTGTGAAGAGCCTGAATAAAGTGTTCAAGACTGGGCCTTGCTCTCTAAAGGAAGAGAGCAGTATAAATGTATGTCCCCATTAGACGCACTGTACACAAAGAGAGGAGTAAGAGTTATAACAGTAGCATGCTCTCCTCCTCTCTCAGCTGTGTGATCAGAGAGGTCAGAGCCTCCCTGTTTGCTGTGAACAATGCCTTGGAGCAGCAGTCAGGAATCTGTCACTCCAGAGCCACATGCTGCTCTTTGGAAGCAAAATCCTTCCAGCCTCTGGCATCAGAACACTTGGGAAAGAACTGGGGGAGAGGGAGAACAGAAAGAAAAAAAGAAAAAGAAAAAAAAGGAAATTAAATAAAAAAGCAGAACGAGAAAGAAAGGAAGAAGTGCAGTCACCACTTCTGATATTAATTCATTACATCTCTTCTTCGGTACCAGCTTCTATAGAAACTGTGAAGTTCTTCAGAGTAAAGTTGTTAACCAAGTGGAACTGATCACAAACAACATTTTGTTCTTCTGCCTGAAGTGCACATGTTTTCAATTCACTTGATAAGTTTATTGATGCCACCAAAGAAACATGATCAGAATACTGTCCCTAAAAAAAAAAAAAGAAAAAAAAAGAAGAAAAATCAGTTGGTGATGAAACACATTTTCATAGCTGGTTCTTCAATAAGAGTCAAGTAAAGGGTGCATTTCATCACTGTTTTCAGCTGTGAATCCATTAAGATCACTGATTCACTTTCAGACCTTGGTTGAAGAGAATGGAGAAGGGCCAGACTGAAGGAACTTTAAGACACCTGCACTCCCCTTCCAGCCATTCGTCACATTGTAACAGATAGGTCCCAGTCAAATGCTCTTACAAATGCTCAGCTCTTGTCTTTAGTTAGGAGAGTGTATGGCCTTATTGAATGGACTTCTGTAGCTTACAGGAGACCAGAACTTGCCCCTGAGAGACTGAACTGTGCACAGACTTTCTTGCTAGTGGCAGCAAGCCAGTCACAGAACACAGAGAGAATCATTATTTACCATATTTAAATCTTGAGTTGGTTTCCGGCACTCACTTCATCCAGAGTTTGCAGGGTGGTCAGGTGCTATTTGTTGGTGCCAGCTGATTTCAAAGAAATACTAAAAAAAAGGCTAGACTGACACCTGGCAACAAAGGTCGTTGACTTTAAGCTGCCTTAAAGCATGATGCAACTGCTTTGTTTGACTGCCAGGTGATAAAATGCATATGAAATTCCCATTGTAATTTGCCCGGATAAAAGTGATTCTTGTCTCCTTGGATTGATCCTTTTTCCAATGTTTTAATCATGTTGAAGGCACAGCCTTATTTTGGAGTTGGTAAGGAATTCTGCTGCCCAGGGGAAAGCTCCAGGAAGAATTCTTACACCTTCCTTCCTGCACAAGAGTTCAGGCTGCTTCCTTGTGTCTGCCTCCTGCAGTTTGTCCAGAGAGTATCCAGTAGTCTAAAGGGAGGTTAAATGCAGTTTAAAGGTGAAATGGTTTTGTATGGCTGGAAATTCAGGAACTGAATTTTGGTTCTGGTCAAGAACCACTTTTTATCATCATCTTCCCCCTAAGGCCACCTTCTGTCCCACATCCTAGCAAGATGTCAGGACAGGCTCTGGTCAGAAGGTAAGTGAAAATATCACTTATATAACAAGTGTAAGGACTGTAAAGGCAAAATACGATTCATAGTTACTGAGCAGTGTCGGGAAAGGGAGTGTTGTAAGGCACAGTCTAAAGTGGAAAGCAATCTATATACAGCATATAAGGCCAAATTTATCTGAAGATTGTCCTTAATTTGCCAGTCCTTTTTGGCACACTTGGTTCTAGCTGAGATGACTATAGCTTCCAGTTAAAAAATGATTTGCAATTGAAATATGATAAAATAGCTTGCTAATGCCAGGGAGAGCGGTCTGCTAATGTTATTTATTTCAAGTCTGAAGTTTCTCACGAAAGAAAGAAAGAAGAGAGAAAGAAGAAGGAAGGAGGAGAGGGGGCTTTTCTTTTTTTTTTTTTTTTTTTTTTATGTGTTTGCCTTCACGGCTTTGGAGTGCTCACTAATTCCATCTGTCCACAACAGAGCCATCGGAACGGCGAGAAAAAGCATTTCCATATGTGCAAATTAGCATCCAGCCTCTCTTAATCTGTGCAGTGCTCCTCTGAAGTAGATGGTGCGGATGGCTGCCAAACCCACTAATGGCATTCAAATAAAGGACTTTATTGGCTTTAACTGCCACTTTTCTTTTTTTTTTCTTTTTTGTTCTTTTTTTTTTTCTTAAGATAGAGAATTTGTTCCCCTTCTTATTTTATTTTTGTTCTGATTTTGTCACTTTGTACTTTTACCATTAAACAAAAAGAAGGTCCTGTGCAGATCTTTAATGGGATCTGCTTTCTCCTACAGATGCATTCTTTTACTTTCTAACGAAACCTCACCATTAGTTATTACAGTATAATCAACACCTAAAGCATATCATTCCCACTTTCAGCCAGCTTGTCTTTCCCAAACAAGCTCTTCCTCTTTTCTCTGCTGCTCAACAGCAGAGACAGGGCTGAGATGAGAGACATCTTGCTTGGGATCCTGCCCGCACTGTGAGTTCATATGAAAAGGAATCTGTTTGTTTGCTTGTTTTCTTGCTTCTCAAATTGTTTTTCAAGGTCTGGCATATTCACAACTGTAGCTGAGGACAAGTAGAGGTGCCAGTGGCATCCTACTCAGAGTCACTGTCCCCACGGGTGGCTCTGCACCCAGCAACAGCTACCATTCTTGGTATGTTTTGAATTTTGAACTGTTTGATTACTTTAATGGAAAACAAAGGATCTTATTCAATTCTAAGAAAAGTGTAGCCCTTATAGCAAAAGTATCTCTCCCATTTTACTAAGTCAACCTTTATTTTCACCTGTCAATCCTTATCCTACTCCTGGCAAGGGTTAGGTAACCACACCTGAGAGGCCTTGTAATCTCAGAACTTGCTGAAAATACCATGGTTGCTAATCCTGACATGACTAGTGGTGCCAGCAATAAAACCACAGTCTCTAGAGCGTAGCAGACTCCATATGTTAGCCCCCTAGTCTGCTAAGTCACCACGCCAGCCTAAATTTGAAACATTTCTAAAGTGTTATACAATGTTGTAATAATGTTTTTACAAAACAAAGGCTGAGTTACTGGAAGCCATATTCATCCAATCAGCATCTTATTGAAAGAGGAATCTTGATGGTAGCAGTGGTGACACAAGCTATAAAAAAAAAAATAAAATTAAAAATTGCACTAAAGTCTTTAAAAGGGGAATACTGACTTATTAGGGAGTGGAAGTGGCAAAAGCTGCTGCAGAAAAAAAAAAAAAAAAAAGTAAGTCTTGTGTGAATGTTATCTCACTTTCCTGAGGAAAAGTGCACCCAAAACCCCTCAAGCTGAGAACACAGTTTACTTAATTAAAAGCTCCTAATTGCTAAAATGATGCTTACAAAACCAAGAATGGACATTGATAATTATGTACTGAGCAGTGTCTGTCCAAACAGCAATTCTTTAAATAAGAAGAACTTTTCCAAAATATTATCACTGCTACTTGTTGCAGAATATTTCTCACGCAGGAAAAAAGCCACAAAACCAAACCAGACTGATTACAGACCGACCGTGAACCCCAAACTTAGGCCTGCCTCATGAATGACATTCAGAGTGGATAAATCTAACATTATTTTTAGGTTTTCTGTAAGATTCCAAATCCTGCAAATATTTAAGCAAGTATCTAATATTGTTTCATGGATAATGTAGTTCTTTTTAGTAATGTTAGTTAAGTACCTGTAAGAGAAGATGGTGGGAAAACAATTAATGTATTATATAAATCTATATGCATCACATTGGGTTTTAATTTATATGTATCTTTGGAGCATAAAAAGACTTAAATTGCCAGCCATGAGATGGAAAGATCACTACCCTGAGTACCGAGAAGCTAGTTAGAGATAATATATAATTAAAAATAAATATAAATTGTATTTTTCATAAAAATACTTTTATGAATAAAAGATACAATGTTAACCATGTTTACTATCCTTTGTCTGGTTTTCTCCCTGTTTTACTCAAAGAATAGGTATTATGTCTGGATTGATGGAACAAGGCCAATTGTATGAAGCTCAGTAAGGCTCAGTGCTGAGTCCTGCACTTGGATCACAAGAACCCCATAAAACCCCATAAAACACTACAGGATGGGGGGATTGTGTCTGGAAAGATGACCAGCAGAAAAGGAACTCAGGGTGCTGATTGACAGCTGGCTGAACATGAGCCTGCCTGTGCCCAGGCAGCCAAGAAGGCCAGTGGCATTCTGCTGCCCTGTATCAGCAATAGTGTGGTTGGCAGGACCAGGGCAGATATCATCTCCCTGTACTCAGCACTGGTAAGGCCACACCTCAAATACTGTGTTCAGTTCTGGGCCCCTCACTAGTAGAGAGATACTGAGGTTCTGGAGAGTGTCCAAAGAAAGGCCACAAAGCTGGTTGAAGGGTCTAGAGCACAGGTACTAGGAGGAGTGGCTAAACAACTGAAATTGTTTAACCTGGAGAAAAGGAGGCTTAAGGGAGACCTGATTTGAAAGGAGGCTGTAGTAAGGTGTAGTACTTCTCCAAGTAACAAGCAATAGGACAAAAGGAAATGGCCTCAAGTTGCACCAGGGGAGGTTTAGATCAGATATTAGGAAAAATTTCTTCACCAAAATGGTTGTCAAGCATTGGAAGAGGTTGCCCGAGAGAGTGGTTGAGTCACCATCTATGGAGGTATTTAAAAGACGTGTAGATGTGGCATTTAGACACCTGGTTTAGTGGTGTACTTGGCAGTGTTAAGTTGGACTCAATGATCTTTAAAGTTTTTTTCCAACTTAAATGATTCTGTATTTCTGTGCTCAGTGGTCATAGTGCTCATGTACAGAAATTAGTTTTCCAAAGGTTTTCTCAAATACCTCTAGAGTACATTTATCAATATTTATTTTCCAGAAATATTTTCACCATAAATTTTATTTTTATTACCAATCTGTACAGGTAATCTAACTATTTAAAAGAGTCCAGGGCACCATGTTGCTAGGTATTATGCAGATGCTGAGTAGAAAACGGTTTTTGATTTTAAGGGATTACAGTTTTAGCTGTCAACACAGACAAAGAGCTTACAAGCATTGTGTAAGTTATCTTCGAGTAATCACAATCAAGAAATAATTCCTTATGATTTCACTAGTGATTTCACTACTGAGCAATCGAGCACATAATGATAATACTGAGGATCACTTAAAGTAAATGATGCTTAAATGCAGGGGAAAAAATTGTCAAATTTTCTTACTTGGTATGAATCACTCATTAATCTCTATTTGCATTTCTTATGGAAAAGAACCTTAACTACCTGATCTGCATGTGCAAATAATAATTATTATTAAATAGTGAAAGTAGTGCAATTATTTAATAATGCAACAATATCAATCATTGCTCTTATTAATAATAAATTATAATAAGTCTCTTAGAACTATGCATGGTCCCAAGCTGCAGCACTCAAAGACAGATCTGAAACACCTGTTTGGATTTGTAGTTGGGGTTCATTCTATATCAGCCACCAAGTCACAGTTCAAAATACATATTCTTTGACATTTTGGACTTTAACTCCACCTCCACACTTTTTCTTCTCCTGGCCCATTGGTAGCTCTGAAATAAAAAGATCAGAAACTACTCAGAACACATGTAGTTTCAAACTCTCCTTTATGATTAGAGTAACAGAGTAATTTAGGTGTTATGATCCTCATTTTATACCTAAGGAGATGAAGGCTGAGAGAATAAACAACAAGAAAGTCAGCTATAAAAGCAGAACTGAGTCTCAGGTTACCTTACTTCTTTCCATGCTGTTTTTGCTTACATAAGTTTAGCTGACAATGCAAGCCAGTAGAAAATTTTATCTTCATAATAGTTACACAAAAAATATTTTGTTTCTAGGAAAAAGATGATTCATCATGGCAACAAGATATTAAATCAGACACATTTAATCATATATGCTTCATATGCTATCTTTCTGAAGGATTACAGATCACATATAAAGGTAGTATAGTCAGATCATGACATTTATATGTCTGAGTACTTTCTAAAAGCAAGATCTAAGCAGGTTTTGAGACCATGAAAGTGCTTTAAAGCAATTAGAAAAAGTACTTAGTTGAAACTATTTTGAAAATTCAGACTGATCTTCTGTAAAATCAGTTTCCTTACTTATAATTTAAATTTGATGGTTACATAATTTTGTTTGATATTCTTGTAAAGGTTCTTAAGAATCGAGGCAACAGTCAATGAAAGGCAGGAGAAATGTAGTAAGTAGTAGTAAGTAATATATAACCTCTACTTTTATATAACTAACTGTACCTTGTCATGGTCCCTTTTCTGGTTTACAAAAACATCCTCTCTTCTGACAGAACACCCAGAAAGACTGATGCAGAGACATTTTCTACAAAGCACAAGTGAGGTGAAAAACAGTTTCATAACTTCACCTGTGCATGCGTAGCAACACAAGAGGCTTTTCCTGTTTGTCATAATTTTATTTTTTTTTCTCAAAAATGAAGCTGATAGAAATTTTGTCAGCACTGGTGTTTCTGCAGCATGCACATCCAAACACATGCACATTGACAAACACAGGCGCTCATGCATAGATGAACAATGGCAGCAGGAAACAAAAAAAGAAGTTAAAAATTGCAACTCTCATTTTAAATCCAAGTCTCTGACTCCAGTGGAGTTGGGCTAATTTACACCAGCTGAGAATGCTCTTATATTTATTTTAGAAAAGATGCAATTTTGTCCTAACAAGCAGTTTGTAAGGCCTACTTGATTGATTTAGTTGACTGGCTTTATTACAGCTTAATGTGTTCACATCACTATTGTTAAAGTTGTTTCAGCACTTCTATTATTACTGCCTAGTTTTTGGCATTTAGAAGTTTATAATAATAATAACAACAGTATTTTGTACTTTTATAGCATCTTTCTTCTGAGGAACTCGATGAGCTCTGCAAACAATAATTACTCGTTACAACCCCTTGGTATAGCAGATTATATTGTAGTACATTTTACTAGCAGTTCAGATTCAGATCTCAGTTCACATCAGTGCACATGCAAACTATCTACACTGCAAATGTGGTTTGGATTCTTTCTGAAATAAAAACAAAAGCAAAACGCCCTTTACAAAAGCTGCCGCTACCCCTGAACAAAATGTTATAGTCCTGACTCCCTTTCCCAGTAGTAATTTTTAAAACACTGGGTTTGCTCCAGCACCCACTCTCCTCTGCGCTCACTGTAGCAGGAAAGACATGGGGAAGCAGATGATGACACAATCACTTCCATAAAGAAAAGAAAATTTCTCCTGGCTCTATGGAATCATCTCTTCTTATATGTACTGGAGTCTGTACTGTAAAAGAAAAAATAGATATAAAAAAAGTTGTTGAGCAATCTGGAGCAAGATGTTTATTATTTTTAGCAGAAATAAGAGAGCTTCTGAAGCTGGTTTCTTTTACATTAGTTAACAACCTAGTCCTATTTTTGGCATTTGGGACTAGACAGTCAAACATGCTCCACTTTAAAACTCAATCACATGTGGAAATCAGAACCTCTCTAACATTCTATGAACTGATAAAAAATTGGATTTGTTCTGAATGTTTGCACACCATTAGAAGAAAAATTAAAAAAAAATACATGCAAAAAGAGCTTATCACTAATATTTACTTTCATTCACTGACATGAACCACAACAACAACAGTAACAACCAAATAAAACAACGAAAAAGCTCTGAATTTAACTACCCAGAATTAGAACTGTAAATAAATTGGTTTCTTTGACTTACGCTGAGAAAACAAGCAATTTAGTTAGAGAATATTTTTTTTTCTGGACAACCTGAAATTTTAATTTAAAAAATACTGAAATACTGACACATAATATAAGATTTCATTACTTTTTAAGTCAATTTCAGTCTAACAAATGTCAAGTTACATTTTTTTGAACAAAAAAAGTCATAAATTCTAAAAACAAAACTCTTATAAATAGTTCAAGTCCACTGGAAAATTCACTATTCTGGAAAAAAAAATAGTCTAAAGAATTCTGTCCTGACTAGAGTGTTATATTACCACTTTTATCATTAGAAGAAATATAGGAACATTTACACAATTCAAGATCAATTCTCTATCATTTCAGCCTTTATAATAAAACTATTTACAAAAAGGGAAAAGATACATTAGATAACATGTCTGAGCACAGATCTGACATATACAAACTTGAATGAGCAGTGTTAATCGCTGTGGACTCCTCTGCTATTAAAATTGGTATCAGGCAAGAACTTTAAGTACATCAACACTTTTCAGTGACAACTACTCTCATGCCCTTTATGCAGCAATTTGACAGCAGACAATAACTCATTTTGCTGTCCTACCATCCCCACTGCCACTGTAAAGAAAACATCTCTGTCAGGCTGGTAAAAAAGAAATAAAAATTGAGGTTTCATGGAGTAAAGGCCACAGCTTAAACACCAGGAAAGCCTCAGCCTCAGTGCTGAAACCACTGGATACTCTGCCCTTTATTTCAAAAGATCCTGAATCAGCCATCTTAATACACAGAGCAGGTGGAGTGGAAATTTTTCAACACTTTCCAAGAAGTTGGATTTCTGTATTTTGGTCTCATCCTAGAGAGCAGCACAAGTAAGGTTCTACAGAATTTTGAAAATATCTCACATCAATCAATATTTGAAAAATTAATAAATACCATGGTTTAGATATTGGACATCACAAGATCATGCTCTGATCTGGGAAACTGAAATAGCCAACTGATTTGAACCAGTAGTGACAATTTGTCTGAAAACAGATGGTATATAGCCCTGTGAGTAGTACTGATTACCTGTAATTATAATTGCTTATAGTTTATTTAAAATTATGTCCTCCAGATTTGGACAAAAAAAAAAAAACCCGAAATAAGTATTAAAGAGAATCCTTGGTGATCAATTACTTTTTGGAGTTAAACAGACAACGATGTAGGAAAAAAAACCCCAAACAAATGAAAAATCCCCCCCCCCCCCCCCCAAAAAAAAATAAATAATTGCAGAGTTAATCTTTTGGATTGGTCTATTTGTTAGTCCAAACTCTGATTTAAATGATAATATTATCATAGACTGCAGGAAAAATAACATTATTGAGGCTTCAAATTGTTTGTGTTTACGAACTGAAAAATGGCTGCAGTAGTTTCAGTTCTGAAGAAACACAGAGCAATCTTAACTCTATCGCTTCTAACTGGAGTGCAAACTTGAATCAATTACTTATAAACATTTGTGATAAGATTAATTTAATTTTTTTCTTAAACAAAGAGGGTAAATTAAAAGAATCAGCTTATTCCTTCCTACTTTATAGTGACAAGATTAAAAATTAAATTTATACATATTTCATTTCTACATAATAAAGCCTTTTTGCAAAAAGAAAAAAATACCACAGTTCATCTAATTAAATCAAAGAAAATTGCCTGCAGCAATGCTACAGTATTACAATTAGATGTCTGCCAAAACCAGCTGTTTGAATTCTTAAGCACCACTCCAGTCTTAAATACAAAACATGGTTTTCATCATTTTGTGTGATATCACTGAAATGTGGGGTTTTTTCATCACTATTACGTCAGCCTGGAATGCCTTGCCAGACTCATTACATATTTTCTTCTGTCCTGAAGGAAATGCTGGATGAAGGAAATACAGAATAGTTTTGCTTCTTTCTCCATAATTCTACTTATTAATTTTGGTATATAATGTTATGAAAATGAAATAACACAGTTAAAAAAAACCCTGCATTAAAAATTCAATTGTTGTGTAATTACTGTAATTCCTGTAATGCCTAAATAGTTTTTGGAATTAGACATGAAAAAAAATAAAAATCCGAGAGACATCCACTACATTTGCTACCCTTACACAACCTGATTAGTAAATATAGTTTAAACTGTCAGCACATCCAGATCCCAAAGGCCTGAACCAAATGCTGAGCTCACCCCCAAACTTCCTCTGTGACCTGTGCAAGTCCTGATTTTCCCCATGTCTTTAAAATGGCAGAATAATACTTCCTACCTGACATGGGTGTTGTCAGGCTAAAATCCACAGAAGATTATCAGACACTCAGATACTAGATGGACTGAGAATAAAGAGACAGGCTGAAAACAGTAAAGACTGGATAAATAAGTTGCTATGCTACAGTAAAGGCAATTCATTTAAGCATTGTTTAGTGGAAAGAGAGTTGAGTTACAAGTTGCTGTTGACTGACAGATGCAAAAATGTACTCCAAAAGCACTAAGCTAGATTTCAGCAAACCCTAAACCTTCAATTTAAAGAACAGTCATATTTTCAAAACTTTGTGGAATATAACCAGTAAAATAATAAAGGTAATACGCAAGTGATGACTAAGGTTGTGTGTGCTAGGACTTTCCTACATGATCATATTTTACATGAAAGTATGAAAAATAGAACAGTATTCACCTTATCGTCTTCAATCTGTCTTACTCCTGGCTTCCAAGTTCTTATGCTCCATAGAAGAAGTATGTCTGTTATCTCCACTGAACTCTCCCAGGTCACATACAGGCATACTCCCTTTAGATTCTTCCAGTTGACTCAACTGAGCCTGGGCTAAGATAAAATTGTATTCAGCTCTCCGGGGAAAGTTCCCATTGACCATCTGATGATACCACTTCCACTGATCTGTATTAGAAGAAAATAATTCTACAGTTTTATGCCTGCCTCGCCAAAAAACATGTTACTACAGGCTCAGGATCACAAGAGCTTTGCAAACCACTTTGTACAAACATATATGTTTGTGATGTCTTTCTCTAGATATGAGACAAATGTTCTGCACTCTGAACTTACCTTCCATTATCTTTCATATGATCAAAGCTGTTTAAGGTGGAAAAAAACACACAAAAAACCCAACCAACAAACAAAAAAGTAAAACCATCCAGGGAAATGGATTAGATGGATTTATTTATTTCTCTTTATTCCCTAGATTAGGTGCCACAGGCAGGTGCCCAGTCCTCTGGTCAAGTGAGCAAATCTCTTTAAATAAGTAGCTGTCAAACACAATCCTCTTGCTTCATTTTGTCCCCTGCTACTGTCTCATATGGGATTGTGCACACTAGAAATGCCTGGGGATATACACTTAAATTTAAAAGCAGACAGAATGCAAAGACATTGGGCACATTCTAATAGCATGTTTAAGAGACCTAAATGCAGACACAGGACCCACCAAGAGACCAAAGATGTTGCCTCGTGCTGGATAACTAGAGCCTAATCAGAATAGATAGTATTAATGCTCCATTATTTAACTTTTATTTTTTATATTTTTTCCTCCATACTTCATGTTCATGTACAATGTAACACATAAATTATTGGACTGCACTACTGAGAATGTTAGTATTCATTCATGCATATTTGGATAAAAGTTGTCAAATAGACCTTGGTTACAACACCTTGATAAGACAAGGAAGAATGGGAGTTGTAGAATGCTGTTCACAGTAAAAGTGGACACCTGCATTTAGATTAGCAATCCATAGGACACTTCGAGAAATCCATTACTCTTGACATTACCATGAAAGCTTGCCATCTAATTCACCACCTAAAGACACTAAGCCTCTACACATGAGGTACATTCCCAAAGGAATCCATCCAGTAGGTTTGCTTACAACACAGCCCACGTATAAGGCTCTGACTAAAACATGACTTGAAGGCATTAAGGCCTCCTATTACAATCCCAAAGGACAAATGTTTGAAACTCAGGTTGAATTCCTTTTTCAGATTCCTGTCTGAGAGTCAATTCCTGATTGCAGTATTTGTACATTTCTGTAGGGCCTAATGTTTCTTCATTCCTGTGGCAATGAACCTTTGCAGTACAAGCTTTCAGCAGTATACCAATATCCAGGTAGGTCAGCTGAACATGTTCAGCTTTGACAAAAGGTCCATATCCCCTTTGGTATGCTATTTCATCACATCCTCCCCTTCATCATTACTCATGATTGAAAATTTTTGCAGACTTGTCCAGCACATAAACAAAAAAATGGCAAAATAATCAATATTTGTTTAACTTGTTCCCTTTTTGCCAATCCCCAGACATTTGAAAATCCAATACTGAGATTTCACTTAAGAAACACAGCATAAAATTTATACAATAAAGTTGTACAGAACTGTGATGTGTTTTTCACTCACTTTTTGCCTATATTGCTCTGATTTTGAGATGGGCCAACATAGAATGTTGTTATTCACATCTTCATTAACATTTATGTAAAAAAACATGTGAAAGCAAGATTTTAGGGTTTGAGCAAATATTTGTAGCTGTCATTTTGCCATTATTCTGTGCTGGAGAGAGGATTTGTGAGATTGCAGATATGCATCATATTGTATTCACCAAACTTTGTAGTAATTACTGAAATTCAGTAGCTTTTTGAGAACTTACAGTAGCAGATAGGAGTTTCTTAAAAAGAAAAGTGTCTGTGAGTTAGTTACTCACAGTAGCTGTGGCTGCCTATTCAAGACCAGCATTTATTTTATTTTTTTTTTTTTACAAATAAACTTCTTGGAATACACAATGTTATTATATCACTGAATTCTACTATTACCTGAACTATACACAAGTCTAATCCAAGGAATGGGTAACAAAAGAAAAGATCTGGTGCAGAACTTTTAGCATAGCTACAGATACCTCTGTTTTATTTTCTGGGCCTCTAATGCATGCTTCATAGAGTAAAAAAATTTCACTAGCAGCCTGTTAGATCACTAACAAAAATTTTCTAAATGAAATGATGAGGCATAGTGCAGCATTATTTCCAGTGCTTATAAGTGAGCTGCATCTCTCTTTCCATCTGGATTTTTCTTAAAAGAATGTTTATTTATGTTGAAGTTACCTATCCTCATATAAGAGCGCTATGGACTGAGCAAGCCTTTTCTAATCGTCTTTCAAAGAGGCGCCAGTCAAACTCTCAGAAATCTGTTGTACGTGTTTGCGAAAGGTAAAGTTTATTTCACTGTCCTTTCCAGTTTTATCTGGATAGCTGGAGAACCTTACTATCCACTATAGAGTGCAGTTACCAGTGGGAAATCTCCCCTTATCCTTTTGATGAAAGGTTATGTGCTGGTTTTGGCTGGGGCAGATTTAATTTGTGCTTAGTTGCCAGCTAGGGTTAAACCATGGCAGGTTGTTTAAAAGCAGTACCAGACATGAACCAGAGACGCACTGCAAGTTACAAAAGCAGAGCATCTGGGGGTAAGTATAACACTTGGAGAGACTGAACAATAATAAAAGTAAAAGTGAACCATGTTATATAATAAAGCTTAGCACTTTTGATGAGTTAAGGATTACTATTTGCACATTAAAAATAGAGAAGACCACAGAGACCACTAAAGCTGGGATTAGAATTTGTAAAGCTCTGAATCCCAGATCTAGCCTTCAACCACTAAACCACATCTTTTATAGTTAGACCTTTTTAAGTCATAGAGCTGCTTATTACTCAACATACTGCAAGCACTTAAGCACCCTGCTGAATCAAGGCCCACCTCCCAGAGACCAAAGCCTGCAGTTCTTACTCAGGCATTTATCCTTTATAATCATGTAACTGGAATATGTCTACAGTAAAACACACACTTTTTCTGCACTGGAAAAATAAAATCATTAGAACATCCAGAGATCATAGCCTGATTTGTAGTGCATCACTCTAGTTTTAAGAATAAATCACTTCACTCAAAACAATTGCACCATTCAAAAGTGGAATGCAACAGAGAATGAGGCCCAAAATCCCAAGTCAAACTGCTATGCAGTCTTGCAGAGAGTACCATGTTTTCTCATCCATGCTCATTGTGTTTGGTATTGTTACCACCGCCCTGCTGCTAACTGAGGTCTAGACTGGTACGTTTAAGAAGCACAAACAATCTCACTGGGAACTTGCCCATGCAGTCCTTTTCCATTTGATTGTATTTGATTTCTAAGAAATAACATTTTAACTTGCATTAAATAATTATTTACATGCTGGAACCTAGTCTTAAGACTCTGACATATGGGTTTCTAGCCATGTTTAGCTGGCTATAATTTTTCATCTGGAGGGCATCTTCTCTATGCAAGCTGGATGAATGGGTTATTTTATGTTAGATTGCCAATGACCGTCCATCATTGGCTTTAAAGAAAGAAATAAAGTATATTAGCTTATGTAGACTCTGTCTTTCACATCTCCATTTACTCAAGACCCATTTGAAGTTCTCTTTGTGTCTGCTCCGATAAATGGCCAGCTGTCTCCTATGCATAATGCATGCATTGTGGCAGGAGAAGGGGTGTTTGGTAACCATATGTGTGATGACTTGTGTGAGAAACAGTCACCTGTGTTTATCCTGCATTAGTTAGTTAGACCTCTGCATCTCTTGGGTACTATCTACAGCATGTAGCACACTGAGAAGGACAGAGTGGTTGAACAGTTTTAACCTCTTGCTGCTTGCTGGTGCAATGATAAGCATGTTTAAGCCCTGTGCTATTCCAGGGCCTAATAGAGTGGGCAAGAGACAGATTTCATTTAATATGGAGGGCTGCAGTTACAGTGTTTTGCCACACTGTCACTTAATTTGTTCAACATATTAACCCACTTTTTGGGCTACAGTTGTTGCCAGTTGTATCATAGGTAGAATTGCCAAAAGTATCGTAGAAGTCTTGTCTATATTACAGATATTCCAGTTAATTAACCTTTTAGTTGTTGTCCTGCCATCTCTCTGTGAACTCATTTCAGCTGAAATTCACTGGTCAGCTCAAAATACATGCTTCTCAAAAATTGTGTTGAAGACCATGAGACATTCAATGAAGAGGAAAAGGTCTGGATAGGATAAATATAAGTGAGGAGAACAATCAAAGTACATTCTGTCTTTTCCCAGATTTGAGGAAGCCTTTCCTTGCTCAGCATCTTTAGCTCAAGTTGTTGAAGGAAAGGTATGTATCAGACTCAGAGGTGGGCAGAGCTGATAGGAGCAATGCGCTTGCTCCATGTTAACTGCATATACACAGTTCGCTAATGTGCGGAAACTTGTCCACTGAGCCCTCAGCCTCCCATCCCCTAAACCTGTTCCTGCTCTCAGTTACTTTTGCTGACATAACCATAATGATTCTCACTTTTACCTTACTATGCAAATTTTACAGAGAGGAAAATGAGAGGGAAAAATAAGAGAGGAAATGCTTCCATCAAATCTACCCTCCTTGGCTACAGGATCCCTGAAAAGCAGCCACGGTGGCAAGCAGGTGGCTGTGTGTTACTGTAGCATTGCTCAAAGTGCAAGAATCTTCCAAGTGCAGGAATCTTCCTTGTTCCTATCCCTGCCCTCCCTCCAGCTAGGGTAGATGCCATTCCCCTATCAAGCCTCCTTGCACAGTATTGCGGGGGGACAGTTTCAATGATGTTTTGTACTTACCACTGTCTGTCTAGGGCAAATGGAAACAGAGATAAATAAAATAAAATTCTAAAAGTCTGGATGGGCTGCCATCCCATTCTCTGGTGAATGCTGAACTCACAGAACTGCATTGACTTCTGTACACCTAAAGGATAACAGTGTTGTCCAACCTTAGGCCAAGCAAGTTCTCTCAAGTATCAAAGGAGAATATCAGACCCAGAAAGAGAACATCTGAATTTGTCACTTGGCTCACAAAATAAAAGGAGGCAGCAGCTGAACTCTTTTTAGGATTATAACCAGGTTATCATATCCTTTTCTAAACACACAATACATGGCAGATCTCCCCAGCACCACCCCCACCCACACAGGCATACACACACTTGATCCGTGAGCAGTCTTGAAAATTTGGGTGGCAGAAACGTTTGTCACACCCACAAGCTATAACTGAAAGAGGGTAATGGGAGAAAAGCCATCCATTTTGGCTTCATGCTAAATTCTCAGTTCTTGGCTTCATGCCAGCTCAGCCAGCTTATAATAATAACAACTGGCTCTGGGCCAAGGCTTTTTAGAGTGAGAGAGAGAGCACACACACTGCTTTCTCTTTCTTCAAAAATATTTGTTAATAATCTCTATATTACTCATAATCTGTGTAGGTTAATTAAATAAACATATCTATTTTAACTTCCTTGCTAACAGAAAATTGGAGGTGAGGTCAAATTATTTGGAGCCCAAATCAGTTTGGATTTCAAATGTGAGACATCTCAGGGACTGTTTGTAGCTGACTTTCTGGTTAGTGCCCCTGCTACCCTGAGACCTGAAGACAAACATTCACAGTTCGATCGTGGATGGCAAGAGAATGGATGGAAAACTACAATGAAAACCTACTGTTACGTTGAACCATGTCTTGAACCTTGACCTGTTATCCCTGAAGATACACCGAACTTTCTCTACAGGATATGGTAAACTTTAAGAGGGCTGACTTTATCTGAAAGACAGAGTTGTGATGATGATTAACATATCTTTCTAATTTTAGGATTAATCCAGTCAAACTACATTCTTAATGGCTGAAAGAAAAGCAAAATTACTCTAATTCAAACAAGTATATAAGAACTGCCAAGTCTCACTTAGTTAAATTCTCTTACCTTTGGTTTCTTTGTTGGGTTATTATTATTATGATTAAACCCCCTAGAAATGACCTGTTGTGATTGTATGAAAAGCCCCTCATGCATCTGAGATGCAACCACAAATAATAGTAGTAAGCATAAGCAAAGCAGAAATCATATTTCATGCCTTTTGAACATAAGGTACAGCAAAAATGAAAATAACATATACTGAAGAGGTTTCCATTAAGTTGCAGGAAGTACTCCCAATGTTAATGTAATGATGAGTGACCTTACTGGAAATTTTTATTAATGTCTTGCAACTTTTTCCTTTTTCAGATTAGCTAATATTTTATCTTCCTCCTGCAGTGCGAACGATGTTCTTGAAAGTTGTCCATGTACAAAAGTCTCTCTCTTAGGTTTTTATAGTTATCTATTGTTATTAATTTGTACTAGATATTAAATTAATTACTGCCCTGTGCTGATCTGCAGTAAACCTATCAAGAAGTGTGTTAGGTATACCTCAAAAAAAAAGCAAAGTTCAGTTCATGCTGAACATGTACCCAAATCCCTGGATGTTCAACAGTGTTATCATTGATTTTCCTTAAGATTTTCTGTAGCCAAAAGCTGCAAAACTGGGCTGCAAACCCTTCAAGAACAATTTTTTTTTATCTTCAGATTTCCAGCACCCCTTATTTTCTTTTTTCTTTTACAGTATTTTTAGTCCTTCTACTTTGGGGGCTGTCACTAAGGGGATGATGATATCACAGGAGGCATTCATCACTTCACAAGATTAGGTCTCTCATCCTTGCCAAAAATTGTAAGGAGTTGAAGAATCAGAAAAAGAAAATAAAACTTCCTTCTCTGAAATTGGGCAGATACAAAGCAAGCTGAGCTGCAGCTGCCATAACACCTTCCTTTATTGGCATTTCATTCTCTTATTTATCACTTAAATTTTTTGGATCCTATCAGACATCATGAATGTTAAGATCACTGGAGTAGAGACTACTTTATTTGTTATTCGTACAGTGCCTTGCAGCATCGAGTTCTAAATCCTGATTAGTCTGTACAAATCAATGCACTATAGTAAAAACTACCAGCAATAGTAATAACGTAGAGGCATGAAGAGCAGAGTAGTTTCCAATTTCAAAAATGTTCATGTCACATTACTTACTGGTCAAATTTATACAAGCTTCTTGTTTCAAGTGGAGAAAATGAAAATTTCCAGTGGTCAAACTGCACAAATGAGTGTTTGCACTCTTCAGGTGTAAGGACTGATAAGCATGATGACAATCTTTGAGATATGACTGTTGAAAAATATCATTCTATGTAGTTTTTCTAGAAATCTCATTATTTTCATCTTTTCTGTTAAAACTTCAGCTGAATTTTAGGTTGCAAATCAGAGGATGTATACTAGCAAGTTTCACTTCCAGGTGAAACTGAATGCTTCACTCTAGTAGAAACCTGTCTGTTCTATAGACTGCAGGACAGATTGTGAGTACTTTCTGTGAAAGTTGGAGGACTTATAGGTTCAAAGTAAAGAAGCACTGTGGAAGCTGGATTGACACGTTATAATGCGGTTGATTAACTGCAGCAGAGGGAAGATGCTGTGTAGTCTCTGGTAAAGGTGCACTCAAAAAGGAAAGGTAGAACCTAGGTGCCAGGCCCTCCAAGGTGTAAAGTGCAAAGTCTGCCCTGCAGCAGAGTATACTGGCTTGGCAAAGGCCTCATGCATTCAAGCTTCAAAAAGCCTGAGGTGCTCCTTGGGATGCTTGCAGAGGGACAGCAACTATGTTCAGGCCTCCTGGCACAGCTCCCACTGCAATGTAAGTTTAGAGAACGAGTTCTGAGAAAGCAGTGAGTGCACAGGGCTCTCCATGCAGAAACTGCAGTTCCAGTGGTGGCTTGTGCTCATTATATAGTGTGAGATCACAAATAGAAGTTTTCACACTTGCCCATCTGCCACCAACTGACTCTAAAGAGCTGGTGAATCATACACTTAAAAGAGGGCGATTTTTTCCCCGCTGCCATTGGAATGTGTTTTGAAATTGAATATGCACAGTACAAAAGCTGAATAACAAGGTTGTGCTGATCACACCAGACACTGTGTATAATGCTACAGACATGAGGGTCAGGGGTCTAGGCCAAGACCATGGCCCTTAGTCACAGCATCAATGAAAGCTGATTCTTCCTTCCCCTTGGTGTCCCTTTCCATGTCTGAAGAGGCTATTGAAAGAAAGATTTCTTTGAGAGGAGCCAGGGGAAAGAAAAATGGGAGGGGTAGAGAGTTAAATAACATAAATATGGTGAAAAATATTATTTTTGTGCTTGCATATGGTACTTTTTTTTCCCTATATATATGCATACATTTTCCATTTGCTATTTGTAATTATGACTTTGGCTTTATAATGTATTCATCAGTGACACTGTGATCCTTTTGTTCTGCTGCATATTAAAATGGTTCAGAAGATAGATTCAAAAGGTCTCAGGTTCCCAAGAAGGAACATAATAGGAGTAACGCATGGCAAGAACAGTTTCTGCTTTCTGCAAAACAGGAATAAATAAGGGAATGATTGCGTTACACTTTGTGTTCAGTACTGTACTCTTTGTCAAAGTGTTAGACAGATTCTTATCCATTGCAAATGCTAGTTCTTAACCTGATTTACGTCTTGAAATAATTTTTAAGTTTCCCTGCGCTTACAATGCGAACCAGGCAAGATTTATAGAAAGATTATAAGCACATTCTTTTTGTGAAGAGCAATGTTAATATGATCGTTTTGGTCCTTAGACAAAAAAAAAAGAAAAAGTATGAAGGAATATTTTTTTGTTTTTCATTCTCACTTTAAAAGCAAGTTTTCTTCTGGTGTGACTAATCTACACAAAGTATAACTGTATCCATTACCCATTGTAGGTTTGTGCAATATGCGACAGCTGTTTGACCCTGTCACTGAAGTCCCTCTTGCCATGGAAAAGAGGCAGGAGTACGATGCAGTGAAGATAAAACACCCTTTATTCAGACTGTTGGACAGAATCAGACTCCTTGGTTCTCTGGCTGCCAGAGAGACTGTGTATCTTATGCATCTGCATGTCATAGCAAAAATCTTCCCAACCTCTGACCTGTATAGCATAGTTGTAGAATGAACCAAGTAAACTATAGATGTCAGATCTTAGCTGCTGCAGGACTCAACTTTGCCTTTAGATATGCTACCTGATTTTATGGAAACATGACTCCAGCATCCATATTGCAAATGAGCTACAAGCAAAGCTGCATTGCACAGGCTCTGCAATGTGAGCAATGTTCATTATCCCCATGACATGTTCATATCTACCTAGTCTGCTTGGTTCAAAGATGGGGGAATAGCCAAGTATTCATGCAAAATCAGAGTCTGACTGTTGCTTTTACAGTTTTCTCACATGAGCACATGACTAAGCAAAGCAGTGTCTCAGTACCTCAGCTTGCCTTCATGCTACTAGGTCCAGAACTGGAGACAGTATTGCTGAATCAGTGTGACACTGAAGTTAATTAGCTCCATTAAGAAATATCAGCTGATGTATCAATAGCAGTTACCTTACCTGCAGGACCTTGTATCTTTGTACAGGACTGTGTTTAAAATATACCTACTTATTCCATACTAGCTGGACATCCTGTAAGAGCCTCTGAACTGCACTGTGGAGACAAGACTTTAGGACTGCCAGTCTTCAGTTTCTCATCCTTAAAACAGATACAGTTTTTCCTAACTCTCATTTCCTGTTGGCCTAATTGTATTAAAAGCAGTGATAGCATGTCACTGCTCCATGTTAGTCATCATTTTCAGGAAACAATGAATACTCTGTCAATTATTTGTTCCTCCTTACCACACAAAAGCAAGTGATTCTTCCCACCCTTTCATTTTTCAGACCCGACAAAACTGGAACTAATGAAATCAAACAAACATAGATTCACTGCTCTTAAACACTTCAGACTCCAAAATATTTAAGCACATGCCACATTTTAACAACATGGGTATACTTGCTGACTTCAGTAAGAGACCTTTACCTTAGTCTTCTTTGTGGAGTTTGAAGATCGGGACCACATTTACCATCTAGCATTCACAATTTTGAACAGTGACAAAAAGGTCAAAATATGTTTACTTAATTCCTCTTTTGTACATCTTTTTGGAATATCGCTGTTCTGGATGTTCATGAAAAATTAATGTTGACTATATGCCATTAACATTATGGGTAAATAATTAGTGTTTTCTCAGTTGCTATTAACTTGCTGTTACTCACTTTCATTGTGAGTTTGTTTCCTCCAAAAGAAAATTTGGACATATATCTGAACATAGAATTACTAAGCAATTTTTAAAGCATTATATCTGGTAACCTCATTTATGCCTTTTTCTGCTGATACTACACCTACTAGGATGAAAAATACTTATCCAGTGTTCAGAGTTGTGAAGGGTAAAAGCCAAATAACTAAGCAATCTTCCTAATTTCCCCTTTCTCAGCCTTCTCTCTTCCTCATACATTCCGTTTCTTTTATCAACTTCTCTATCAGCCTTGCTCATACTTGTCCCTGGAACACTTGAACAGGAAAGACAAATTGATATTAACCCTTCACCATTAAGGCAAGAGTGGTATCTTTGACGTACTTATATACTTACACTCAGATAAACTACACATAGCCTGGAGAATGTGTAATTAGGTGACTGAAGTCTTTTTAAATAATCTCTTCTCTCTCTTATAAATCAACAGTGCATTTCATATATTTATATTTCCTCAAGGATGTGTTTGAGGGAGAAGTTCAAGATGGTGCTTTTTGAGGGTATTGCTCAAATCTCTTTTAGCTACAAGGTTCTGCCTTGCACAAAGGTAAGAGAAAAATGATCAGATAATTGGTGGCATTTTACCCCACTGAGGCCCAGTTTTACTTCAATTCTGCTCAGCTCTTGCTCGAAATAGGGAGTCAGAAGAAGTTGTTGCCACAAAATGATGCTCAGCAACAACTCACCTCACTGACTCCTGCAGGAATGCAGCAGGAGGCACTATCTTTATGGTGTCTTGCTTGTAAAAAACTTAGCTCCTCCTCCAACCACTGGAGTTCCTACAGCGTCTGCTGCTCAAAACACAGCTGTTAACTGACAGGTGGAGGCATGACATTGGTATAGCACATACTCCTTTGAGAACCTGCTCTGTGGCTTGCTTTGTGTATACACCAAGGTCTACATTCATTCTGCTCATGCCCTCAAGTAAGCAGCACTGAGCCTGAATACAATCATAGAATCATAGAACAGTTAGGGTTGGAAAGGACATTAAGGTCATCCAGTTGCAACTCCCCTGCCATGGGCAGGGACACCTCACACTAAACCATGGCACCCAAGGCTCTGTCCAACCTGGCCTTGAACACTGCCAGGGATGGAGCATTCACAGCATCCCTGGGCAACCCATTCCAGTGCCTCACCACCCTCACAGTAAAGAACTTCTTCCTTATATCCAATCTAAACTTCCCCTGTTTAAGTTTTAACCCGTTATCCCTTGTCCTGTTGCTACAGTCCCTAATGAGTAGTCCATTCCCAGCATCCCTATAGCCCCCCTTCAGATACTGGCTGGCTGCTATGAGGTCTCCACACAGCCTTCTCTTCTCCAGGCTGAACAGCCCCAACTTTCTCAGCCTGTCTTTATATGGGAGGTGCTCCAGTCCCCTGATCATTCTTCTGACCCTCCTCTGGACTTGTTCCAACAAATCCATGTCCTTTTTTATGTTGAAGACACCAGAACTGCACACAATACTCCAGGTGAGGTCTCACAAGAGCAGAGTAGAGGAGCAGGATCACCTCCTTTGACCTGCTGGTCACATTCCTTTTGATGCAGCTCAGGATACGGTTGGCTTTCTGGGCTGCAAGTGCACACTACCAGCTCATGTTTGTTTTCTCATCAACCAACACACCCCCAAGTCCTTCTCCGCAGGTCTGCTCTGAATCTCTTCTCTGCTCAACCTGTAGCTGTGCCTGGGATTGCTCCAGATTGCAATGCAGATAGGAAAGACACAAAGAAGAAAGCTCATAGTTTTGCTGATACAATAGGTGAGCATAAAGGATACTATAAAGACCTTTTAATGTCTTTTTAATCAGCTTCTGATTACTGATATTTGGAGACTTCAGTGACAGAAATGACTGTGGGATGAATAATAACTAGAAATATCCACTCAGACTGATTCAAACCAATATGAATTATGCCCAAGTCAATAATGAGTGTAAGATTAGGCATACTGGACTTGATTTTCCTCTCACTTATAACACTGAAATTAAAACTATTTCTATAGATTACATATCACTACTAAAAGTGAGAGCACCTACTTTCCGTCTGTAAGATCCATATTAAAGAAGAAACTCTGTATGGGAGTCAAAAATGGGTTTATATCCTAAATTTTGTTTCAAGGCATTAATCTCTGTGTGCTGCCACAATCCTTTTAATTTATATGCACAATCTGCTCAGATCAAAAGCACTCCAAGATAGGGACTTTTCTTGCTTAAAATCTGCTCGCATAGTACCAAACACATCTGCACTAGATGTACAAATGTGGAACATACATGTTACAGTGGGAATGAATGCAAGGTATTGAGGAAGACAGCTGAATAAGCATGAGCAATCAATAAGCATATTACTTGGTTCAGTGCTTCCTGAATGAAGCATATATATGACTTCAGTTTCTTATAGAATCATGGAATCATAGAATAGTCAGGGTTGGAAAGGACCTTAAGATCATCAAGTTCCAACCCCCCTGCCATGGGCAGGGACACCATCTTTTAGACACATTGGCTTTCTTTATTTTTGCTTTTGTTATTTTATCACAAATAGAAAGATCTTTGTTTTGCTGCAATCTCTGACATTTTATGGTATTGTGATTGAAAGGACCATAAAGGGATAAGCTAGAATGCCACATTACCAGCCACAGGCTAAAAGGGAGGAAGATAGAAACTTTTTTGTTTGTATAAAAAAAAAAAATCCTCAAAACCTAGATCATGACTTTTAAAGACGTTTTTAAAGTTGGGTTGGTTTTTTTTTTTTTATGTTTAACTTGTTTTAGTTAAACATATGCTGTTTGCTACAGAAAAGCAATTCCTTTACATGTATATTTAAAGTTTTCATTTCCTCTGTATATTATCTCTTTTAATTGTTTTAAACAATTGCAATTTTAAAAGTGCACGGATTCTCTAGGTTTTTAAAGTTGAAAAACAACTGTGCTTTGATGAGTTGGTTTGATAAATTCCCACAATAAGGTTGCTTACCCCAAACCCCTCTTTTCCTAGTTATGCTATTTTACAACAAAATTTTAAACCATCATCTTCCTGTCCATTCTAGTGATCAGTCTAAGAGAGAAACTAAACATCAGTCTCAAATTTTGCGCATGAAAACAAAGGGAGAATAAGGGCTAATGGGTAGTGCTCTAAGCCTGGGTCACCATTCAGGTGCTCCCTAAGATGAACTCTTTCTGTGTGACCTGGGACCTTATCCCACTCTGTAAAATAGAGGTAGAAATACTTGACGTTGCACAGAGGTAGTGTGAGAGAGATAAACATCAAAGACTGGGAGGTGTTCAAACACTACAGAGATAGAGACAAGATAAGTACTGTACAGAGAAATAACTCCATTATATGACTGAAACCCCCAAACAACAGGGCTTTAATCTTTAGACTTACAGTTTAAATAAAGCCTTATCATATCCCACTGTGTAGTTTTCATGAAGGTTTATTTCAATAACCCTGTTGCAGTGACCATCTGGAATCATTCAGTCGTACAATACGTCTCCAGGCACTAATTAATTTCTGAAGTCCTGAGAACGAGGGCCCAAGCTTTATCAAAATCTGATCAATGTAAGATCTGACGGATCAAGTTAGTTTGGCTGATACCAAACTCCGCCATGAGCTGTCTTTGTATCAAACTGCCATGGCTAAAGGTGTTAACAGGGACCCTTTAGGCTTTAAGTCCTCTGTTCATATATGCACTTTACCTGTGGAAAATGCAGGGTAACAAGACCTACACAAGCTGACTTGCAATGCAGGCTACCGGCATGGATGCACTGATGACTTTTAAGCTTTTAACATAGAAAGATCCCAATAGTTAAAAAGCTTTTGTACACACAAATCATGCATGTTTATTTCTACCCTAACAAAGCTGCAAATAAAGAGTTAGTCAGCATTTTTCACTTCTTTCCTTCTGCTTGAGAACAGGCTTGCATATTCATTCTCCTTTTCTCTAACTCACCCTCATCTCCAGAAGCTCAAAAGCATAGAGAAAGATCAGGCCATCATATCACTGATCATTCATGTTAAGGTGGATTAAGCCTCTAGATTCCTCAAAGCTTTTGTGTAATGTCTAAGATCACCATCTCAGAACAGCCTCTTAGCTATGAAGACTATGGAGCCATATGAAAGCCATAATAAAAAAAAAGGAATGGTAGAAACTAAGTATCTGTTACAGTAGTATTATATGCTTCAGATACAGCCCAGTTTAATGAGGAATTCATGACATCAAACAGCAGTGAAGACCATAAATAAGTTTGTATACAGGCAGTGAAATAAATTTATGGAACAGTAAAATAATCAATGTAAATAATCATTATGTGAGCTAAAATGGCTGATCACAGTTGCAACCTCCTAAATTAAAAAAAGAAAAAAAAAAAAAAACATTGTGACTTTAAAATGACAAAGACATTAGCACATTGCTACTCCAACGAAACACAGTAGAACAAATATGATTAGAGGCTGGTCAGTTTGTGCCTGATGCCTAAAAATCGAGAGCTTATTTTTTACCACAGTCCCCAGGGCACTGCTTTATCTTCAAAACTTGAGCCAAGAAAATTCATATGTTCAAGTTGCCTGTAGGCTGTTCCTTTCTTTTTTTTTTTTTTTCTTTTTTTTCTTTTTCCTTCCTTTCTTCCTTCTTTCCTTCCTTCCTTCCTGCCTTCCTGCCTTCCTGCCTTCCTGCTGCCCGCCAGCCCGCCAGCCCGCCTGCCTCCCTCCTTCTCTCCCTCCCTCCCTCTCCAGAGCTCCACCCTCCCTCCCTTCCTTCTCTCTCCCTCTCCAGAACTCCATCCTGGCTCATTTAACAAACCTATTAATCCCTGATCAGGCGCCTACATGTAAAACTCTGATGAAAGAAAGCAAATGTGGAAGGAAAGGAGCAGAACTATACAAATCAGCAGCAACACTACTATTTTCCTTCTGGTTTCTCCGTGTTTACCAAAAATTTCTGCATGCACATATTTTCCAGCAATGTGATAAGATGTAGCTTTGATACATCTACTTCATTCTAAACTTGGGACAATGGCAATTGCACATAAATGGCCACTACTTTGTTTGAGAGATAGCATCAAAAGACAGGTCTGTTTCACGACAGAATTTTCAAGATTCCAGTGGTCTGCTATTCACAGAAATTCTGCTGTAGGTTGTTTTAGGCAGTTAATTCCCATTTGTGTTTTTGAAAGACTTCTTTTAACTGGTTATCAACATTTCAGTAATGTAATTGGGACAGAAATAGATACTAGAAATAGCTTTTAAAAAGTACTTCTGCAAATCTGCCTATAAATTAAGCAATTAAATATGTAAGATCTATGGTTAGACACCTACAGACTCAATTGAATAAACAACAGCCTAATAGGGTCAATTAAGTCTATGCAACACTGGAACTCATACATCATGTGGGTCTGAAGATACCCATCAGTATATTCTATTGCTTGAATGTGCTAGTGTTTTGAAAAGTTAACCCACTGTATGTTTAAGGCTATTTATCTCTTCCTTTCCTCCCCTTCACAAATCCCCAATTATTTCACTCCTTTGGAATGTGACTTAGCATGGAATATTGAATCTTCATTTCAAGGCATGCACAGTGTTTACCTGTAGCTCGTATGCTACTGTATCTTAATGGGATCTTGAAGGAAGGTTCAAGGTTATTTCATTTCCATGCTTAATTCATTCTTGAAAAGGTTTAAATAGAGACTGACAGCATGCTAGTGTTTGATAATTATTGCCATCAGCTAAGGGGAGAATCAATGATCACCTAATACTTCTGTTGGTTTTAGAAACAGATCCCGTGACTGAAAAGTCAAAATCATTAATCAGCCCATAGTATGATCTACATAAGACAGACTACATCCTCTCAGCACATAAAGCATGTTGTCTCCTGTTCATGAATATTTCAATTTACATTTTATGCAGATTTGACTAGCTCTAGATCTCCAATCAATTTTATAGTTTACAAAGACATTTTAAACACTTCCAGCCCTCTTTCATGTTTCACTATTTTCATCAGCAGTTGAAATGCTGCTGGCTGAATCTGTAGCTAGGAAGTGGCTTGCACTGAGCAGAAGGGGGGATTCCTGTATATATGATACAAAAAAAAGGCATTTGCTAGGAGAAAACCTGTACAGGAGTGGCTGTTGAAACCACTTTGCTACCACTACTGTTTATATGGTTTTATATCATTTGTATTACTTTTTGTACTGCTTAATTAAGAGTGTATACAAAACATAAATAACAGAATTATTATTTTTCTATTGTAATATATGTCTCAGTCATGCCTACAGTTATTTTCGCGCTTGAGCTTGTAATTCCAGAGCAAAAAAACAGTCTCTGTCCTGAACTACTTGTAACTAAATACAGCACTGTGTATCCAGATAGTTCAATAAAACAGATAACACAGAGGAATAAATTTCAAAACATATCTGTGGCTGGTTGCGTTATTAGTATCATTTAACAAAAAGCAAACTGAGACACAATTGATCATAAACTGATGTTTTCACAGGTTTCTATTAATCTGGGGTCTGGAATTATGCCATCTTCTTATAGCTAGCCAATTATTTTCTCAGTGCTATTTGCTCTCTATCACTTCAGCCAGCAGCCTGTGCTTGTGGTGCTTAAGGTATTGAGATCACTTTCAAGTGACAAATGATGATGTATATACACACAGTTCAGCACTTCTCCCTTTGAGTTTAACTGGACTAGGAAATTATATGGCCCTGGAAATCAGGCTCCTCATTTTTCATCTTGGGCATTAGAGAAGATAGGCAAACTGCTTTTATATGAGAATTTAACATTTGGGTTGGAAGTATTTTCTGACTTTCACAAGCTTACAGGAAAGACATGTCTCTTGACATGCACCTTGTGCTTTAATCACACAAAAATCCTTAATTGTAGGCAAATTCTCACACTGAGTCAATTAGGTTACTTGTGGAATACGGTAGTCCTTAGTGACAATGACAGTCACAAAATCTGGTCCTTGATAAGTGAAAGGCAATGCTGAGTACCTGCCTAGGACTTTGATGAGAATTCACAGTAGCTCCCTTGTCTAAAAGTCTGGAGCTTTCCTACCTGCCTAGGACTTTGATGAGAATGCACAGTAACTCGCTTGTCTAAAAGTCTGGATCTTTCCAGCCTTCTCTTATGAAAGTAAAGGACTTCTAAATATGTTCTATTATTATTATGTATTTAAAAATACACAAAACTATTAATTTTCTTTTTATTCTAATTTGGATTAAAAATATTCACATTTCTGATATTAATTGGTTGAGATTTTTAAAGCTGCAGAAGTACTGAAGGAGTGAAATTAAAAATCATGCCTTCCATTCATTCACTCACATGGAACTTGCCATTGCTGCAGTTCTCCCAAGAGTTCCTTCTCCTACTATAGGTCTGAATTATATTACCTTCTGTGTTATAACACCACATCTTTCTATAAGAGATGACTGCTGTTCATTTCTCACCTTTATTGTGATTTACCACATTTCATCGTTGGAACAAACTTGTGATAATGGGGCTCATTCTTTTGTCAGCACATGGGATTTTCTAGATAACTCTGTTTCTCAAACAATTGTTAAGAAGTGGATAATTTCTAAAAGGTCTAGTGGAAGATAATTTATTTTCTGTGTTTTAACCTATTAGAGACTACACTGATTCAGAGTGAAAATAGGGTAAATATTTTTAAGAAAAGGAAATACTCCCATTTCTCATTGATAAATATAAAAATTTAGCATGTTTTAACTTGCTCAGATCTATGGCTGATATTATGCATCCCTTCTGCTGAAGCAATCTCTGAAGATACCTCAGAAGCTCATCACTCTCCAGCTGCAAGCTGACAATTTATCCAGTTTAAGATTGTATGTCACTAATGAACGTTGTGATCACTCGCGAAATGCACTTCTCTAACCTTAGTAATTGCATAAGCTCTGGATAGGTCTTCTGGCTACAAGACATTTTCTTACAAACAGTAAAAGTTCCCAAGACTACACAAAAAAAAGATGAGTGGAGATACTGCAGTGATTGTTCATACACTGGGAAGAAACGCTTCCTCTGGAGTGGAAAGAAGGCGTAAGGGGCCAAAACTGTAATGAAGACATGGAGTTATAACAGGAATAAATTTAGCTCCATGAGTTTAGATGAGCAGCCTGGACAAAATGATACATGACAGCTCTTCAGAGACAGGTTTTCCTCTGAGTCTGTACCACCACTTTAGCACTACATGTTTTTCTTAGTCCTAATCATATGCAGTGCAAGAAAGAAAAGAAACTCAGCTGCTTCTAAGAGCTGAAAAAGACAGTAGCTTCAGAGATTCAGATGAATGGGTAAATGGTTGGATGGACAGAGAGTAGAACCCCACCAAATAAACTCCTCACAATTTGGGCCAGCCAATTTTCTGATCCTTTTTCTCAATGGGTTAAAGAGAAACACACACTTGTAATACCTGAAAAGAATCAGGCTCAGTATCATGGTGTTCTGATATTGATCAAATCTTTTATTCAGGACAGCCAAGATTCTTCATCTTTGAAAAACAAAGATGCATTAAAGGATTTTTTTTTTCCTTTTTCTATTATGTCGAGACTCCAAAATAAAGTGAATGACAGATGATCTTAGTTAACTAACATACTGAGTTACTGCCATTCTAAAAATACTTTATGAAGGGTTAGGGAAATCACATAGGCTGAAAAAAATAAAAATAGCAACTATTTTCAAATATAGAAAGGTTGTTGTTTATGACAATAATCATTGAAAGATCTAATTAGTTCTCTCTGTTCAAATTTTGGATTGACAGTAAAATAAAATTAAAAAATCTTCCAAAATGATATTTTAAAAAGGTCTCTAATCATTCAACTAACCAAACCACAGTCATTAAATATAAGAAGTTCATTGCAATAATGAGTATGCCAACAGAGGTTTCCTTTTTGCAAACAACTTTCTACTAACATTTTTACAATGCATTTCAATTTTAAGCAACAAGAGCTGTGCCTCCACGTACTCTTGCAACAATGAAAAGCCAGTGATATAGGTAAAACGAACATGTTTTTTGATTCTCATCTGCAAGTGTTTGCATATGCAGTTGAGTTCCAGGTAAATAAAAATTTAGACATTTGTACCTAAAATAGTGAAAGCTGGTGCAAATAAGGTGATAAACAACTACTTTGATTTACCCTTGCAATTTATTTTTGGGCATGAAAATATTGCTATACCTTTAATATATGCAAATTGCATAAACATGGACCACAGGCCTGAGTCCTTTGAAAAATTCCTTCTTAATCTGCTAGACAACTTCATTCTCTTATTTGGATAAAACAGAAAAATTAATGGCTGAAGAGCAAGTGGCAGATGTAATGTATTTGGATTTTAGAAAACTTTTGATACAGTGTCTAAAAAAACCTTACTTGAAAACTTAATTGAAGTTGGCTTGGAGAAGAACAGTATTATGTGGTTTGAAAACAAACTAATAGATGAATAGGTAAACAAAAACTGCAAAGAAAAGGTAATGACTGTGTAACGACTGAGGATGGCGCCTACCAGGGCACCAGAGGGATCAGCCTTTGGTTTTACATAACATCTTCATTAACAATCCCAAACACAGGGTAAGCAACATATTGACAAAAGTAGTGGATGATACTAAATGTGCAGGAGACATAAAGAAGAGGAATGAAGATTTAGATGATTTCATTATAACAGCATAAACAGGAAACAAATTTCCAATTATTTCAATGTACAGCACTACAGATAAATACAAGAGCTACAGCAAGGAAATAATCTGTGGGACAGATGATCTTCTGAGAAATGATCCAGAAGGACAATCTAGAAGTAGTGGTTGGTAAAAATTGATATGAGATCTACATATATAACATAGCAGCAAGCAAGGACCAAGTCAAATTTAGGCCAAAGATAAGGAAAAATAATTTCGTAAGATATCATACAATGAGGTCACAGTCCTCTCTAACATAACCATGGTCTTCCACACAAATAGAATTATTGTTTTCTGTCCTGGACAATTGATAAGAAAGCATACCATCTACAGCAACAAACACATAAATGATCAGAAGGGAGCTACGTGGAAAAATAAAGGGAAAGGCTAAATCATACTTGATGTTTAAGAAAATGAAAATGGAAATCACAGTTCTGCACACAACTGATAGCTAAAAACATGCTACTACTTTTTTTTTTTAAGAATAAAACTGAAAACAGCAGTTTAAAACTGAAAAGAGGATGTAAGCTGGAGAAGAAAAGTCAACATTAAGTATGACTAGCAGAATTGTTGTCATAGTGGAGTGATGGAGAAAACATGCCTGGATGGTTTTGACAATAAAAGTTCTGATTGTGTCTGACTTCCTCTGAGGTGGTGGAACATGCTGTCTGACCTGACACATATCCAGTAGTTCAGTTACACTCCACACAACTGATGAACCTGGCCTAAACCACCAGTAGTGCGAACACGTAATGTTGAAACCTTCACAGCTGGTAAGATACAGTGATTTAGAACATACTCAGGCAGCGGCCCTGACTTCTCTAAGTGTATGCTCAGTAACAGAAAAGCTGGGTGGGAAAATACAAGAAGGAAGGTAAGTATCATCCGGAAACTGTCTGTCCTCTAGGGAGATTGTGCAGCTCAAATGCCCAGGAACTATGATTTATGTCTCCCTGTGCCTGCTTTGATGAATTTGGTGCAACATTACATTGCAAAGGGTGTCTGGGAAATTCTCTGACTATCATGTGAGGTGTCAACATGTATGTAGAGGTGTTATGTAAAGTCTAGTACGACTATGGTAATCAGATGTATCAAGTGACAAGCTGCTCACAAAGTCTTGGAACCCAAGAGCATTGCACATGGGAATGCACCTGGGTTAAGACGCAGACAGTCTCTCCACAGGGTCAGAGGAGGCAGAAGTCCATCTCTGAGGAGCTGACCTAGCTGAATGGGAGCATTGGCCAGAGCTACTTGCAGAATCAGCTGTGGTGCATTGGCAAAGGCAAGAAGCTAGGGGCAGTGCACCCCTACCACTGCACAAATTCTTTGAGAGGCACAGTGCATGAGAAAGCCAAAATGACTCCTCATGTGTAGGAGAAGCTGGCCATTCTGAAAGACATCAAAAGCAGAGATAGGATGTGGTGCCATTTGCCTGACACCAGCCTTCTTAGGGAGGGGGTCAGCCATTTCTTTCTACTTTTTGATAGAAAGCACCACATGTGTGTGCTTACTAGGCACTCCTGCTGCTGCTGTATAATCCTCTAGGATTCTGAGGCCAAAAGGAGATCAACAAAAAGAATAGCAATGGTAATTTTTCAGTCTGTGAGGGAAGTTCAGTTTTGTAAAGACATTGTGTGGCACTAGCCTTGTTATATACAACTTGGTAGAAGATACTGTAGGGACAACAAGGTATTTTTTGTCTGCCACTGCCTGGGATCACATCTTAAGCCATGCTTGTTCCCTGTCCTGATGCGTAGGTGCTGCAGACCATAGTATATGAACCAGATGAGAACAGATCTTGTACCATCTCAGGTGGATAAGGGTCTGCCAGAAAATCAACTTTAAAAGCATCCATAAATTGTGCAAGCACTGACTGCATGAGCAACACATGATATTTATACAGTTCTTCTTTCCTCCCAGAGGGTCCTAGAGCATTTTATTCCCTCATCTGACACTGAAATGCAGCCACCTCTGGGGTGGAAGCCAGCAGCCATTCAGCATCAGGGACAGTGCCATATTTAAACAAGATAAATGCACAGAAGAAAGACCATCTGTTAGCATGCCAGTCAGTTTGCAGATACAAGTAGATCCATAGCAAGTTATGACAAATCCATGTGCCAGAGCCCCTTCCAATATTTCTAGCAGAGTACAGGCAAGCATGAGGAAGTCATTTGTGTATGCCCTTGTGGTGCTCAGTCTGCCTGGGAGGACTTTTTGCACTCTGTGATACCATTATTTCCCTCTAGGACCGGGGACTGAGCAGATATGATGCTATCAGTCAATGGCTCCCCTGTATAAGGGCATGAAGGTAGGCATGACAACTCTCTTGCTCAGCCCTACTCAGTGGCTTTTGCCAGAGTCTTGAGCCAAAGCTCCTCCGGAGAAGTGCCCAGACACATTTGGCTCTAAAACCAAGCTGAGGGATCTTGAAGAGCCAAGTTGTAGAAGCCTCATGGAGTCTCTGTGGCCAAAACCATGGAAAAGGAAATTAGCTCTGAATAGAGCCCTTATAGATCAAACATTCAGAGTAGACTAAACATCTTTGACAATGAGTCTAAGATTACATGGCAAGGAAATTTTCTCAGTAATTTGTTCAGTTCTAAATGCTTTTAGTTCTCTAAGTCCATTTCTCACTAAATTATTTTCTCAGGACAGTTCGTCTGAATATAATAAGGCGTCCAAGCCTCAGCTACAGCAGGACCTTTGCAATACAAGTGCATGTGTTATAATACCTTATTTTCTGTTATGGAGATTTAATCAAATTCACTACGATGATGGACTGTAATAGAGATTTTTCAATAATGTATGTTAAAAGTGTTCTTATGTAATGACTTAAAAGTAGGGATTGAAAAGATGATAGCATGTTTCATAATACAATATGCTATGAAGGATTAGCTAAACTATTGGGAAGCCCCCACAGGTCTCCACTACCCTCAGCACTTGTGAGTCATTATGGTCTTCTTTGTTTCTCTGATAAATTCAGTAAACTAAGGTGTAGTATATCACACAGCAATGCCATATATCATTCCATTCTCTGATAGGAACATAAACCAGCCATTGATTGCAAACAGGCTCTTTTAAAGCTTCACTACACTGTTTGGCATTTCCAAATGTTTTTATGTTGGCAAGCTATTATAATAATTCATATGGGATCAAAATGCATATAACTTATTCCAAAGTAGACCACATGCTAATTAAGTAAACAGAAGTGCACTGTCCTTACCTCCCCTATCAAAATCTTATTCTCCAGAATATTTCACGTCAACTTCTGTTCTTTATGTATCATTCCAAACCTTCTTCCCCACCTCCAGCATTCATATTCCTGTTCACTGACTCTCTTGTTACTGTCTCTGGTTTTTCATACATCTAAAATATTAAAGTGAAGCAAGGTAATGAGTCACTTTTTATCTCTCCAAGGAGAGGAGAGGAAGATGACACATTGTGCACTGATCTTACTAAGAAAAGTACAGTGCATGTAGAGATTTTTTTTGGTTTTTATTTAATCTTTATCATAACCACATTGCACAAGTCATCTTTATTCTTTGAAAAAAAGAGCAGAGCAAAGCAAAGTCAGGTGAAAGAAGCACTAACAATTATACTGATTACAACATTTTTCCAGTTCAGTTCAGGGCATTGGGTACTTTAGCACAGCTTGAAGATAGTAATGTAAAAAAAAAAAAAAAAAATATTTGATATATATCAGTTTCAAGCAACCTAAGCTTCCCTTTGATGTCCGTATGTATAAGTCACATCAGTATCACTCATCTGCATTAACCAAGGGAAAAACAGACCTTTTAGAATTAATTGTATCTTCACATTTTAAGCCAAAACTGCAGTCTTCCATTAGCATTTATGGCTCATGTCTTTATGCAGAGAGCAGGCACTATGAACATCTTCACACAGCACGAATAAGGTGATCCCCGAGCTGACATTTTGGGATACACATTCTGCAGGAGGCAGAATGATAATATCTATCCCTCTGAGTCTCCTTCACTGCAGGGCTGTGAAGCCTTTCCAAAAGGCTTTCACTCTGAATGGGTCACTTGCTTAAGCACTGGTGGGGCTCTGCACCTACACTGTGTCCAGAAAGGAAACTGCAGGGGGCAGGAGGACAAAGAATAGAGTATGACACAAGTGAAGTGCTGAGGCCAAGAAGTCACTCCCTCTAAGGACTTTTCAAAGGAGTTCACCTGGGTGAAAACGGTGTTTGAGGTACAAATTGTTCACACCCCAACTTGTGGCTATAATCACTTGTGCCAGAGGAGCAGCCAAAACCAGCTGCTCCATGTTGTCTCATTAGATCTGCCATTTTACACACAGCAGCCAAAGACAAAACAGGCAGTTGCTTGGCAGAAACCTGGGGCTGCTTGGCACCACAGCAGAAGCATTCTCTTAGCACTGGCTGTGGCCAACATCAGGCACAGATGAGGAGAAAGAAGAGAGGAGGAGGCCCACAGGCAGTGCCAAGCTTCATTATTGCAACGAGATTTACAGGTTGTAGGTTAGCTTTTTAAGCAGGTAACAACGCCTTCAATGATAGAGAGGAACATAGGCCTTATCTGAATTTCTTAGGAGTGTTGTGAGGTCTGGAGAACCATAAGCAAAGGGAATCATGTCATATCCATGCTACTCTTGAGTCTGGCAGTGGGCTCCCATCTCTGGGTATTTTTGTGAAAACAGAGGGCTACTGAGCCAGCTTTCCAGTGCTTCATAGAATAACAAAGGACTTTGAGTGCCATTACTGATAGATTAGCTACAATAACTCCAAGCTGCAGCTCAAATACCTACCACAATTAAGTTCTACAGTGATGATATGTTCCCCTTTACTGTGACTCTTTCAAACTGCATTTCTTAAAAACAACCACTGTAAAGGAAGGAGGCAGTTTAAGACTAAAGCCCTATTATTGTGTGGATTGTCTTTCTCTTGCAGCATGTGTTACAAATGCGGGATCACAGCAAACAGGCTTGGCTATGAACTTTTAGAGAAAGTGAAGTTTCAGGTATTTACCTTACTGCTTTGGCGTCTTCTATTATTTTCCCAAGGCCATTGTTAATGACCATGAGACCAGTTGCAACTTCTGGAATTTCTGGGCAGCATCCACGTGCAATAGAATGAAAAGCACAAATATTTGCACTTGGATACCTCAAATTTACCTTCTTCCCCTGAGACTTAACTATTGGACTCCACTGCGGCAAATGCTGCAGCATCCCTGACATGGAAGAGCAGCCTGCTCTGTGCTGTATTGCTGGCACAGGGCTCTGGTAAGGCTGTGTGCCAGCCACTTCCACCAGAAGCACTGTGCTTGGTTCAATCTCCTTGCCTACACAGGGAAGACTTAAATTCTCAAATCCACCCATTTCTTGCCCAGTTAGTTCAATTTCTGCCACTGAAGATTTTATATGATGTACTAAACTTAACCGCATGTTCAGCCTTCCCCAGTCACCCTAGGACAGGAGAGAACGCGGCTCACCATACACATCTAAATCTTAACTACAGAGCTGAAGGCTGAAGCACTTGCCAAGGCCTTCCTTCTGCAGGCTTCAGGAGTAACACTTCAACTGAACTGAGCTGAAGAAAATATGCAAGTAAGCATTTAACTGTCAGCTGTGCTTTGGGGAAAATCTTTTGGAAAATCTGCACTAGAACTGGCTGGGCCAAACTGCAGAATGCCCACATTCCACCCTGAAACTTCTGAGAAGGAAACACAGACCTCTGAGTACTTTTCCAAATCACCGGTGACTGTGCTTGTGGAGGACATTTTTATAGAAGAAATTATGAAAAGTGCACAATATTGTCTGGAAGAAGTGAGCCCTCAAGGATTCAGTTCTTGTTACAAGAGAGAAGCTAAAAAAGCATTGTTTTCAGCATGTATCCTTAACTTTATTCTGTACCTTTGAATATGTTGAGAGTTTGGAAGTTCTCATTCTTACATGAAAATATATTAAAAACTTACTCTTAAGATATTTATTTTTGTTTTCAGTACTGAGTAGAAAAAAAGAGAAAAAATCCAAAGGAAAAGAACATGAAAACCACTCATGTCTAAACTGGAATCCTCACTGTGGAGGCAAACTGGGGACACTCCAAACAATGTGAAGTATTAAAAAGCGAAGAGGGTTTTCCCCCTATTGTTTTAAGGTCTTTTTTTCCCCTCACGATACGAAGCTAACTCTCACAACTAACCTCACAGGATTTCAGGCTGAAACAGCATTCTCCACTGTAGCATTGAAGGAAAATCTGCATAACCCTCACAGGTATAGAAAGTCACACTACTCCTTCAGAGATCATGTAAGCCACACATTGTGAACCTATATTCAAAAGTATGCATTCTGTATGGAGAGGGAAGATGTATAGGAACTAAACTCACTTTCAGGGTAGTGTAACACAACCCTCTTCTCTTCTGTTCCCTTCTCCTGGCATGACGGTGGTTGTAATTCTTCTCATGCATTATTGATAGGCCCAAAAGCCTGCCAAGCTAGGCTGCTTTTTTTGTGACAGACAAAGGAGGGTACATGGATGGCACCTCTCACTGCTCGGGGCTCTTGCTTTCATTAAGAACATTTTCTGCCTGTACTCCAAGGGCACCCTCTGTCAGAGACTGCTATGCAATAAAAAAAAAAATGGCTTTGAAGTCCAGTGAATAGAAACAAAATGAATTAACGTTCAGGTGTTCGTGCAACCTGATTACAAAAGCCCAATTCAGTGATGTCCTTCACACCTTTTCACTTCTCCCTGCATGATCTCGACACATCTTTTAGGCTCTCTGTCTTTCTAGTACCCCTCCTCCCTGCTTTCCCCTGTCCCTTTATTTCCTAATGCTTGCAGGTCCTCCAGGAAGACACAAGCACTTACAGTTGTTGAGTGATTAAATATTTATAATCAGGGCAATGAGTGAGGTATTGAATAATAAATGCTAAGGTTGAGGCGGCTTTAGATAATTTCTGAAGATTTCTTCATCCACAGCCTCTTTGATTCTAAGGCAAAATTCTTTTAATTAACAAAAACTTTTTTTCTTTTCTTTCCTTCTTCTTCCTCTTCTTTTTTTAGCAGCTGTGACAGGCAATACTCCTTTATCACTGTTTTGTTCATGAACCTTAACGCTGAGACAGTGCTAGAGCTGTCATTAAAACCTTAGATAGACATGCATAAAATTTACATTGGTTGTTGCTTGCTCACATTTGGGTTTGGGTTTATACATATAAAACATATATGCAAAGATACATATTTACCTACATTCACTCAAACTCTCTTCATTTACTAGTATTTTGTCAAGAAATAAAAGTTTGTAATAAATGGTCAGTTAGCTAGTAATGACAATTATAGCATGTTTTGATAGGAATGATGACTGACCTACATGAAGCTTCTTTATAGAGCTGTAATTGTAAGCAACACTGTACTTTACAGAACAGCTGGATTATCCACAAGTTTCTCTTGATTTGAATGAGCAATTAGTTTAGTCTCTCTTTTTCCTTCTTGATCTCCCTAACCAAGGGCATTGGAGCTAGGAATTTTTTTTCTTTTTTCTTTTTTCTTTTTTTTCCAATACTCTTTTTTTACAAAATTCTTTGGCATCTGGAGTTGTGAGAATTTAAGCTTGAATTTCTTTGAGGAATATTTCAGACACTAGTAATATAGACAAAAAGCCTGCAATCATGAGATCAGAAGTCCTGAAGGAAGTAAGGATCATTTCCTTCCCCTCTCTCCTTCCAGTTATATTCACTCATGTGCCTATGCAGGAGGCCGATTTGTCATTTCTGAATGCTGGATATGGCTGAGAACTGCTGGTATAACACAAAGTAAAATACAAGGCAACATCTCCTGTGAGCCAGGGTTTGGAGATGCCAACATGAACTGACCAAAAGTAGGAATAATGCATTCAGCAATAGGATTCGAAGAAACAGTAAAAAGGCATCTGACAGAAGCTTTGAAGCATTTCAGTGTCAGAGATGACAACCTGGAGCATAAAACTACAAGAGAAGCATTAAGAGTCCCATGGTCTGTCTCTGATTATGTCACTCTGATGGTTATATCACTAACTCCTCTCAAAATGGATGTTACTGTATTTCCCCATCTGACAACACAGTTTTAAAGCTTAGTAAATAAATATTCTATGACATTTTGAGATCTTTGAATTAGAAAGGAACTGGAAAACATTCAAAATGCAAAGTAATGTAAAGGATTCTCTCTGATGCTCCTTCCCTCTTACACTCTTCCCCTGCTCCAGGGTGGGCTCTTTTCCAAATGCCACAGCTCCTTCAGGAAATACCTACCTGTACTGCCATGGTCCTCCCCATGGGCTGCAGTGTGCATATCTGCTTCACCACAGAGCATCTTGTCATTGTCCTTGCCCTTGTCCTTGCCCTTGTCCTTGCCCTTGTCCTCCTCCTCCTCCTCTTCCTCCTCCTCTGGGCCTCAGAGTTCCTCTTGCTGCATCTCACTCTCTTTGTTCCCTGCTCTTCCTCCCTCTTACAGTTTTTGCTGGCTTTCTTAAATATGTTTTCCCAGGGGCACTGGTGGCACTGCCATCTTGGCTGATGTGGGCAGCTGTGTTCTTCAGTGGGGATAGAACTGGCTGGAACTGGAGCCCTGGCTGGAACTGGGTCATTGGTTTCTCCTCACAAGCACCTAGACATGGGCACTCAAAACAAGCTAAAATTTGTAGCAATGAATTACATTTTGAGAAACCTGTAATGGAAGATGCCGAGCTGGACGATGATAAGGAATTTTTCTCTGGATACATTCCATTATTTGACTCTTCAGATATAAATACAGATGAAGAGAAAGTAAGTTGTCCACTTAAATCATCAATCATCGAAATACAAAAGGGAATAGGGGCTGAGTTTAAATCAAAACATCATCATCACACGGATGATTTGCTCTGTAATGCAAACAATACTGCTGTTCTGGTCATATTATTCCATATTACCATACTACCTATCATTATATCAGGTAATTTGAAATAGTATGGCATACAAGAAGAAAGCAGGAGTTGGGACTGTATGTTAAGGAGGAAAGTGGTGACATCCTGGCAGACTAAAAGGGTCATCAGGGGTGAAAATATTTGCTCTGTTTACTTGAACAGCTTTAAACACAGGTACAGTGCAACAACAGAAGCAGCAAGCTAAGCTTTCTGGAAGATTTTTCACTTGTTGCTGAACACTGTTTATATTGTAAGCATACCCTGCTATCCAGCTTCATGCTGTATGGCTACTTCATCCTCGCTACTTCATCCTCTTGTTTCACCTCACCAGG
This sequence comes from Neopsephotus bourkii, assembly GCF_033783945.1. Lineage (NCBI taxonomy): Eukaryota > Metazoa > Chordata > Aves > Psittaciformes > Psittacidae > Neopsephotus > Neopsephotus bourkii. Next base: position 2,005,240 of record NW_026900878.1, read on the forward strand.
CTTCAAGACCTCAGTCCTTATTGAATTCATACAAGTGTTTACTGATGTGCATGGGTCATTCATATCCAAAAAGATGTGGGGAGGGAGAGTGAGTATCCTGTATGAAGAAAAAATTTCCAGGAATCAATTAATATTGTAAACTCTCTTGGAGCAGCATGCATCTTGGTAGCAGTCTTAGGGCTTCTATCCTTCTTCTATGTTAAACCAACATGCTACAGAACTAACACGTTTGAACTAATGGGATTTCTCACACCTTTTTGGTATTTGTAGAGGGGGGAAAGAAATCATCCATAAGCTAAGTCCCTTAAGTTAATTCAAGCCTTTAACTTTTATTTTCTCAGTCTTCTATTCCTGTTCATAGTATTTTCTGTTTTCAGAGCTGGGTAGTTTACCTGGGGGTCTGGGTCAACTTCTAGACATAAAATGCTGCAAATCCACCAGTTTCAGAAGAGATGCTTATTATTTTCACTGACAGAGATCAAATGTGGCTATGACAAAAATCCCCCTCCCATTTACACTTCAGACCTTTACACCACCTGTTTGTACCTTGGTATGTATTAGAGATTACAGAGTTAAGCCTGTGTTACCCTGGCAGAAAGAAGGAAAGAGGTCTCAAGGTGCACAAGATTTATTCCCTCCTCAAAACCTATTCTTCTGCCCCAAGTGACCTATTACTCTTACAACTCAGTTTTTGAAACAGACAAAATACTTAGAAGGATTTTTTCTCCGAAAGAGGACCACTTGGGCTGCATATGTTTGATACCATCCACTGAGCAAAGTAAAATGAAAGATTTCATAAGGGTGTTTAGGCTTGAAAAGAGACAGCACAGAACAGACAGAATTTGTAACTAGGCAATATATTAGTCCTCTGCTTTGTTCATCCACTAATTTAATAGGAAAGTAGTTAATCAACTTCTTCGCTCTGCTCTACATCTATAACTTTCTGGGCCAGGAGCTGCCACTTCACATGCATTTGTACATCTCCTACCAGCAAGGGTCAGATATCAGTTAGAGCTTCTCAGTGACATTATAATCCAAAATAATTATTGTTAATAATAATAATGGTAAATGCCACATGAAAAAGGCATTCAGAACTCTGTTGTAAACATCTCAAAGTCAAGAGCAATCCCAAATTCATTAATAAATCTCACTTTGTATAGATAAAATGAATCCAGGTGCACAATTATGTCAGGGTCTCAATGCAAAATCTGCATAAATGTTTGACTCCTGATAGTATTAATTCATGTAACACTTCATGCTCCTCAGTTTCCCTTTGTCAGTCTCATCTTTACATAAGCTTTCAAGCACTCTGCATTTCAGAAGTGCAGCAGTGTGCATACCACAACTAGAGCAATGGATGGTAAAAGGCTACTTAGAATTGCATCCTAATTTTGTTTCCTCTCCCCACCAAGGCATAATTGCTAAACCACCAACAGCTGAACAGATTTGTCAGCAGATGCCAAGGCTGTTGGTAAGTTTGGGGCCCGTCTTTCCCAGTAGGGGCCACTACAGAGCATTAAATAGGAAGACAGGGAAGACAAAATGAGTACAGTATAACAGAAAGGAACAGGTAAATATGAAAAATGCTTCACTGGAAGATTAATCCTTCCTGTAGTCCACCGTTAAAGTAATAAAAGGTTTATGATTCATTTCTTACATTATAATGGGGGAGGCAATTAGTAATTACTGGATTTATAGTATTTGTTGTGTTAACTCAGCCAATAAAATACATGGCAAAACTGTTTTTCTGAAGCACATTCATTGCAAAGTAATGTTCTTGAAGCATTAAAAATGCAATCTAGTGCACTGCACTTCATGTGTTATTACAGAAAGAATGGTTCTCCAATATACACTGAGGTATTAAGAACTCAAATATTTTCTTCATTATTCTATGCATTTTTTTTCCCTAAAGAAAGGTTAAACAATCTAACTCTAGTAACAAGATGTAGCACAAGCCCCCACAGTTATTTAACACCTATTGTTAAAAAAATAAGTGCACTTTCTCAGCCAATCTACCATATAGTTAGCTTTAGGTGCAATCAAGTTTGGGTCTTTTCTTGGCAAGGGGGGATGGCCAGACCCACACAATCTTCACTGGCTACTTGCAAGTAAAGGTTTATGCATTGCTACAAAGTAAATTTCATATTTAAACTGGTTTTAATTATAACAAAAAAAATTAACCTGAATTAACAAAAAATGAAAGTATTATTTCTGTTACATTCTTGTATCTCACTTGCATGTGCCTTGGAGCTGAAGAGCTAGGAAAGTAATTGATTTATGGTGTAACCATGTTCAGCTATTGGGCTTCTGTCCATGAGCTAAATTAAAGATGTAGAATAATAGAAACCACATGACTTTCCATCCAAAAAATACAATCATCTTTCACTTAGCCGAAGAAAAGTATACAATAAACACCACTTATCTAAAGGGAGCTTTCAACCAAGGAGAGAAAATGGAAAAGAAAGAGGAAGGAAAGAGATGAAGTTTAAGGAAAACCCTCTAACTCAAGCAAAACATTTTTTAAACTTACTGTAAGCATAACCCCCAGGAAATTCAGGGTTGCCTCTGTTAATACATTTTCCTATACATTCCCTAAATGTTTTCATTTGCAAAAATAAGATCGACTTCCCTCCACTTAAAAAAAACAGCCACATAATCCTTGACCATGAAGACAGGAACAGACCTGTAATGCAATTTCCTTCTAAGGAGGAAAACTTTTCCTTTCCTAAAACTTTTCAGTTTTATACTGTCATGTCTAGCACTCTTCAGGGTTTCCTTAAAAACTGTTTCCCCATCTGAGTAGGTAACTCTGTCAAACCAAAATGGGAAGCAGTCAATCTTGTCAACTCTTTCTAGTCAAAGAGGTTTTTGACAGGACAGAATTATTATTCTTATAAGTAAATTTCTGCTATGGAATTAAGTTCACTAGAATAAAAGCTGTTAGAAAATTCAAAATTGTCAAAATTATTGAATTAAGATTTCTTTATTAACCTGTACATTTTTCTGACCCTATTATCTTCAGAATTTTGATTTGGTAATATTTGTTTTCAGTTTCTATGTGAAAAAAAACTAATCTGATTTTTTGGGGGGCAACCACCAGACAGCTTGTTACCCACTCCCCCCCTTCTTGCCCTCCCCTACTCCTGGAGGACGAGAGAGAATCAGAAAGAATGCAACTCCCACGGTTGAGATAAGAACAGTTTAGTACTAAGGTATAACACAAATCACTAATGCTAACACCAATAATAGTAATGATAAATGAAATAACAAGGGAAGAGAATAAACACCCCATCACCACACCAAGACAGTAAAAGCTTGCAGCATCCAACACTAATGACAGATCTACTGTAAATGCATCATTTGTTACATTGGAAAAAAACTTATAGAAGCATTATGTAAAAAATCCTCCAAATAATAAGTCATGCAGCATATCCTTTACCACTGCTTCCTTAATATGGTTTCCAACCTTAAGAGGAGTCTGTGTGCGTTAAAGCCTGTTGCTTTTTAACCAACCGTATCAGTTGATCTAATAAAAGATAATGACTCTACAAACCTTCTCTTTAAAAACTTTTCACACTGTCTACCTAGAGACAGAGCAGGAAAATTTAAGTTCATAAGCCTTGCTTCTGAAGACCCATTGAAAGGACAAAGAATTTGTCTGGATGCAATATGTAATAAACAACCATGTGAAAAAAACGAGGCAGAAGCTCGCACAGCATCTGCTTTACCAACTTAAATAGCTTGGCCATTTAAGTTGTTTTGTTTGGTCTATTACATATGGCAAAATGGGCCAATTGATGCACTCAGTACCATCAGTATTTCATTTTTAAAAACTAATCTGTTCTCTTTCCTCCCCCTCCCCATGTCAATGGAAGATCAGTTTAATATCAGGATTGCTGGCACTGCATTGAGTGCTGGTGAGTCAGCTAGATGGGAATGCTCCCTCTGAGTCAGTGCGGAGCCAGCCTCCCAGCATGGTGCTTGGGGACACTCTGGTACTTGAGCTGCAATCATTTAGATCAGAGAAAACCAAAGCCCTGAACAGTTGCGGTCACTTGAGATCAGATGGAAAAAACAGAGATATTACGCCAGTTTCCTCAGTAAACTCAAAAAGAAGACAATAATTGCACTAGGCCAGATCTGCTAACACTCTGCCAAGAAGCTTGATGAGATAAAGATAGTATTCTTTGTTTTCTGTCATTAAAGAGTCAAGCTTATTATTTTTTTATTGAAAGAAACTGTGTAAAAGTTTCTATATTCCACACAAGAAGCGGTTGCATTTCAATGGTATGGAAAGCCATGCTGGTACATATAAGCTGTAGGTTTCCACATGACGAGGAATAAATCAGTCCTAGCTGTGCTTTTGCATTGATTTCAATGGATTTTAGAGCAGTCCCAGAGTTTTTAAAGCATCTATAAATCATCTGAGAGAAAATAAAAGAAATTTAATCACAAATGAATTCTTCTTTCAGGAATAAAAATGCACCACCACTTCTTCCCCTGTCCTTCAAGCTCTTTGCAGAAGGGACCAGCTTTTTATTTTGTGTTCACCCAGTCTATAGCACAGGTAGCTTCTCTGGGTTTTCGAATGATGCACCTCAACAAAGCTATAACAACAATTATAGCCCTGATGACAATGATGTTCACAATAATAAATTCAATGCTTTCCAGTAAATACGACATACAATTATTGCACTCCATTTCTGTTTATTATTCAAATATTTTTAGTTTTCCCTTAGCAAAAGTTCATGTCACCAACAATGCAGCCAATTAAATACACCAAAAAAATGAACATCTGCAAAATTTCTAGCCAAAAGGAAAGCTCCGTTTCTTTCTTGCTCCAAGAAAAAAAGGTACAGACTGACAAGGAAGATTCTTTTTATTCTAAAATACAACTCTTGTTGTAACCCCATCCCCCTCATTCACATAGTTACACAGTTGGCAATTTACTAGGGACTCATCATATGCACAGAAAGCCACCTAAATGACAAACTCAATCAGGGGAAAGGGACAATAACACTAAAATTTCAAAGTGATTCAAGGTGTACAGGTCAGGGGAAAAAAAAGGTTATGGTATTCAAAGTAAAACAAATAAACATTTACTTTAGCACTGTACCAAATGGAAAAGCATGTTTCCTGATATGGGAAGTTCAAATGAAACTCTTCACAAAGTGTATGTTGAGATTCTGACCTGAGAACTCACGTGGCAGTGTAGAACTCAACACAAAATTAAAAGGAATGAGTTCTCCACCCACCAACTTCAGCAGTGCTACTAGGCACTGTAATAATTAATTGAGCCTCGATATTTCATCAGCCTTGATTACAGAGTGTAGCTGAGTGGAACATTTCACACAGAAAGTGAGACAATGTTGCAACAAAGTCATGAAAAAACCAGCATTTCACCCAGCATAGTTTCGTGAACTTTGACATTTGATTTCACTTAGCAGGATGAAGAATTGCATTAGAGAAGGAGAGCACACTAGTTGGGAGGGAGAGACAAGGGTCAGGCAGCATACTGTTCTCTAAATGTTTCACGTTTAATAGTTAATATCTGAAGATATAGGAGCAGATTCTTTTTTTGACCAAAATGTTGATGCATGCAGAAGAAAGAAACTTTCATGAATGCAACCAGCATGCCCGGCCATTCTAATCAGACTCAGGACATTCTGACTCCTAGCTCAGAGCATCATGAAGACTGCTCCAAACCTCTCAAGTTGGTCAAGTCCCCTAATGAAGTGTGAGACAGCTGAGCATAGGTGGAGCAGACACTGAAATACAGCCCTTGACGCTCAGCGACATATTTTGGAGAGAAAGCCTTGCCCAAGGGCAGCTGTGCCTGTGTGTGATGCCAAGCTGTATCTCTGCTATGGGGGGTTGTGTGGCAGCTCACATGCCAGTGGAAGACTGGTTTATAAAGTAAGCTGAGAAATTAGTGTGCATTTCATGACTTCCGACATTCATGTCAGCACTACTCGAGCTCCTCAGCATCACATGGCTTTTCAGGAGCAAACCCTCTTCTGGTTGAAGAGTTTTGTAATTGATTTTAGTGTAAGACTTCTGGAGTTTTGGAGGGGGTTTTGTGAAGTGGGTCTTTGTATGGGTGCTTGATTTGGGGAATTTCACTATCCTTCAATAGTATGATCCTGGGAGAGGTTGTGTGTTTGTTCTTTGGGGAAAAAAAAACCCAAACAAACGTGTTTTAGATATTTTTCACGGTAAAGATTTTGTATGTACATACATGGTGAAATGTGTTACCCTCATATAGCAAAACTTTTATTCAACAGCATGGTGTAAACAGCTAATTTTGTCTTTTTTACTGGGACTAAGAGTGCTGGGGGGGGGGTGGGGGAATACTGGGATGTGTGAAATGCAGGAGAGGAAATGTAGGAAAAGAGAAATCAGAACATGACACATAATAAGGCTATAGAAAGAACAGCTGATAAAAAAGATAAGCATTAAAAAGGAAATTAAAAGACAAGTTATCCACTTGGAATTGATCAAGAAACAAGAGCATGTATGCCCGTAGTAACATCTCCTTCTCCCATTGGCAGTTCCTCCAAGATCCAGGGTGTTCCCTGAGTCCTGGCTGACATCCAGCTTGGGTAATTATATTCTACTTACATAAAATTCCCCTTGCAGTTTCAATTGGACACCACTTTGCATCCCAAACTGTTCAGCAGTGTGGATATGCCTGCTTTACAGCAGAGATGGCTGCATTTTAGCAGGGAGCAAAGTTATCTTTTTATACAGTTTATATACTATGTTATAAAGCACCTGGGACCCTTCTGTATCAAACGGGCTGTACACATTATGTTATCAGTAGTATTCAAGTTATTAGGAGAAATAGTGAACAGTCATCATTTATCTACTGAGACAATAAATTCTGTGTTAAGTAGGGTCTAAGCTAAATCACAGCGCCATGGTAGTGCTCAGATGGAACTGAATGGCACTGTTGTAAAAGTAATTGAACAAGCCAGTATGGCTACAGCTGGGAAAAGTAAATCAAAGGACAGATCTTCAGCTTAAGTATATAGATTCACAGGAGCTCAGCTATTTACACCAGTGGGGAGTCTGCCTCAAAAAAACAGGCTGGAAAAGAGATACTGACCATTCTTCCCAAAGTTCTAATGCTTTTCCACCCAGCAGGAGCAAGCAGGCAAGGGCTGATGAACCGTGTTTCAGCAGTAGTTGAAGACTCGGGAGGTTCCTAGGCAAAAAAAAAAAAAAAAAATAGAAAAAAAGGGGAAAAATGCACACACGTGTGCACACACGTGTACACACACACAAATTCAAGGGAAGAGCCAGTGCCAATGAAAGAGAAAACAAACTCAGAATGCAACTAGAATTGTAGAAATGATCCAGTCAGCAGCCACAGGTGAAAAAGCCAGAAGAGCGGAATTGTGCTGTTCCCCAGTAGCTTGAAAAGAAACCTGACTTCTGATTAGTTTGGTTTGGTTTTTTTTTTTTTGTTTTTGTTTTGTTTGGTTTTTTTTTTTTTTTTTTATGTTTAGATCAAAAGAGCACTAAGTAATGCAATCCATGTGTTTACACAGAGAACAGTATTTAGTATGGGGATGCATGGAAGCCACATGGGAATATCTGCTAAATGAGACTATGCTGAAAACACCCATTCAGCAGTCTTGCAAAACTCATTGTATGGAGGAGACTTGACCACCACATAATTCAATTCAACTAAGTGAAAGATACTGACTGACTGAGCACAGCTGCTTGTGAGGGAGAAACAGATCTGCTGTACTGGTCTAACCTGTTACTTTTACAATCACTTCTACATTCAGTTAGAATATGGAGCATGATGGATTCCACGATGAAGAGTGTGATAGAAAACTGCATCAGTTAAGTGTGAAGGCAATGTAGACAAAGCAGAACATTCAGCTTCCATAATTTCAGAGGAGTGTATATAAATACAGAAAAAAAAAATTAAGCTAATTTTTTTTGGTAAATTGATGCTTCCTTGATCATGCTTCTGACTTACTGAACAGCCATTGGCACTTCATTCATTACTTCTTATTGTAAAATGTGACATGAAAAGAACCATATCATGAGAGACAGACATTTTCCAGACTATGATTTTCCTGCTGAGAAAAACTTATTTGGATCTGCAAAGTACACTTGTGAGAGAAGAAGCCAAATAATCTTCATCCTTGGTGAAGTACACAGATGTTGGGCTTCTGTGGAATCCATGATTCTACACTAGATACTGTTTCAAAAACCTTGTTGAGGTGGTAAAAGGAGGTAAAAGGTCTAAGGCATGACAGTATTTGGCATCTTCTAAAGAGGGAGGAAAGCCAGTTGAGAAGGTAAAAAGTTTAGCTCCTACTGTTTTCTGATTGACCAGCCAGTGCTGATGCTAACTTCAGAAGACAGCAAGAATACAAAGTCAGCTGAAATAGATTCAAACAGCTAACATCAAAGTGAGAAGAACACACTGGATAAAGTAAAAAAGTGATAGATTTAAATGGGAAATGCTACTAGATAGTATAAATTCTTTCAAAATAGGATGAACTTTAAAAGTACAACAGCTGTAGCTCTTCCATACTTGGAAAAAAATTCTCTTAGTCAGAAACAGTTAAAGATAATTGGGAATAAAGCTTAAACAAATGGGTTAAGGAATATTTTTATTATTATTTTGTACATACTGTGAAGTGTTTTGTTGAGTTACAGAACCACATATCTGAAAATCTTACTGAAGCACCAGAGACAAGATTAAAGTCTTTATTTCCGGTCTGCTAATGCTCTTCAGTATAAATCTAAATTACTGTGTCTTTGAAGCCTCATATTTTTGACAAATGTCTAAGACTTTTTGATCTTTACCATGTATTTCACGTTGGTCTGCAAGTGAACTTTCCAAAAAATTGGCTTTTGATTTTGTGCTTTGCATTTAGTCAACCGGATTCTTGTGAGCTTTGTTTTAGCAACATTAAGCCTGTGCTTCACATAGGCTAATTAAATCAAATCAACTGAGTGAAAAGGCAGCCTCTCAGGTATGCAGTAGAACAAGAGTCAGTCCCAGAGGGATGAAGAAGGGAAACACAACAGCATGCAATCTTCTCCCCTTTCCCCTTCTTCTTTATGGAAGCTGTCCTATGCACTGTCCAGGAGGCTGTTAGCTGAAACTGGCGTCTGCTGTCAAACAACAGTGGGCACATGAAAATGAGCCAAAAACACAACAGAAGGAGAATAGAAATGCCAACGTCCTCAGAATTTTGGAGCTAAGTGGAAATAAAATCTCCTTTATTTACCTTATAAATTTGTTTGATTAAGGGGATGTGACTTTTTCCCATACATTTGAGACTTAAGAAAGCTGCTGGGAGATGGCTTTTCAAATCATGTGTGCCACTGATTGCAGCTCACAGTCTGTGGGCAGAAACTACTGTATTATCTTCTGATTAATAAGAATGGCATCACTATAGGAAAGTCTGTAAAGCTTAAAGAGCTTAGGGTAATTTCTACTGATGTGTGCCACAAGGTTGCAATCAGCAGACATAATTTGGGGTCATAGTAATTATCACGTCAGGTACAGGTGGAAATTTAGAAATCTCATCTCTGTACTGCTATATAAGCCTACTGAAAAGGGAGTTGTAAGTGTCCAAGACAGCATTCACAACTGGAAATGGAAACTATTTTTCTGTAATGAACAAACATAGCAATAACCTGTCCTCTCCGAATGTGATCTTGTGAAAAGCAGCTGAAAACCTAGATGCATTGAGCTTGAAGAAGAAGATAGGTCTACAGGGAAAACTAATATGCTATTAAATTAGTAACATTGTGAGGTGAGGGGAAAAAAAAAACAGAAATACCTTGAAGCACACAAGTTTTTAAAAAATAAAGATTGTGTCCTTACACTCCTTAAATTTAATGGGAGTTTTACCATTGCCTCATTCATCTCTCATTTTTTAATTGCAAATAAGAGGAAGCAAGATTCATCCTAAAGGAAGGGAAATTGCCCACCATTAAAGAAATGATGGTGTTGTTCTAAATAAAGCCTGGAGTGTTGGAGCATCTTGACCCAAAGTGGGTGTAGAGTTCAGAGAAGGCAAGTCACAACAGCTCTGTGCATTGGTTTACCCACCTGCTAAACGAGTCTAGCAGTCAACCTCAGGAAAACAAGGAGGATTAATTAATGTACCTGATGATCTCTGAGATTCCAGAGAAGAGAAAGAATACAGTGCAAGGTAGTATTCTGGTTTTTGCCATTTTGGTGATCCATCATCCTGCAGCACTGTGGGGACATAAACTACTGTCTGATTCAGCAGGAAAACACATGCAAAATCTGTTGAGATCTGCCTTTGTTGTGGGCTGTCAAATGTGTTTTTATTTTTATTTAATTATCAGCCTTTATTGGGAGTGAGTTCCGATTCTGAGTGCTTTCATGGGACATCAGATCATGAGGCAGTACCAAGGGAAGTGCTACAAAGTAGGTCAGGTACCACAAATATAACCAGACAAGTCACTCAGGGGAAGATCAGCTGTTTCAAATAAGTCAGAGACTACAGCGTGGAAGACAATGATTAAAGCTTAGAAGCCTTTACTGAAGCCACAGCATAATAGGCATGGATCACTAACAGTATTCGGATAAGGTTGTGTTATTACCAGTTTTCAGCTATCATGCTAAAATCCTGATTCTGCCAATCTTATATTATGGACTACACCTTGCCTGGCAAGGAGACCCATTTCCTGTGTTCACACATCATAACTGATATCTGAGACTAGAGTAAAAAAAGGCATATGAAAGACACTCATTTAGCACTGTCTATGTTAAACTTTGCTTGGGCATTTGAGTTTTTGTGCAAATTGAGCCTATTTGTTGAATTTTTTGAGGTTCTTACACAGGTGGGATTTGAAATCTTGTCAACAGCCTTAGGTAATGAAATACATACTTATAATTAGATATGCTCAGTATTTTTTGAATTTGAGCTATCTTCCCTCACTCACAAAGGGAAAATAAAACTGGAAGAGATACTTAGATATATATTTAGTTTAACTAAAACAGGGAAGTTTTTAAGGGCCACCACATACACACCTGTTTGCATCTGCCTCATTTCACATTCAGCTATAATAAATAATAACTTCCCAATCCAGACTCTTCAAATTATGTGATCATTGTTCATCTTTAGCTACACTTCCTTAAAAATTGAAGTGTTTTGTATTACATTAGTCTGAGAAGGACTATATTTCATCAGTTTTCTTACCTTAGTGCTGATCTTATGCTCACTCTAGTTTTTACCTGAGCTTTAAGACTAATGTTTTTATAATGTGTTTTCTCTGCCCTGGAATGGGAAATCAGAGAAGAAGCTAAGTCTAGGGTTTTTTCCCTCAGCATGTGCTCTGACTGAGACATTAAACTGGTCCTGAAGCTGACTTTTCACAAAATGAATTGTATCAGTGGTGCCCTAGTGTACCACACAGTCCTACAGAGTTTTTCCCTCTCCATCCTGTGCTGTTACATGTTCCTGGGCAGGCAAGCCTTACAAGAATGCTGTTACACAGCTCTTGTTTAGTGTTTAGATCTTTAATATTTAGATCTTTAAAGCATTTTGTGTCTATGCCTAGCAGGCTTTGTGCCAGTTCTCCAACAATGTAGTTGAATCAGTAACTTGGAGCCTATTCCATGATAGTGGGTCCAGCAGTCTGCTCTGAGTATGGATCTTATGAGTCCTGCAGCCTGCATGCCTCTTTGCCAAGCAATGATATAATCAACAAGCTGCCAGCTCTTGGATCAAGGCTCTATCCAAGATATTTTAGGCTTATCCAATTACTGAATAATTGTGTTTGCAATAACCAACTCATGTTCAGCACATTTGGTTATTAGAAGAAAGATGATTGCTGCTGACTCTCTCAGTGCCAGTACAGCCAGCAAAACTCCACTTTATTATGTCTCCACTAAACTTAAAATCTTACCTCTGAGCATCTGTTTTTCTATTTGTGGTGTCACTATAATGACATCCAGCAACCCATTCCTAAGCAGATTATTCACGTTGCTGTCCTCCAGTGAGGTTAGTGTACAGGCATTAAACATATTGGCAGGATGATTCCAATTTCCTCTCTTCTCCCCCCTTACACAGCTACAGAGCACTCAGTGATAGTCCCTAAATTCACAACCAACTCTTAAGCCACCCAGTGAGACTGGAGGATGTGGAGCTATTCTGAAGTGCTCATGGGTACCGGTGTGCTCCTGAAGTCCCCTCTCCCTCCAGCAGCTAGCAAATCAGTATACATCCACCTGGAAGGTAAGGGTTATCTTTTGTGAAAACTCGTGTTTTTCAATGCTTTTCACTCTGCAGACCAAGAAATAACCTATTCACATTGTGGAAATCTAAGACTGTAAGGATTCTAGCTGTGCTGGAATGGTCCTGCTTCAGGCATTTCTTTGAATACAAGTGTAATAACTGCTCAAACAAGATAAAAATGTTAACATATTTTCATGGTCATTCTTTTGCACATTTTGCATTTCCAAGGAGATCAGAGGCAATGACAATTTTACAGAATGATTGAGTATCCCATGTTGGTGGGAGAAGAAGTGATTTTCAGCCCATAAATTCAATAAGAGCTGGGACTCCTTTGAGAAATTGTAGCAAATTTTTCTTTAGAAGTCATGTTTAAAATAGTTTGTTCCACTTTTGCTCTTGGCAGGTAACCATAAATAAGTTGCGAATGGACCTGCATGGGTTGAGTTTTTTTAAATTATTTTGTATGTCTTGATTTCCCTAGAAGGATTTTAATCTTGAAATTTGAGGGCAAAATCTAAGAAATACCCAGGGAATATGCTGGACTGACAACTAAGCATATTTACATGCTGCAGAGAAATATACATGCAAGGGGAAAGGGTGTAGAAGTGGATACCCCTGTATCAGCAAGTGAGTTTGAGCCCGCATCCAGAGGTATGTTTATTTCTATAGCACATAACATGAGGTCCCAGGCAATCGGCAATCAGCAGAGTGTGAACACTGAGCATACCATAGATGTAAGGTATTTTGGTGGCATTTGTCATAGTTCAAAGAAGAGCCAGATGCCTGTCAGTCAATAGCCAGAGGGAACCATATACCCTCTTTCCTGGAAAAAATAAGGTACTGAGATGGTAGCAGCTCAATATGCAAAAGCAAATAAAGGAAAGGATTACAAAAATAAAGAATAGAAAAGAAAGAAAAGGCAGCCTAAGACAAGTGGTAACATCACCTTTTTCTTTTTTTTTTTTTATACTGACAGCTTTAAAAATCACTTAAAATCCACATAAAAGTACAGTATGTGGGATTCAAACACAAATGGCCGACTAATGCACTAGTGTGTGTGTAATTATTTTAAAATCTGGTTGCACAACAATGAACTCTGCTTTTCATCTTAATCTCGTGGAGGAAAAGAGATTTCTGTGGTCTTGGTAAAATGCAATCCACGCCAGGCTTGGACTAGTCTGGCCACCCAGGTTTGCCTTTTCATATATCTGATAGATGTGTTTTGACAAGTTATATTAAGTACAAAGCAGGCCACCAGAGCAGCATGTGGAGTTGATATAGGCAGAGAAAGAAAGGAAAATAACAGTATGAACACACTTTTGTGGGCAATATTTGCCATATTTGAGTATTCTCCATACATCATATTACCACACCATGAAAAAAAAAAAAAAAGTAGTGCAAGAAATTCATAAAAACTTTTGAAAGGCAATATTTTATGCAGGATTTACTATCTTTTCATCTTCCTTAACTAAGTTTTTGGTTTGGGTTTGTTTGTTTCTTGTTTGTTTGTTTGTTTGTTTTGGGGGGGTTAAAGAAATAAATTGCTAGTCTTGGTGTATCTTTCATTTTACCCCGTTCTGATTAAGGGAAATGTTGGAACTTCCATTCCCACATCATCCTTCCCCTCCTATTAATACCAATGTGTGTTGCATTTAGTTACTGCTCTGAAAACTGATGCAGAAATTCATAAACTGCTGGCACATGCACACCTGAACTGATTGCCCTTTTCTTTCACAACAATTTTGAGTACATCAGCGTCATTCTCTAGAGCTTTCCTAAACAAGTTTTGGCAAAAGCAAAAACAAACACTATTTTACAACTTCTTTGAATGCATTTCCAAATGCAAAACTCATTAATCAGTAGCCTCTGAGATTCTCAGCTAAATGTGGCTGCCTCTTCGACGCTGATCTCTGCTTTGATGTGAATATAGAAAGCATGCAAGCATAGCCCCTAAAAGAGGTAATGGGTTTAAATGATTTATTTGTTTGGAAGACAGGGGAGCAGAAGGTTAGCAGTAAGTACATAACTAATCCTTCTTAGGCCCTCCCAATAGCAAGGGTGTTTAACTCCCTGCTTTCCTATGTTTCTGTACAGGAGGCAGTAGGGTGCCTTTCTTAGTCTGTCATTGTGCCAATTCCTTTACAAAGCAGAATATACTTAAAGGACATGTATATTGTCAAGACTTATTTTTAATTATTCATTATCAACACTAGAAAGCTGCTTAATCAACATATAGGCTTTTCCCCTTGCTGCATTTAGCTGTCATTGGTTTTCACGGCCAGAATGTGTATTCTAAGTGTTACCTAGTGATTAGCATCATATTCTCCAGGCACAATATAATCATCCTAATAATTGATTGTAGTGAAGGTAGTCACTTGTATCCCACACAATTTGCAGTCATGAACTTTGTCCTCTGTAGTTTATTATGCACAGAGAAACATCTTGATGCTATAATCTATTTTCCTCACAAATTTACATCAAAGGGCAACAAGCCACATACTGCTCCTTCAAAACATACCACTTGTATGATGCTGTAAAAGAACCTGCTTTTTTTGAAAACCATATTATTAGTAAATGTGAAATTAAAAAAACAAACACTGAACTGAAAGCTTCCCTCATAGAGACCGTGCATGTATGGAGAAAGAAAGAAGACGTAGAATTTTTCTTTGGGAAAAAAAAAAAAAGAACCTGTTAAATTATAGTGGAAAGCCTTTTGTGTCACAAACAAAAGGATTATGTTGATAGCAGGCTGACTATGAGAAGCTGCCTGTAGAAGTAAGAGAAATCTACAATACTTATGTGATAGATACCTTGGGTAAAGTGCCAGCTTTCCTTGTCAAGTGGACGAATATAAAAAAATTTGATATTCTAAAATAATTTATTAGTTGTAATGCTTTTCTCTCCCCTTTCACAGACATGTCTAGTGCAATAGATAGATAGCAAGACTTTGAAGTTTTCAGGATATTTATTTATAAAAGTTTTAAATCTGATTTTGCCATACAAATTCACTATTCCTAAATATAGTCCTCCAAAGGTGCAAATAAAAAGTGACAAAAAGAACTCATTGAAATATTTATAAAGATGCAGAGAAAAAAACAACAGTGGTAAAAGGCATCTTGTAACCCATTCCCATCGTCTTCTGCCACCCTCAAGCACAAAACCAATCTGATATTTAAACTCTGGAAGATAAAAAGGGAATTTTCTATACATGCTTGACAGATTAGATCTTCTGTACATGTACAGAACTCTAATGACAATAGCGATTAGGCATTTATTTATATATAATAATATGTTAAAAATCTGGGGACTTAACATTCATCTGTACTCTTCATTTTTCTTTAATGTAACTTTAAGCAAGAAAAGAGGTTGCATTTTTTTCAAAACAATGTACAGAAGTGATACTTAACCAATCCTTTAAAGAGATAATAAAATAGTATATCAGACATTGGTGTCCTCAGCATAAGAAGGACATGGAGCTGTTGGAACAAGTCCAGAGGAGGGCCACGAGGATGATCAGGGGACTGGAGCACCTCCCATATGAAGATAGGCTGAGAAAGTTGGGACTGTTCAGCCTGGAGAAGAGAAGGCTGCGTGGAAACCTCATAGCAGCCTTCCAGCCACCTGAAGGGGGCCTACAAGGAAGCTGGGGAGGGACTCTTCATCAGGGACTGTAGTTACAGGACAAGGGGTAACGGGTGAAAACTTAAACAGGGGAAGTTTAGATTGGATATAAGGAAGAAATTCTTTCCTGTTAGGGTGGTGAGGCACTGGAACGGGTTGCCCAGGGAGGCTGTGAATGCTCCATCCCTGGTGGTGTTCAAGGCTGGGTTGGACAGAGCCTTAGGTGACATGGTTTAGTGGGAGGTGTCCCCGCCCATGGCAGGGGGCTTGGAACTAGATGATCTTAAGGTCCTTTCCAACCCTAACTATTCTATGATTCTATGATTTAGAATCATGTGTGGTTTTAATAAGAAGCGTTCAAACCCAAATACCATCCCAAAGAACTTTTGTCAGAGTTTTGGGGCCAGAGGAGCATTATCTCACACAGGCAGTGTAATACAGTATTATGAATGGAAAACCTTTCAGTAGTGGTAACAGAAAGTGACTAATCCATGCACACTCTACACAGATTAAATGCTGGAGTGGAAGGTCCTCAAGTTGTGAGTTTATTTTGCACGTTTTTCTTCAGGGTCTTTTTGGTCTTTTTGCTTTTTTGCTTTTTTTGTTTTTTCTAATTGCAGAATGATTCAGGGTAAGAAAGCCTCAACTTATATGTTATTACCATCAATACAGGACCTAAAATGGAGAAACCAAGAAGTGAAGTTGCAGTAGATGTGTTGTCACTACTATTTTACAGAAAATCACCTCATCCATCCAATTACCAATTGGTTCATGTTCCATAATTCTAGTAAAGTTATAACCACATCTCTTCATCCAAATACCCATATCACTTGAGAATATAGAAAGGTAGAAGACTAAAATCCATGACTTGCATAAGATAAAATGAAGGATTAACCTTGCTTACCTTGCTTACCCATCTGAGTCTGTCAGCACCTATGAATAGCTTAACATGAGAGTCAGACAACACAGTTGATTGTGTTGAAAAGATCTCACAGAGGACAACTAGCTACTTGGAAATTAATCCAGCTCTTTTCTTATCAGAACAAGGGTTAAACTATGAAAATCTTTTTCAGCCATCACTTGGGTTACATGATGTAAAAAGCTACAGGCAGAATGAAGAGGGGCTAACTAGTCACTGTTTCCAGTTCAGTCTTATTCTGATACCAGGAGCACGCCATAATGCAGTGGGCATCGAAGTTTGAAAGCTAGGATAGCATGGTTGAGCCATGGTCATGAGATGAACAATTTTCCTATAAAATAGGAGACCTAAGTCTCTTTGGTGAAGTTTTCTTATATAGAATGGAATGGAATACGAAATGCTATATGATTGAAAGTATTAATTTATTACATGTCTCATATTACATGCTTAGCTGGTTACTTAGCTATCACTCCAGGTTTTGCACATGCACAGTGCCTTAACAAGTCTATAAGCTGTGTAATTTCTGTCTTCTAAAGTAGTCACTAGAAATTCTTAAGGCAGAAACCACTGCTTTCTCCTGATGATACTCAGCAGTATCAACTAGTTTTTGATTAAACAAGACTATTTATATCTATTTATAATCTGTTTATCCAATAGTAATGACTTCGATTTCTTTTTACGTTCTTCTTGTAGAAGGAGAAAGGCTTCTAATAGCTGGTGTTGCACAGAACAATAAGTCCTTAAAATGGAAGTGGGAAACCTACTGAGCTCAGTGAGCTGTAACATTCTGTTTTACAATAGTTTTTGTGGTTGAAGAAAATCGTACATCTTCTTATTAATACAATATAAACAAATAAATTATATGAGGTAGATTAGCACTTTGCAGATAAAAAAAACTGTGCCTACTATGGAGTCAGTTTGCAGCATGAATCTTAAACCATCAGAGTTAATATTCTGTCTGAGGCACTCTAAAGCATTTTACATTTTTGTGTTCATAGCAGAATTTTTGCAAATGTTGATTAAACAACATTATACAAGATCCTGGTATCTCTATTTCGTTAGCTCTTATGCACCTAGATGGAATCTCTGACAGTTCTTTAGTCCTTGGTCACTGAAGACACCTGTAAGACCTGTAAATAGAACTAACTTCCAAATCTCTCTACACTTTGAGTCTCCTCTCTTCTGTTTCATATAAGTTTCATACAAGAAAGCACATTTCCAAATTCTATTTCAAGGAACGGTTTCAATTCTATTTCAGTGAACTTCTCAACTTCACCAATTTACTGATCCATGCTTCTGATACAAACTTAGAAAACGATTTCAGTACATTATATATTCCCCTATGTGACAACGGTTGGGGAACTTTGTTAACTTGTAAGTAGGTTGGTTATAATATAGATCTCATGAATGATTAAGCATTCTGTAATAATGTAAAGAAGTTTGGCCTGTGTGGTCCAGCTGTTAGATGAATTCACTTGATTCTACTTGAGTTTGGTATGTGGAATATTTAGTAGTCTTCAGCACAAAAATCTTTGTTCAGCTAGGAAATGCAAATATTTTCTTATTCTTTAAAAGAGGAAAGGTCAAGTTTTGCAAAATTTCCCATATCACATTTTTCAATATTAGAAATTAGAAATATTAGAAATTAGAAAGCTCACATTTTTTATAAAAGGGGTATTCATTTATCCACAATAAATATATTTATTAAGTGATTTTCTAGCATAATGATCCTCTTGCTTTTTATTTATGTCACCATGTATAGTGTTTCACAGTGTGAACAGCAATAATGATCATGTGTTCATATGAGTAGATTCATTTTGGCAAGTCTTGTTAGTTGACAGGTATGTAATACACTTGCCTTGCGGCTTTGGGACCAGGTTTCAAAAAAAAATCATTCAGATCTCATAACTGTATCAAGTGACAAGTAACAGGAATTCAGTCAGTATGCGTATGGGACCTGATGTACGCTAGCCGTTCGAAACCGCTTCACTTTAATCAGTTGCACTGCTATCTCTGACCATCAGAAAGAAGACACTTAAGGCAAGGGATTAAGGCCAGCAACACAAATCTATCTTTCTAAATACATTCATATCTTTCCAACAAGACATTTATGTGCCCAGCAGCTGTTTCCTGCGCTTTTTGTACAGTGTCCTCTAAAGAAACTCAAGTCCTTCACATATACAATAAAGGCACTGTACTAATTGTCAACATTAACTGCCAAAAGCAGCAATTCTATCAAGTTGATTTTGACTCAGACATGAACTGGTCCTGACTTGGTTACTCTTTAACACTGCTGGACACCTCTCACTGATAATGTTTTCACTGATCACCAAAGAGTGCCAAATGTTGGCATCTCATTCATGCTTGTCATTGCCATGATATCACACATTATCCTCTAAGAGGAAACAAGATTTCAACAATAGTCCTTATTATGTCACATACAAAGACCATATCAGTCAGTTATCTGAAGCCCTGGTCAGAGGAGGAAAATGGAAATTATGTGCAATAGCCAATGGTCCTGTTGGCTGTAGGTAGCCAGTATAAAATAACCAGTAATATTTAAATGCTTGCTGGACATGTTGAGAGATGCAGTTGGTTTACAATGGTTTAATTCATGGGCACAACGTACAGCATTTGCAAGTGTTAAATAATTAACAATTACGTTTAAGCTGCTCAAAATCAACTTTCTTCCCCCAAATGTTTTCACGTAAGAAAGTATCATACAGATGGAGGGTCTTTTAATTTTGATACATTTAAAAAAAAAAATCATTTCATTTTCTCTTCCTAGCATGCTTAGGACGCATGGTTAGTAGCATGGATGGAGCATATTGCTCCTAATTGTAATGTGGCCATAGCAAAAGTGTCAGAGGAGACTGGAATACATGGAGAGAGAGCTATCATTACACCAATAAAGAGGAAGGAACCTGTGGGGAGGGGAGAAAGGGGAACTTGACTGTTTACTCTCAGACTTCTCCTCTCCTTCACTCCCTTACGTTAAAGCTTTTTTATTCCAATAGTATATTCTTTCTTTTTAACAGTTCTGACCTTTGAGGTTTTCAAGACTTTCTCCATCCTGCCACTTCTATCTCTTTTCTTTTTATTACATGCATTACTTCTTTCCCCCTGCAACCCCCACCCCCCTGCATTAGTTTGCATATTTGCAAACTAAATCCTTCAAGATTTTTCCTTCCCTTCCTCCACCCCAACTGTCTGTAAATTCACTGAATCCCAAGGAAATATGTCTGAAGGGACTGCGTGAGGTCAGGGACTCCATTGCTCTGTCCCAAGGCTTTCCACTTCATCTTGTATCACATCAGTGTTCTCTGTGCTGCTTGTAGCTCCTCCCAGTTAATTTTCATATGCTGGTGGATGTCAGTTACACACTGGAAGAAGACACAACATTTGAAGGGATGTGATTTTTATTTCCCCTTCCTTTTAAGGCCGTGTCCTCCTAATTGAAAATCAAAATTCCTTCACACATGTAGCAAAATTTCTTAATAAACAACTATATAATCTGTTACAAAATAACTCATCTAGTGTGATTATTGTTGGGATTGGTATAATGGACATCACTGTTAGTAACATGATTGTCATATCCTTTGGACTAATTCTAGATAAACCAGATTTTCTTCAGAGCAAGCTACACAGAAAAGGAAAGAACATGACTCTATCAAGTAAAAATACACTGTAGCACAGTCACCCACTTTCCGTGCTGTGTCATTCAAACCACAATTTAGGGAAACTGTAGGATGTTTATTCCTCTTGATAGCTTGATGCAAGCACATGAGAATTGTGTGTGTTCATTGCTACCTGTAAAAAGTCTCTTTTAAATGACCTCTAATAGTCCTGTCTTTTTTTTGCTCTAAAATCACTGCACTGAGCATTACAGAATCAGCCTATGCTTCCACAAGAGTCAGTAATGTCAATCAATACCTGCAAAACACTTCAGTCCAGAACCTCAACCAGCATAAGTCAGAAGAATTCACTGAAAGCCGATGGCATTATTCACATCAGCTGAAGATTTGGGGTTTTATGTTAGTTTAATGATCTTGTTCTTTAAAGCCAACTAGTATACAAATAAACCCGATATATAAATTATATCTGTAGTAGTATGAATAGGAACAAATAATAATTTTAAATGTTGTATTATAACTGAGCAGGCTTATAGAAAATATTAGGTATTTATGTGTCTCAGGCAAGCTGCATAAAAGTTTGGGTCCATGTTTAAATTGTGACAAGTATAAATCTCTAATTATTTCTACTGAAATCATACTCTTGGTGGCGTCTACCTTGAAGCTTCTTTATCAGAGTTGTTGTGTGTTCAGCAGCTTGCCTGTAAAAACTCCTCTGCTTACAAGCTTGAGCTATAAAACTTTACTTCATAATTTGAAAATTACTTTGTAAAGCAATTAATCTGTCTAAACATCTAGTGAGCTATCTTTAAAAGTTCAACATAATGTTTAAATGCTAGAACTAATATACTGCAACTTGTCATGGCACCTGTATTAGTAAACAAGGTGTCTGGGAGAGGCCTTTTTAATGATGGGGAATGGAATCTAGGAAAAGGTGTAAAGAATATGTAACGTGGGCATTCTCTTTTTTATTTTTTGCAGATTTTACACCTCTGATATTATAAATCAATAATTAAAACAATTGTACAACTCAAAAGTAGATTTATACATGAAAGTTTCCCAAGATTTAATGTCCATTATTTTGTTACCAAAAGTCCATTTCAATAACAGACCACTTAAAAACATGGCCACCACTTAAATAAAGAATCAATTAGAAACATTAGTAAAAGAAAGCCTTATTAGCTTCCATTAGACCCTAAATGAGCTTTATAATCTCCATTAACCATGCAGTTGTTAATCATTGTTTTTATGAAGACTGTAAAAACCAGGGACTTCAATTTTTCCCAAATAATTTTAAAATACCCTTTGTTAACCAACTACAAGAAAAACTGACTTTCCAAATGAAGGAGGCAATGGAATTCACGTGCTCAGTCACTTCTGGTTCACGAACTGAGAGAAACACTGGTGGAAACCATAATAAGCTAATTGGTAATCACTGTAACATCAACTTTTGTGATTAAAACTCAAATCACAAAAGTATTAAAAAGGGAGTGGGGCCTAAGGTTTGTAGAAAATCACCCTACAGTTCTGTAGGAACATTTTTATTTTTCATAACAGATAGCTAAAACATTGGGAAGTACATGGCGCCTTCCTAATTCTGCCCTGTATTCTTTCTCTAAATGGATCTCTGAACTCGTCAGCGACAACTTTCACTGGCTGTCATATACTGGGTGCTGTCCACAGACCTCAGAAGTGGGGAGAAGGTTGCTGGATTTTTAGGCAGATTAAGAAACCCTCCCCAAAAAACCTTCTTTTTGTGGGGCTGATGTCACCTATCCTAATCTTATTTTCTTTCAAATGTTCTTATTTATAGTTGGTATTATTTGCATCAAAAATATAAAAATGCGATAGGTATAGCAGACAAGGAATTAAATCTTTTCTAGCACTTCCTGCAGTCATTTTCTATCTCTGTGATAGATCTTTATCACCCACTGTGACACTGGAGGGCTAAGAAGTATGTAGGTGGAACGAAAATACTTGGTGGGGTTTGTGGGCTTGGGCAGCTCAAAGGGTCATAGTGCTTCTCTGTGATAAGGTTATATGCAGAAAAAAAAATAAATCAGCTTAATGTTCAGCCTTTTAAAATACTCATCCAAGCCTGGCTTTTAAGGCTCCCCACCCCTAACTGCTGCCTGCAGCAGGTTTTATTTAGCCGATATGTGAAAATTTCCACTTTAAAAAGCATAGGTGGAAAATGCAAACCTTCCCTCTGGATCAAATGTTCATACATTCATGAAAATGTCGGACATTTTCTTCTTCCTTGGCTTACAAATATCCTCTCTCTCACACACAAAAGAACGGGTAGATTGCACAACTGCACCATAGGGAGCCTGGGGGCAGCAGTGCCATGCATTCAAGAATTACCTGGGGCCTCTTCAAGACAGGCCGCTGGAGGCAACACAACAAACTTGGAGAAAGTGGAGGAGTGCTGGCTGAATTGATTCTTATGCATTCTGTGTATTTATTAGTACACACATTGGCACTGACATGAGTTTCAGAGGCAGAAGGGTTGAGATGCAACATGACATTCATAATGAAGGCTGATAGAAGTGAAATGGGACCAATACTAAATGGGACATCATTAAATACTATTATGAGATAAAGTTAAACTTGCTTAAGAGGAAAAAAATCTCCTAAGAACTATATTTCAAAGCCTGACATTTCATTGCTTGGCATATTCCAGCAATGACAGAATTGAACAAAGACACTACAGTCTAAGACCAGGCAGTAGAATATTATACTTCTTAATGCGTGAATGAATTTAGTGTGTGCTGAATGTAGGAGCTGATAAAGCAAGCAGATGCTACTCAACCTTCAGTCAAACACACTCTGTTTCTGAACTGCCAGAATTGTTTTCAGGTGCTTCTGGTCTCTTCAGCAAAGAAAGTGAATCTGAGTAGCTGTGTACAAGAAGGACCAGCCTATTTCTCTCTCTAGACAGAACAGAGACCTTCACCTAAGAAATGAAAGATCAGTAACACCAATAACCTGAGCCATCTATTGTAACCTTTAATTTTCTTATGAGCTTATAAAAGACTTTCAGGATTAATCTTTTAGCCATAGTGAAGACGGGGGAGTGGGGTGGGGTGGGGTGGGGTGTGTGTGTTGGGGTGTTGAGGGTGGGTGGCAAGGAGGGAGGTTGTGCTAAATAAAGCAAAACAAATAAAGTTTGACTCTCCTGGCAGGAATATGAAAATCCCCTCAAAGACTTGATGTTCTTCGTAGGGTATGTGATACAGTAGTTCCTGGAATACAGATGTGCTGGTAGAAGTATTGCTATGCAAGTACTAAGCCATTCAGTGACCCTAGCAAACCTAGAGCTGGTTTGACACACAAAGCTGGAGCTACCCACTGTCTGTGCTTATTCAAATGCAGTCTGTTTGAACTAGTTTCCTCCAATTTCTTACTACTGAAAACTTAATCACCACTTAATACCTGAAACCCACTCCGACCAACCCCTTCCTTCCCTTCTGTAATCTATCCCTGATACAACCTTAAGTTTTCACAGGTGCAGGCAGTTGATCTTTCAACCACCCCTGTTCACATAAGATTTTCAATAGCAGCTATATACCAATGCAGAGAATGTTCCTGTGAATATGGTATTCTTATAGTATTGTTCAAGGCTTTGCTAAGATAATAGTGGTCCTTCCTTAAGGTGTGCTGTGCTTTACTTATAGTAGAGCCCTCTTAACTTATTCCATCTTGACACAGCTTTTTGTGGTTCTGATTTGCCAAAATAGTATTTAAGAAAGAAGATATGATTGAAAAGTAACTTTAGGAAAGAATCTTTACAGATTTGCAAAGGATCATTCCTGACAAACTGCAAACTTTTTAAAAGGAAACCATGGTGACCACTTATTTTTTCCCTATGAAACAAAACAAAACTGTTTTGCCTCCAGTTGCAGCACTGGACTGTGCCAAAACTGTTTAGCCCACTAACAGCTTCAGCAATTCACCACGGGTTTTTTCTTTGCTGAGGGGAATTTTCTTTCTCATTCATCAATTATTTCCTCTTTTCTTGCTGAAATAAAGAAGTCAAATGCATTTTAAAACAAAAACATCAGACATTCTTGCTTGGACTGACCTTTGACAAGCAATATGTTTGTTCTGGTTTTTGTGAGACAAAGTTAGACAGAAGTGGGTACTTGACTAGGGCTTATGTAAATGTCTGGAAAAGTCAAACAGCAGTGTTCTAGCAGACTTGCACTTATCCAAGCCTCTTATGCTCTGCAAAATAAAAATACATATAGTGAAAACCAATCTTAATACACAAAAGGAAGAATTCACTTTCTGTATTCAAGATACATTGAAATGGTGAGAAAGACACCTCCAGGCACCTTCCTCACCTTTCCTACCTACCCTTCTAAAACAGCCTTTACTAAATCAATGGTTTCTACATTGCTGCTGCATGCTTTGAACGGCAGAAGTACAATGTCTCATAGAGTTATAATCAGGCTAGATCTCACTAATCTGGGTTATAGCTCAACTGTGAAGGCTCTTTTGAGTAAAATCGTTTCTTTATTAATGAGATTCAGCCCAATCTTACTGATAAAAATTACTTTAAAAGATGTCCCTTTGCTGCTATTCAAATGAATGGGAGAAAACGGTGGGTGTTTTAAGAGCTGTCTTCCTGTCATATTGGGATGGATCTCATTAGTGAAGGGAATGATTTTACCAGGAAAAAGCTTCTACAGTGAGAAAACATAACCTACCATAGATGAGCAAAATCTAAGTCAATTAGGATTAAAAAAAAGAGAAAAAACACCCTTTAAAAAATCATCTCACTGCTCTCATTCATTTTAATAACAGGAGAAAGGCCATTTCCCTCTCAAAAGAAAAACTTTTTTTTTTTTTTAAGTTGAACTGGACTGGATCTCATTAACAGAGGAACTATTTTACTTAAAAGAGCTTCCAGAATTAATCTACTGTTCAACCTAGGTTAATCAAATCAAACATGATTGGCGGGGGAAGGAATAACTCAATCTGTTTCTAAAGCATTCCATTTGACTTGAAATAGACATAAGGGGATTATAATCCCCAGATACTTTTAAAGTAGCTGGGATACATTTGTCCAGGTAAACCTATAAACCAGTGCTTCAGACCTTGGCCAGATGCAGTCAACCACAAGTGATTGACAAAAGGCAATTCAGAGTTTATGTGCACTGAAGGATCCACCAGATTCTACAATAGCCTCATTGTAATTAGCCCTTATCCTTTTCCTGGAATGATTAGCATGGAGGGCTACAAGAGCCACAGACTTTGTAGACATTCTTGTTTCCTATTACTATCAAAATAAAAACAGTTTCAGCTGGGTCCTGGACCAATCAATGTGGGAGTCTGTGCTTTTTCTCTTTCACCGTCATTTTTTATCTAGTGAGACTCTTAACAGCTAAAATCTTGTAATCAGATCTCTCAATTAGTATTGCTTTGAATGCAAAAGACAGTGTTGATAAGTTCACATAGTGAAGGAGTGGACATGGTGATCTTCACATATGAAGTGCTCCTGGAAGAGAGGTTGGGAGGTTGGGCTGCAGATGAGAGATCTAGCCCAACAGGAGCAGGAGCCTAGAGAAAACCTCACACCTAGCTGATGAAATTACCCAAACCTAATAATATGTATTTGAACTGAAACTAAGCATGGCTGTATCTTTCATGGACTATGATTGCTATTGCAATATTAAAAAGAAAACAGCGGTGACTGCAAGATCACAAATGCAGACTTGTACGATGTCTGGTTTCCTACTACAGGGTTTTTCTATTATTTTCATTTCTTTATTCTTCCTTCATAGCACTCCTCCATGGAACAGTATAGCCAGCTGCAGATACATATCCAAGCAGCAAACACAAACCTACACAGGAATCAGCTTTTGATTTAAATATCCCTAAACTAATCTGAATCACTGTAAGACTACACACACCTGTGGCTATGAATGCCTTTTTCTTTGTTTTGGCCATGGAATTTTTGAAGTGATTTCTCACTGATTCTGTAGAGCAGCAGCTGCAAACAGAGATGTCAGTATGTGTGTTCACCAGAAGACATTTGGGGAAAGAAGGTGGTTTAGGATTCATTTTCCCATTATCACCACATAGCAAATACTATGCTAATGTAACACTCATGCTATTTTCAGCATGCTTAAAATAGTTCCTGATCAGCAGATTACTGAACATACTTGGACTGTAGTACAAAATAATTGCAAGGAAAGAAAGAAGATGGAAAAAAAAAACCAACAGATTTTATGCAAAGCATGTTTTAATTTTTTCCATTCAAAACCAGTGCCAGATTCTTCGATGTATATTTCAGGGTAATTTAACCTATACACACTGCTCAAGGATTTGCAATCACACATGACCTCTGTAACATACTTTACAATAGTTAATTTTATATTTATTACATCTCTTTCACATAGAAACAAACATGAAAGTACAAACACACCTGTTCACACATATATGAAAATCCATAGTGACCTTTTTGTTAGAACACTTAGAGTTGGGGTGGCCTTCTATTATTCACATATTTATGTATTGTTAAAACAAATCTGTCCATGTCAAAAAAGTGCATGCTTGGAGGACTGATTACAGCCATCTGAAATAAAAAGGCTGTAGGTGTATCCCACATTAAATGTTCAGCTTGAAGCTAGCTGTTAAGCATGTCACATTATTACATGCATAATAATATGATGAGCTGATATGACAGAATGCCAGCTTCCCACCAAAAATTATAGCAAAACCCACTAATTTCTTCCAAGGACAGCAGCTATCACTTTGCACAGCAGCTTTGGTACACTGGCAAAACAGCATACCAATGAAAATTATATGAGAACCTAGCTGGCTGGGAAACAGCTGCTTCTCTGGTGTTCTAAAATGCTACCAGAGCAAGCTAAGTGTCTGAAATAACCATATCATGGTTTAGGAACACACCAAGTTTTAAACAATGCAGCAAGTGTAAATTGCAAGCAAGAATGGCAAAGTCTGTTTAAGAAAGTTAGTTTAAGATCCTTTCACTGACATAAAATGTAATGCATACTTGAATGGTCTTGGTAATTACTAAAAGAACAACCAGATATGTTTGGCACATTAGAAGATGACCAATTTTGGGAATTTTAGCATCCATTCCTTCCACGAAAGACTTTTTACACTCATATTTAAGACCTCACAAGGTTTATCAAGATTAAAAAAGACGCACTTTAATTATGTTAATATTTTATTTATGTTACAACTTCCCTCTGGTCATGTCTAGCAGAGGTTCTATTTACAATCTTGCCAAATACCAAAGAACAAATCAACAGAACATAAATTTACTTTTCAAAAAGATGCTACTTGGATAAAATTTACATTTGAAAGTCTAAATTTGCATTTCACTCTATCCCCCCAAATACCATCTTATTAAAAATAAGTAGTTTCCAAGAGATCTTTTGGAAGCAAAACTTTTTGTTTTCTTTTATTTTCAGAAAGTTTTAAATATTTTTTTCTGATGAATATTTTGTATCACTTTCCTGCATTGCATCCTAATTTTACTTATCATATGACTGCAAATGAGTAAGGTTCTTTTTTATTCCTGAAGTAGCAGTGGTCATTGTTTGCAACCAAGAAATCCCACAAAGTAAATACATTCTTACTAAAAGCTGAAAACACCCACATCTCATAAAAAAAAAGATTAATCATGTATCAGGGGTCTTACAACATCCCTCCAGTGTTAACTGGAGTAAATGGAAAAAAAATCAACATAAACCAGTTCTACTACGTAGGAGTGGACTACTACTACTAGTGAGGATTGTCAGGGGTAAACTCCAGAAATTATAAGACCTGTCAGGTTGCCTTTTGGACTTCATCCTGTTGCAACTAGAGGTAATACTTTCAGGAAAGGATCTGCTGTCTGGAACAGGACGGAGAGCACTCTGGGGCCATTGAAATCTGAGTAAAAGAGGGTAACAAAATCTTTTTTGTATTCCTAAGAAATTTCTGATACACATTAGTTTCTTAGGTGGTATTCCATGTTGTCTATGTATACCCATCTCTTGTTCAATTAGCTAATTAGATAGCCATTGTTATAAAATAATTATTGTATAATGGTCTTGGCACTTTATAGCTCAAATAGAAATGAGAGAACATTCCTGTATTTTGCTTATTAGTGCTTTAATTTACTTGAGGCAAACTTAAAAAAAAACAAATTACAGCCTATGTCTCACACACTGTAACCAAAATTCAACCAGTTTAAGCGGACAGCCCACATGCTACTTTATTGCTCTCAGAATAGTGTTCTTCCATATGCCAGACTGCTTTGCTCTCTGGTGCGGTACCCTAGGTCACCAGGATCCCATTTTCAATTCATACAACCTTGATTTAAAGCACTGAAAAACTGACGTCTCTGGTTTCTGGCAAACCGCAGGGGAAAGAAAGTTTCAACCTCAAGCATTTCCTGGAAAATACTATGCCAAAGATCCACCTCTGACAAGAGCAACACTGCAGCTTTCACTATTTTTCCCCAGCAGAGAATTGTTGTCATATAGCAGAATTCTGCACTGTTCGCAAAGTTATGTTCTACAGTGCTCATCCTTGTTGCATTTATATTACTGTTAGGTCACTCACAGATGTTGTCCAACAGAGTGTACCTCAGCCTGGGGCATTGCGCAACCAAGCCTAGAGGTAAGCAGGGTGCAAAGTGGCACACTCTTGGCATGCTCTCTAGCACTATGCCACTTTTTAAGTCCTGGAAATGTTCCTCTACCACACTTTCTTTTGACACTCTTGTATCCTACTATTTCTCCTTGTTGGTTTAAAGGACAGTCACGAATATCAGCAGCCACATGAAGCTTTCTCTGAGAAGCACCTTCAACATTTCATGCCTAGGACAAGAGTTGCTTTTCTTCTGTAAGAGTTGCTTTTTCTTCTCTAAGCTTTAAGGGGAAGAGTTGTGAACACATGGTAGTCTCCAGCCATGTTAAACAGGGTGTGTCAGAGCACAGAATACACACAACAGCAACACCATCTGCACAAGGCCAAGAACTTCCGAACATTTTCTTCCTCCCAGTTGCACAGGAAAGGCATACCCCAGAGAGACTGCTAAGTGAAAAACAGTTGTACTGTTTGGTAAACTGGTCTCAGAGCTGCTGCCAGAGGAACTGTAACGAGAAACAAGGGCACAGCCATTTTATCCTCACTGGCTCATACTTAGGTTTGTGGCTTCCCAGATGGGTTGCTACATTCTGCACTAATTTTTGACTTCTAGGAGCTCTCTAGATAAAGCCTCATGGCCACCTCTTGAAGTAGCCTTATTTTTAATGTAAACAGAGCAAGAGAAACTGCAGTGAAGTTCACACATAACAGAAATGCCTGCACCTATTCTAAATGCAAGTGAAAAAAATAACTTGACGGGGGATGCTATCCAAGCCAACAATAGCTGCCCATGTTCAAGTGAGGTTTGCAAATCAGCAACATTTCCTCTCATTTCAGCCTCTTTGTATCTTAAAATATAAATTATTCTTTGTCTTGATGTATCAGGTTCAGTCTGAGATTTCTGCCTCTACTATTCTGTTGTCTGCTTGAACTTCTGCAGGTGTTTTGTAACCATGCTGAACTGCAAGGCTAAAGATAAGGAAGATCCAATCACTAATGCCTTTCTGTGTTTGTAAATAAGATGAGACATACACTTTACCTACTCCCTTCTATTCCTATTTATTTGCAATGTCTGGACCCTCTATTAAACATCTCATAATTTTCACATGTATGCTATTATGCAGAACTGAATTCAGTACTGAGAAATTAAACTGTCACAGAGAAAAGCCAAAACTGTGAGAGGAGAGGAGAGGAAAAACCCTGCAAATTCAGGGCTATAAACTGTGATGGTCTCTGTTCTCAAACAAAGTGATAAAAGGGCAACTTCTTTTCCCTTTCTCAGTACATAAGAACAGTACTTCCATTTGAGTACTTAGCACAGCAGTCCAAATGATGGAGATGACCAGGAGATTCCTGACTTCACTGACTCCAACATAAATCTGGATTTGTGTCCTGTAAGGGACTGCTGTGAATTTGTGCTGGGAAAAATAAGAACAGATCTTGAACTAGTGCCATAAGAGGCATCAAAAACCCAAGCCGAACATTATTAAAATGTCTGAGTTCGTTTCTGGCCTTAATAGCTATGTAAAACACCACTGCTCCTTCACAAAAAGGAGCTGGAAGGTCACCGTCATTTCTGGTCTTGGAGACATTTGTCACTCATTTCCAGCCTCTTCTGATATTTGACAGTATGGACCTGCCTGGAACACAGCAAGAATAAAGGATGACACAGATCACTGAGCAAAATTTCATTAACAATTTCCCTCCTACCCAAATAAGAGCTCACCCCTGACCCTAAAATGTAGAGGCTGCTACAGAAGAGGTACTTGTGAGGGCTTCAGTTAATGCAATCCACTCTTTGATAAAGTCAGGTCTCTGTCTTGGAGGAATGCTTGAATTGATAACAATCTTTGATAGAATGCTGCATAATCTGTAAGAGAGAAATAGGCCGCTTCAGCAGAGGAGGTCATGTTTTTTTGTTGTCTAGTCTGATCTAATTTCAAGTGAAACTAAAACCATGAATTCTCAGTGAAAACCACTGCATGTTTATGAGCTATATTTGTGTGTTCATACTCATGTTGTAATTAGTAGTTTACTCATAATTTGCATATCAGATGCTATATTTCATTTTAGTAAAACAGGAAATTCCATGAACAGTTTTATTACTAGCTTGCCCAGGATCAGAGTTGCACTGATACTTTTCATTTTACTGTAATATGACCTCTTCAAATGATACAGTTAGTACCTGGATTAACGCATGATGCAGATTTTGCTGTATGGCAAGCAATGTTGCTCGGGTCGAGCTGCTTCTAGATTCACCAAATGTTTTCTAGTTTAAGAACAACTATATGGAACTGTATAGAGCCTAAAGCATTGTGTGTTATCATAAAACATACGATAATTGAGGTTTTACAT
Organism: Neopsephotus bourkii; assembly: GCF_033783945.1. Taxonomy (NCBI): domain Eukaryota; kingdom Metazoa; phylum Chordata; class Aves; order Psittaciformes; family Psittacidae; genus Neopsephotus; species Neopsephotus bourkii. The sequence continues at coordinate 2,036,628 of NW_026900878.1, forward strand.
TCTTATTAAAGGCATAACATGAAGTTTCAATAGGGTCAAGTCACTTGCCCAAACTCATAAAAAATATCTTGAAAGAAACCTCCCAACCTGTTCAGAAGCCAGAGTCCTGCCACAATATCTTTAGCGTTTCCTCTTTGGTCTGTAAAAAAAAAAGATTAATTTTCTGTGTGGCTCTAACCTGTCCGATAGAAACACTTAAGGGTGGAAGGAGTGATATAGACTGTTTGAGGCAACAAAAAGAATAAGGCTTAATATTACCTTAATATTTGATTTAAACTTAAAATACAGTCTAAAGACAGTTGTGGTGTGGGAGTGTGGTCATTTTAAGTAAGCAGTGTCTTATGTTGTTCTCATTTGTAATGTTCCTAGTAAGTGAGAGAGCTGAGACTGGTAAATAATCTATATCTGCAAGAACATATAAATGAAACAGAATATTAAGATGAAAGAACCTAAGAATCAAAAGAGACCATGAGACAATTCCCAAACAATTAGATATTTCCTTTGTTGACAGACATTTTTAAAAATCTGTCATCCTCTTTCTAAGCAATACTTAAAGACCTACTCTAGCAGCAAGCAATTGAAAGACCTGCCACAAGGTATAACTTTTCTTATTATTATTTCTGAATATCAGAAAGTAGGAATATTAATATAATTTAAAATTTCTATCCTTCCAGTGAAGAATATATTAATGTAGACAGCTGAATCACAGTCTTAAATATGATATAAGGCTCTATGGGGGAGACCTGTTCAGTGTGGGCGACCTGTCTCCCAAATTCAGTTCTCATACTTCATCTTTTAATTTATTCTGAACGCCTTTGCAATTCACACCCTCTGATCTTCTCTTGTATAAATTGTGTTTATACTGTTTATTCTTCTGGTAGCTTCATACTGGTACCTACTATAAGGTACCCAGAAATGAGACAACAGTGTATCTTCACGTTTTGTCACCTCAACACACCACACAAGGCTTGCACTTTGGATTAAAACTTAGCTTTATGAGTGCAAAAGACAACAGCTGAGGGGCTTACATCTCTCTCACCTGCAGTAAATAAGGCTTACGAAAGCTTTGAACTCCCCAGAGACACAAGGAATGTAAAGGAACACTTCACATTATGAGAAACAGAGCTCTGAAAAGTTTAAAAAAATGGTATCCATATAGCTACACCAGGACTCTTTTTTTTTCCTTAAATGATATTTTATGGGGGTATATAGAATTCTTCAGTTTCCCTCCATTTTTTATTAAAATGACTACACTTAAAAAAGGTCAAATATTTTCAATCAGGCTTTGGTATTCAAAGATAGAAAGGGAGCATTTATAGTTTCTTTAACTTAGCCTAAAAAATTAAATCTGTAGCCCTGAATGTAGGTAAAATTCTCAGTTATTTCCAGGGTAGCTGCAGTTGTGTTCTGTCTGATGGTCACTTTACTTCTGACCATAAGGCTTATGATCAACTTCTGAGAGTCTGTCTACAGCCTCCAGTGTTAGTTTAGTTCTCCATTACATCCTGTAACTTCGATACCCATAGCATTTAGTGAGGCTAAACTGTAGAACTGGCCCTTAATTGCATAAGCCAGCAAACTGGAGATCTTTGGAAGAGTAACTGAGGGAATGTACCAGCTGACAAAGAATTTGGATCCAGAACAATCCTATAGGACTCCATGCCTCCAATATTGTCCTCTGTGTTTTCTTTCCCATTTATTGTGCTTTTTTTAAGCTTATTGTTTACCTGGGGAAAAAAAACACAACAACAAACCAACAACTTAGAACAATGAAATACAAGTAATCATCAATGTTTGCCAATAACCAAAGGGTAGTAAATATAGTATTAGCCACAGAATGTCAGCTAAGAAATGCTTGGAGAGTGGCCAGTCTGGCTAGAAATATGTATTCCTTTTTTTCCCTTCTGTTGTTTATGTCAGTCCTGAATGGATTCTATTTCACTATGCAGTGGATTACATCCAGAGCTTATGGATATGAATATGGGTTGCTTGCTTTGCTCTCTCTGATCATGCTCCAGTGGTATTAACACTTGGGGTCAATCTGGATTATCCCATATTTAAAAGATTGCAATTAAACATTTCAGTTCTTAATTTCTGAGAATTTCTTCTTGCTTATATGAAGAGCTAAAGCAATTGCCTGCACAGACTTATTTTGTCAATTTACTGCTGGTGGTCTCGGTAGCGGTAAGGTTAAAAAGAAGTAAGACTATTTCATGAGTATTCTCCCTCAGATGGGGAAAGTGATCTGAACAAATTGCAAGGCACTTAAAGGCTGAATGGGTGACTTCATTCTTCTTTTTCTCCTTCTATATTGAGACTCAGTAGTCAAAATTAGCTAAGATGCATCATAAAAGCAAAATCTGGAGTTAAAATTTTGCCAGCTGTGTGTTCAGGAAAGAGCCTGGTTTGCCATCGCAGGAGGTAAAGGTGGCTTCATGTGAGACTGTCTGGGATACCACCAAGTGAAAAGAAACTTCTCCTAACCTGGAATAAAACGACAAAGAAAAGAAGAAGGCTATCTTTAGCATGCCAATTACATTAGATGAAAAGATGAGATCATCCTATAGGTGAAGGAGATTATTCTCTAAAATATATGTCTCTGATGTCATGAAGTAGCTTGTGTGAAAACCTGCTCGATATGTAGTAGCTCAGATATTTTAGCTGACTGTATATTTTTATCCTCAGTATGTTCACTAGGAAGACAGTGTCAGAACTACACAAACTGAAGACACTCTGAGTAAGAAAAAACATTTCTAACAGTTTTAGTAATTCTTATGAGAAAGACTATTTAAAATATTACAAAATCTTCTTTCTAAAGGCACTGTTTTAGAACTCAAACAGGTGTAATCAGGACTGAATAGCCACCTTCAAGGCCCCTGACAAAGTGAGCAAAGGGCAGATGAAAGCAAGATGTCTGATTAGACTCACTGTGTGTAATATTTTCCAATCTTGACCATAGATTTCTGTCCCCTTTTTTGAAGGTAGGGATTTTTATCTATAGAAAGGATGTTGTGATATAACTGTGTAGATGGGTTACATATATATTCTCTATGTTAAGGCCAGCATAAATCAATAATTTTTATAATTAAGATTACATTCTTTTCTCTTGTGGAAAAACGTGTGACTGTGTGACCAGATAGCAGCTACATGTCAGTAACAGCATTAAATTTAGGTTTACAAAATTTATTTCCCATATTCTCTGATAGTATGCATAGAGTTTGAACTACAAAGGTTTAAAATAGCCCACATAATCATAGGATTCCAAGAGGCCAGAATGCCTACAAGTACCCTTCGCCATGAAGGTGTTAATCAGCATATACTCTGACTTGTCTGCATCTAAGAAGCAATGCAACTAAAATTAGAACTTTTACGCCTGGTCACCAGCTTGCTGTTATTCAAATCTGCTATCTGCATACACTGTGGATGGAAAAGGCCTTCTGAAAGTAAATAATTGAAAAAAAACAGAGGGATTTTTGAAGATTGCACTTTTCCTTTAGGACCAGTCCAGGAGCCCTGTCCTTCTTTTAAAGTACAAATTACTCCCCATATGATAATATCCATTCTCTCAACTGTAATTTATTCATTATGCAGAGTGCCAAATACCAAATGGTGAAAGAATGGCAGCAGAACAGTGAAACAGGCTTAGGAAGCTAATAAGTATCCAATCAATGAGAAACTAATAAACTATAGCTTGTAATCCCTTATAAGGCATTCAAATTTTAAAAGGAAAGAAAATCAACAATGATACAATATCAGTTTACTTGTTTCAAGTCTAATCAAATGAAATAGCCATCACCCTCAAAAAATGCAGCCATAACTGACATTAGGGAAGGGGGGATGAGTGGAAGGTAGGATCAAGCCAAAATTCCTTTAAGAATATAATTATGTACTCACCACCTCTCCCAGTGCAGGCTCTTTACACCAAAGTCTTTTGATGAGAGAGTAAAAGAATGGTATTTTTCAGTACACAACCTTACCCTCTGTCCCAAGAACCTTATTTTACTTTAAGTCCCTTTTCCACTTTTACCAAAAAGCTTCTGGATCTGATTCTGCAGAAATAATAATAATTAATAAATCATGTAGAAGGTAATATCAGGAAGGTGCTCTGCCCTACCTGAGCAGCCAAAACACAGAACATCTTCTGGATATAGATGGTTTCGATGAAATGCTGGCAAAGCAGTTAACTCGTTCCCCAGAATGAAGAAGTAACAGCAGAGATAAAGGTATCGTGTCTGACAGCACTCCCGTGGCTTTCCTGCCTGCTGGGCTCACAGTCCAGAATCTTTGTCTATTAGTTGCCTTCTACTGAGATACCCATCTTCAAATGAGAAATTTCAATTAACATGGCTCTCAATTATTTTTTCTGCAAGTTTTTGGGTTGTTTTGTTTTTTTAAAGCGTGTGGGTCTTGTGGTGGTTGGTTTGTCATTGTGTTGTGGATTTTTTTTTTAATATAAGTCCCCTTAATCCATTTTATATTGGCTTCAGTTGACTTCCCTGACAAAAAAAGTGCCAACAAGATGGTTCATTCTTGTCTCAGGCAGCTACACATATTAGCAATTCTCATAGTAGTTGCCAAGTGTAGCTGTACGTCCTCCTCTTCAAGTGGCTGTAGTTTTCTTTTTCCACAGCAGTTGACATTAAGTGTCTTCTGTGTGTCCTGCTGCTCCTGTTTGCATGTGATAGCACTTAGTGTTGGCTTCACTATCTCTCCATTTCCTCTTCTGTACATGCCTGTTTCCTCTTACAGTTTTCTCTGTTAATAAAATAAATCTATATTTTCTTATGTAATTCTGTGCTTAATTATATAAAAGGCATTTTCAACTCTAGATTTCTGCTCCAAGACCTGCAACTGACATTGTGGCTTTTTGCACCAGTCACTCACATGTTGGGTTACACTGCAGAAGCATTGCTATGGCACAGTGCTGTTTGTGAAAGTAGAAACCTGAATTATGTGTGCCCTCAAAGACATAGCTATAAATGGTTTTGATGCTGTCACCCCCCAGATGGGCAAACAAACACTATTCTTAACAATTCTGCATTTCTTGGAGCTTTCTTATCCTTCATTAGTACAAAAGCAATAGTAAAGAAACCATACGAATCTGTTAAGAGTTCCAATCTATCAGTGTAATTTTCTTCAAGACCACAGTGTACAACCTCTAGAGTAGTTGACTTCTGGGAACCAGAAGCAACCCTATATAAGAAGGATATGGACAAGTCAGAGCAACTCTAGAGGAGGGCCAAGATGATCAGAGGGCTAGAGCACCTTTCGTACAAAGACAGGTGAGAGAGTTGGGCTTATTCATCCTTATCAGCCTGGAGAAAAGAAGGCTTGGGGAGACCTTACAGCAGCTTCCAGCACCTAAAATGGGCCTACAAGAAATCTGGAGAGGGACTTCTTACAAGGGCATGGACAGGACAAAGGGGAATGGCTTTAAACTGACACATTTAGATTAGATATTAAGAATAAATTCTTCACTATAAGGGTGGTGAGACACTGGAACAGGTTTGCCCAAAGAAGTTGTAGATGCTTCATACCTGGGAGTGTTCAAGGCAAGGTTGGACAGGCCTTTGAGCAACCTGGTCTAGCAGGTGTCCCTGCCCATGTCAGGAGGGATTGGAACTAGATGATTTTTAAGGTCCCATCCAACTCAACCTGTTCTATGATTCTGTGATGACTCTATGATGTAAGACAAATCTGACTTTTCCATCAGTGAAAGAAGACAAAAAATGGATATTGTGTGCCTCGGACTAGATAGCTGTTCAAATAAATGGGCCCTAAGATGGGCCCTGGAACTTTCCAGCAGTTTAGAAACACTGGAAACATGTGGGATGTTCAAATTATGCAAAAGAATGGCTAAGAACCTCATATCATTGAGATTTCCAGTCCAAAGGAAACTCTTGAAAAATCTAATCAAGTCTTTCCCAGTCTTTAAGACACACAGATGCAAATGCATAAAATTCTGCTTTGGAGTCTAACTGTAAAAAATAACTTTTTTTTTTTTTTTTTTTTTACGGTTCTGTGTTATTTGTTGGCACACAGATCTTTCTTTTTCTTTCTCACAACTCACGCTTTGGCATGACAGCCTCGAAGCAATTGCTTCCAAGACTCCATTAACAAAACTCAGTAACAAAACTTCAGGTGTAGTAAAACAAAAATGAAAATGAAACCAACAAAAAGCAAGAGAAAAAAACATGACAGAACTGCTTTGTTTTGCAAATTATTGTTATGCAGTCTAGACATGGTTAAGCAGCGAATAGCTATTGCATTGTGAATCATATAGAAAAGCTCTTAAAAAAATTGAAGCAGCCTCCCATGTTCAGAACATGAGCTGTCAGTAAGAATTAATGTCCATCAGATCTTCATTGCCTGGTGTTTCACTACAGGGCTGACTCAGAAGGTGTGCTCACAGCATCAAGGGGGAAGGAAAAGCACAAGGGATTGTAACACATACAGTTAAAGAGAGTATTATCTAAGTTGTTGGTTTTAAATGCCCTTCAGGGATGTAGTGGAATCTCAGTCCCTCTTTAATAAATGGGGGTTTTGCCTATAAAAGAATAAATACTTTTAACTGTTTGACTTGGCTTTTTTTTGTTTGCTTGTTTGGTTGGTTTTGTTTTTTAATTCTTATTACTTTTTTAAAGCCAGACACAGTGCATAGAGTTAAAGATGTAAAATCTCTGCATGGTGCAATAAAACTGATACTGAAATAGTGTCCCCCTACTGTAGGAGGAATCTGCAATCAGGACTTCCAAGCACATGCAAAAAATAACTCTTGGATCACTCTTCTTATCTTCCAGTAGACTTGGCAAGAAAGACAAACCATATGTGAAGCCAGCCATATATCAGTTATGTGGTCTTAGATATTTGCAATAAAACAAAAGGACTTTGCTGTCAGCCCTCCTGATTTCATGAAGCCTTTACAGCTCACAGCAATGTCCCTTTATCAAAAGCCACAAAGTTATGCTTAGACATGCGCATTTCTTACAGAAAATATTCTCTGAAATAGCTATTTATGATTAAATCCATCAGGGAAAGGGAAAGACATGAAAGGATCTAATGCAGTCAGTTTCAGCCATGCTGAATGTATCTAGATATAAGAAGTGTGTGTAAAAACAATTAAAAAGAAGTAATACCGGGGGGCTGGGGGAGGGTGGAAGGATTAAAATACATGTACACATGATAATAAGATCAAGAAGAAAATCTTTGTGACAGTGATGTGAATGCATAGGTAAATCAAGTGGAACTAAGACTTCATCCACAAATTCCTCCTGGTTATTTATTTTTTTACATGGCAGTTTCATAAAGAGACCATCCATGGAGTGTATTCAAAGAAATAATCCTGTAACAGTGCTTTTGCCAGCTAATTCTGGGTGGAGAGCCTGCACGTAAGCAACCAAAAGGAAGATAGGGGAATAGTTCAGGATGAGCCATGAAGTCAGGTCAGGAGCTGATGAGTAGCTGACACCCCAGACTTGCAAAACCAGGGGGATGTGAATGGCCCTATGAGCATGATTACTCACATAAGTGAAGTTCAGGGAGTGCTCAAGCTCAGGATAAGAACTAGTAGTTTTATTTGATGTAGTGGTAAAAGGAGTCAGAGCAGGGATTTAAAAAGTGAAGCAGTGTGATTACAGCTGTGTTTTTCTGAACTGGCTTTACAAGAGGAGGCTTAAGACAATGGCATTGTTACAAAACTGATAGGTTTTATTACAGAACAGCAGTAACGGCTTTGGCAAACAGTTTCTGTGAACTTCAAGATTATAATGATAAATGCTGACTGTTTAATCAAATATTACTAACTTGCATTATAAACAACAGTAAAACCCCAATGGAAAGATTAGCATTTCTGCTCACTTTGAAATACCTTTTTATAGTGTTCTTTTAGGGCAGACCCTGTGTTTTTAAAGAGTTTGAGCTTTCTAGCTCCTATTCAGTGAGGTTCAGCTGATGTTAAGTGTGCGATCTGTTTCACTATTATTGTTGGCTTACAATCTTGTATGCGTTTAAGGACCTTGCCAGGCTGTCTTTATTTTTCTTTAGAAAAATTAAGAGGAATAAAACCTAAATTTGACTCCCCTTTCACCTTTTTTTAAACCCATGTATAAAAAACCTTTGCAAATACTTTTTTTACTCAGTTTATAAATTCAGATACCAGTGAAATATTTGCTCTAGAAATAGTATCTCTTACTAATGTCCTGCTCAATATCATGCTGTTTCTGTGCACTCAGTACATGAAGCCTAAGGGTTCTTATTCAGGGATATTTCTATAGCTAAGTTTGCAATTTATAACTCTACACAGGGCAACAAATTCTATTTACAAATATTTGAAGCTATCACAAGGAGAGGAATACTTTAAAAAAATCATTCACTCAGAAGTTGCATTTGCAGCTCTTTTCAGTTACTTTTCATTATTTCACCACGGGAACAGTTTCAAGGAATTATTATACTAACCATTATACTAAAAATGAGCCCTGGAAGTACACCCTCACCCCAATAAATATCATTTAACATTCTTTGTTGTGGAAATATGTAACAGACAAGTAAAAAAGGTTTTTCTTTTTTTTTCCTTCTCACAAAGGTATGAAAATATTAGCAAATGCTCAGATCTCCACTACTCAAAATATTATGGGTCAGATCCAAGCAGAGTGGAGAGGTCAGTGCTCCACCATCACAGTGTTATATCATTATGGGCTTCAGGGCATAATAGCCTGTGAGGAAGCTTGGTTAAAAGATGGGAAGGAAACCTGAAGAAGGTTAATTATGGCATGCACAGCACTTGACAGTTCCTTTTCAATTTCATTCAGCTCAGCTGTGAATGCCGTTGTGTCCTCAGCACAAAGATCCTGCACACTGCCACGCTACTTTCTCTCATCCCAAGGCTGTGGCATGGTTCGCCCACAAGAATGCATCCCAAACCCAAATGCCATGTGTTTTCCAAAGGGTGCACCTGCTTTGCTGTGGATCTGGTGCTTAGAGCTTGCTGTCTGAAACCTTAACACCCAGAAACTTGTTTTGACAGTTTGGGTTATGTTCGTTAGGGAGTCCAAGGGCTGAATATTTCTTGGGGGTGTGGGGAAGAGAGGGGCAGAAGCAGAGGCAAAACAAAAACTTAAGCCTGTGACTAATTGGCTGAAAGGATGTGAGTAATTCAGCTCCACTTAATTGAATGTGGGCTCAAATTAAAAAGAAAGAGTAATTGCCTTCAAAACTTTGCATTGCAGATTGCTGGCCTCTTCTATACATTAAGTGAAAGCCTTCTAGCACATATGTCAGTAGTGTTGCCTACAGGAACCCAAATATCCTCTTATATGCATCTGCATTCAGAGGACTTCATTCTGGAAGGGATTAGCCTGCATTGCATTGATGGTTTTATTTACAAGAGGAATTTTCATGAAAAAGGTGTCCTGATTTTGGCTGGAAATTTCAAATCATCACCATACCTTCTATTTGCTGTCTACTTTCCAAATATTTCCTGATCAGAAGACCTGAAAATAGTACTTTATTTCTCAATGTAAAAATAAACATGTTTTGCATTTGGAGCTAAGGCTGTATAGATTTACACAGATCTTCCACTGATTTTACAAAGAGCTTCAATTGGACAAAAACATACCTGAGTTAAACATGAATAACCAAGGATCAGGGAGTCAAGGAATTCACCCAGGAATATACAGACTTATGAGGCCTTTTAAAATCAAAATTGTGAATTAAATTGTTTTGTCTGAACATTGACATTGTCATTTAATCTTTATACTAAAGCAACATCCACAACTTCTAGGCCTTTTGTGATGTGCACAAAAACACAGAACAAAAGAAATGTCCTACCTCTCAAAATACTTCACTGCAAGAGCAACAAAGACCCTTTGTTTGCTATTTAAGCAAGACTGGTGGACATCATCTCTAAGCAGAAGCTCTGAGAATCAGCCTTTTACATCCTCTTCCAAACATGCATATGCACATTTTTCACACAAGTCTGCTACAGTAAAAGGACTCCTAAAGAAAAGGATTGAGCAGAGCAAGAGAAAAATATTACTTTATATTAATAACAAATAACAAATAATAAAATTACTTTATATTAATAACACAATGCATTCCACATACAAAGGTTACCCATTTATGAAGCTGGAAGCCAAGGGCATTTTAAAACTTAAAGATACCTTAAATAAATATATTGGTTTAAATAGGAAGCAAATATTCTTAGCTCAGCAGGTAGTTGGTATCTAAATCACATTCAGACTTAACATAAATACACATGTCAAAGCATTTATCTAGTAATAAAAAAACAACTCTTAAGGAATGCAGTTCAGATAGGGAAGTGTCAGTTATTTTGCACATTTCCTATTTCCAGCTCATTAGTTTCAGCTTTTGACAGGGGTGGAGCTGAAAGAAATCCTGTGGAGGTTTTTCTCTCCTCCCAATTTCACATGAATAAACAGAGAGAGGGAGTCCCCTGCCTGTCTGCCAGGCTCTTATCTATCATATTTAGATGCTAGATGCTGTCAGATTTTAGATAGTGATGCCTGTAGGTATTGCCAGTTACAGGGAAATTAAACCTGGACTAGAAGATACTCTTTTCCCAAACTGACTTTGCTTTAGGAGTAGGTTTGGACATCTTTCAAAAAATGCTGATGTCCAGACAAAGGTGACAGGATTATATTTCCGTCATTCATTACTTGCACCTGATGTTGTGGTTTTTTTCTTCCTCCCTCTGTCTATGGTCTCTTAGCAGCATCCCATCTGAATCTTTTTGTTTGCCTACATTCCTACATTCCTCTCAAATCCAGATCCTTCCACTCCAGAAGGGCTAGGTTCAGACTTAACTGCTGATTTTTCTTTAAATTGTCCTCATGGAAGAAACCTCCTTGAGTATCAGAAATGCTTAGAATTTTTTTATTTTTTTTTTTAAGAGTAGAGCCTATAAAAATAGCCAATTTTCCTTGTTTTCCACACAAACAACTATTTCAGAAAATGCAAACTTTCATCTTAGGAAAAAAGGCAGTGAACATAAAAAGGATTTCTATCTAATTCTAATTCTTGGAAAATGAACATTTCCCTTCCTTAAGGAAGAAAAGTTTTGGCAATGTAGATTTATCTTTATTTGAGAGCAAAACATAGACAGCCACTCACCAGGCAAATAAGATTGTCATTAGGAAAAAAAAAGAAAGGGCAAAAAAAAAAAAAAAAAAGGCAAACAGGTACCTCACATATAAAATGAAGACAAAATACTAAAGAAAGTTGGACACAAAAATTATTTGGTGCTTTCCTTTTTTCAACTCTGCAGTTCAGATTGTGAAGTTAAGGGTAGCTAATAAGAGAGTAAGTGAACTAAACATAAACCACATTTTATTTAGAGCCCATCAGATGGTAAGACAACATATCTCATAGATGTTGTGGATACTGAGTTCAGTGGGGAAGATGCTGACATAACAGGAGCACAATTATAATCCTGCCATTGTTGATAATTTTTCACAAATTACCAGTTGGTTATTTGGCACTCAATGCCAAAAAAAAGTTATTGTTTTTCCCCTTTTTTATTCTTCTCTGTTAGCCAAGAAAGTGAAACCATATTATCAGTGTTGTTTGAAAATATATTTATGTTTGTTTTCCCTATAAAAAGAGATAATAATGTTATGTTCCAATAATATTAAGTTGCAATGTTATTTGCAAGATTGCAGGGCTTTTAATTTTCTGATTATTTCCACAGTGGGAGTTTCAGCTCAATTTCTACCAAGACACTTCTATCTGTTTCGGTTATTTTTTTATTACAGCTAGAAGCAACAATAATTGCCTTTAGTGTATGAAAACATGACTGAGGAGACAATTCCTGTCCCTAAAGACTAAAATCATCAGCATACATTTTTGATATAAATTTTTTGTAAATTAATTGCAAGGTCCTATAAATATTATATTTACTAAAATTGTGTTGCCTCCTGTCTTCACAGAAACAATCTTTTTTTTTTTTTCAAGCTATGCTTCATATACAGTACATTTCCTGAAGCAGAAAACAAAAACATGGTACAAAATATTACCCTTCTACTTCTGTAATTTTACATTCTACTACTTTTCTTTCTTGACTCTGGGGTTTCTTTTTAATATAATTGTGGAAGGATACAGAAAAAAAAAATATCAGTAACACTCTCAATAATCTTGCCCCATTTTCAGTTCTTCACTACGCAGCTGATCAAATAATTATCCATCCCAAATGGTAAGGCACTGTTTCTACATTTGGTTCGGTCACAAATCAGGAAAAAAAATAAAAATATACTACATCCTGTGGAATATTTTTTCCACAATGTCTATTTAGAAATTATAAAATTGAGTATTTTAGATATCCTCTAATGAAAACATTTCAACTTGAAGTGCTCCAAATCATAGTTATATCTTGAAAAAAAATATCTATCAATACTTCTAAAGGAATTATCCTCTACAGCCTTTCAGAGCGGAACCTGACAGACTGTCCAGGACCTGGAACTACAGTTGTCAAAAGTCTCTGAAATAACCTGGGCAGATGCCAAGTTTAATAAGCCTAATTAAAATTACACTACTTTGTTTCTGGTTTTCCTCGTAGAAAAATAAACCAGTCAGATCTTTTTACTGAGGAAAAACAAAACAAAACAACCAACACAACAAATAAACACACAAACCAACCAAAAAGACTGGATTTAACTTGAAAAAGACCCCTGATCTTTAACCAGTCTCTAAAATCCTTTCAGCTGTGTTAGATCTCAATCCAGTGTGTCCTGTGTAACCCAGATGTACAGAATTCCACATTATTTATGAATTGTAGAATCATAGCATAGTTAGGGCTGGAAAGCACCTTAAGATCATCTACTTCCAACCCCCCCTGCCATGGGCAGGGACACCTCACACTAAACCATATTACCCATGGCTCTGTCCAACCTGGTCTTGAACACTGCCAGGGATGGATCATTCACAACCTCCCTGGGAAACCCATTCCAGTGCTTCACCATGCTAGCAGGAAAAAATTTCCTCCTTACATCCAATCTAAACTTCCCCTGTTTAAGTTTTAACCCATTACCCCTTGGCCTATCACTACAGTCTCTAATGAAGAGGCCCTCCCCAGCATCCCTATAGGCCCCCTTCAGATACTGGAAGGCTGCTATGAGGTCTCCACGCAGCCTTCTCTTCTCCAGGTTGAACAGCCCCAACTTTCTCAGCCTATCTTCATATGGGAGGTGCTCTAGTTCCCTGATCATCCTTGTGGACCTCCTCTGGACTTGTTCCACCAGTTCCATGTCCTTTTTATGTTGAGGACACCAGAACCATACACAATACCCCAAGTGAGGTCTCACAAGAGCAGAGTAAAGGGGCAGGATCACCTCCTTCGAACTGCTGGTCACGCTCCTTTTGATGCAGCCCAGGACACAGTTGGCTTTCTGGGTTGCAAGTGCACACTGAAGCTGGCTCATGTTCATTTTCTCATCGACCAACACCCCCACGTCTTTCTCCTGGGGGCTGCTCTGAATCTCTTCTCTGCCCAACCTGTAGCTGTGCCTGGGATTGCTCCGACCCAGGTGTAGGACCTTGCACTTGGCATGGTTAAACTTCATAAGTTTGGCATCAGCCCACCTCACAAGCCTGTCAATGTCCCTCTGGATGGCATTGCTTCCCTCCAGCGTATCAACCGAACCACACAGCTTGGTGTCATCGGCAAACTTGCTGAGGGTGCACTCAATCCCACTGTCCATGTCAGCTACGAAGATGTTAAACAAGACCGGTCCCAACACCGATCCCTGAAGGACACCACTCGTTACTGGTCTCCAGATGGACATTGAGCCATTGACTACAACTCTCTGTGTGCAGCCATCCAGCCAGTTTTTAACCACTGAGTGGTCCACCTATCAAATTGATGTCTCTCCAATTCAGAGAAAAGGATGTCGTGTGGGACAGTGTTGAACGCTTTACACAAATCCAGGTAGATGACATCAACTGCTCTATCGCTGTCCATCAGTTCTGTAGCCCCACCATAGAAGGCCACCAAATTGGTCAGGCAGGATTTCCCCATAGTGAAGCCATGCTGGCTGTCACCAAGCACCTTGTTGTTTTTCATGTGCCTTAGCATGCCCTCCAGGAGAATCTGCTCCAAGCCTTTGCCAGGCACAGAGGTGAGACTGACTGGTCTGTAGCTTCTTGGTTCATCCGTTTTTCCCTTCTTGAAAATGGGGGTTTTATTTCCCTTTTTCCAGTCGTCACGAAGCTCACCTGACTGCCACGATTTTTCAAATGTGATGGCCAGTGGCTTAGGAACTTCATTCGCCAGCTCCTTCAGGACCCGCAGATGGATTTCATGAGGTCCCATGGACTTGTGCACCTTCAAGTTTTTAAGATGGTCTCGAACCAAATCCTCTCTTACAGTGGGCCCAAGGTCTTCATTCTCATAGTCCCTGCATCTACCTTCCGAGACTTGGCTGGTGCAGTCAGAACCTTTGCCAGTGAAGACTGAGGCAAAGAAGTCATTCAGAACCTCACCCCTCTCCAAATTCAGGGTAGCCAGTTCTCCTGATAGCTTCTACAGGGGGCCTACGCTGTCCCTAGTCTGTCTTTTAATTGCTACATACCTACAGAATCCCTTGCAGTTACCATTAACATCCCTAGCCAAGTTTAATTCTAACTCTTCCTTTCAAAGTAGAGTCCCTACTCCTATGACCCGCTGCTTTTTCCTGGCAGCACCAGTAGAGATCTTCTTTACCAGTGCACCAGCTGGCTGTTTCTGGTGCAAGTGTGTTTCCTTATCAGCCCCCTGCAGGACAGCAAAGCGGTTTTGGGTGGGGACAACAGATTTAGGAGGAAGCCCCTTGCTTTTAATTGTCCTCTTCCTCCTTTTTTTTTTTTTTTTTTTTTTGTTACCATTTCCCAGCTGCCCGAGTTAATGGCCTCCTTCTTTCCTTCATGAGCTACAGGGCACGCTTGAGGCCCCTGCACAGTTTGGGTCTGGAGCAAGTACTCCTGCTTCCTCTCAGCTTCCCTGACACCTTTCAGCCTACTGACAGCATCCCGCAGCTCAGCCACCTGCTGCAGGAGGACCTCCACCAGGGAGCACCGAGTACAGCCCTGCCCATTGTGCACCCTCCCCTCACTAGACCAGTGCAGGCACTCTCTGCACTCCGAGCTCTGCACTGCAGCCTCCGCTCTGGTCTGCCCTGTCTCGGTGCCTACTCTGGCCGCTGGCCGCTGCCGGGGCAGCCAGAGCGGGGTCTGGTCACACGACGGGCGCTCGCCCTCAACATGAACTGCCTCCCCGCACCCCCAGGGGCTCGCTCTCCCTAGGGCAGGTTTTTAACCACTCAGGGCTGGTGCCGCTCCTCCTGGCTCCGCCCCCGGTGAGTCAGCTGCTCGAGTCAGGTGAGCTGCCGGCTCCGGGGCAAGGCCTCTGGGGGACGTGAGGGTCTCTCAGTGGCTCTTGCCGCTCTGAGCTGAGGCTCCTGGACGCTGATCTTCCTCCAGCTCCGGTGTTGAAAGCGTCCTCTCTCGAGCTACCCACCTCAGCAATTGACCCAAATTATGAATATTATTATGCTATTATGAATACCTACCAAAGTGCTCAGCTTATGTGCTTTTCCTATCATTGCATTTGACTGCAGGAGCTACCAAGTATTTTGGATAAAAAAGCACACTGACTTTTCTGAAGGAGATGGGCAATGTTACAGCTAACATCAAGAGCAGTGATTAGTTGCAATAGATATGCCAGCAGATTTACTTCAGTGAGAATGGTGGTACTTTTGAACAGGCAACACACTGCACTTTTATCAACACTATAGTATCCTGTTAGCTAATTTGCTCCTAGAAAAACAGTAGAAAACCTAGGAAAAAACTCAGAAATCATGCTTTTGTAAGAAATTCTGATCTCCAGAGAGGATCAGGGGCCAGACTGTACAAGCAAATATATCTGAGGACATAACTTGATACGTCCTTGACAACTTCAGAAGGGTTAGCCTGTGGTTATTTACTTATTTGTTTATTTATGAAACCACAGTATCAGAAGGTCCATTTTTCAGCTAGTGGCAGCAAAACATTTTCTCATGTACCAGTGGAGTCTGGTGTAATAGAAGGGCTCCAGCTCACCTGCCATCACCACTGGAAAGATGAATGCCCTCTGGCACACAGGAATTTATCTTCAACTAAACCAGATGATTAACAGTGCTCTTCACTGCCATAATGCAGTTGTGATCAAGCTCTCAATCTAATTTGAAAAGTCTGCGGGATTAACCAATAATATGCTCCTTAGCCAATAACTATTGAATCATCTTTTGCTTCAGAAAAGGATCATTGTATCCAACTTGGAAAATATCATACATCTGGATTCAAACCACTACTACTGAACAAAGCACTATATTGATAAATGCTGTATGGTGTTTTAGCCCAAGAAGTTTATAGCTATGAAAATGAATTTGTGATTGTGCTTCTTCTGTCTGCATTCATATTTCAACATTTAAACATGTTTCACCACCTAGGAATGTGAAAGGGTTAAACAACAGCACATTTCCTGTGCTAGATAACTTAATGAAAAACATTCATGACACTTTTTAAGAACAGACTTACACTGTTGGATGGTAATTTTTGGTTTGGGGGTTGTTTTTTGTTTTTTTCTTTTTTTTTCCAAGAAAATGTAGGCAAGACAGGCTTTGCTATAATTCCTCCTAATTGCTCTAATGCATTTCATTTTATTTTAGTGTTTTCAGTTTACAAACACAGTTAGCATCAGTTTGTTTCGAGTTTTAATGGCGAAAAACTCCTCCTTTTACTGCTGAAAAACTTCACAATATGGTTGGAAATGTCAGCAATAATTAGACAAAATGCTTATGAAAACGTAAAATAGAAACAATGCATCTTTTTATAATGGAATCAGTTTGTCTGATTATCTCAAACAATGTACATTTTCAACTGCCCAGGAGGGTCATTAGAGCTTATGAAAATCAAACTCTGTTTTTTCTGCTTCATACATCATGGACAACAATATTGCCTCCAGGATCATTATGTATTGTCTGGCTTTATAAATATATGTTAGACTTTCTTTAGCTACAGTGAACCTGGAGCACAAAATGCATTCCAAAATAAAAACAACAAGGGGAAAAAAAAAAGGAAAACATAAAATCGTGTTATTAACTAAATAACTGTTACATAGAAATTATAGAAGGAAAGATAACCTCTCTGAATAGAGTGCTCAAGGGACCTTGGTTCAATTCTGTCTTCAATTACAGATTCCCAGTATAACCTCTGGAAAATAATTTCTACCCTATGCACAATGGGGGCTATTTGTCCCTTAAAGACATGGTTGTGACAGCACTCCCTTCTGAGTTCCTTTCTAGGTGTGAAGTCTAATTTGGAAGTTTGTGTTATTCCTTTGGGATACACTCAGAGAATAGACAAATGTATCACTTCTACTTTTTTTTCCATTTGTAGAAATGGGGCTGATACTCCCCTGCCCTCACTAGAGAGCTTACGGATGCAATCCATTAGTGTGTGAGAGGCATTCAGATACCATGATGACAAGGACCATTTAGTGAGTAAATAACTGGATGGAGTAGGAGGAATTCAGCTACAGTTACCAATTTGCATCAAAAATGGTTTAGTGCAGAAAGACAAACAGGGGAAGTCTGATAAGTTTATCATACAATCAATTATTATCTTGCACTCTAGGAAGCTGGAAAACTATTTCAGAAATGACATTTCCACCTATTTAGTTTGTTTCCCTATAAGTGCAGCAATATGTTTCATTGCAATACTTTTGCTCTGCCCTGTGATTTAAGTACCTTGCTCTTTCCCGGTGATCATGGGTTTCCAGTCTTCACTTCTGTCTTTCAGACATAGTCACCCAGCAGGATGGAGTTCTAAGAATGCTGCTGCTTCCTTTTGAACAGGCTCCTGATATATCACCTGCCAAACTGCCCAAGGAAAAACTGAAACTTACAGCAAAAGTGTAACAACATGCAACAGTTTCATTAAAAATGGTATGTTCTAAAACTTCCACATATGTTGAAGATCCTAAGATATGTCTGGAAAATGTGATTAGAAAAAGCAAATGCACTGCAAAAGTAATCTGCAGTAACCAAATCAGGTATTTCTCTTCTGTACTACTAGTACACATATGCTCTTGTTAATACGAGCAAATGCTTACCAATAATGAACTCTCTGTATTGGTTGCAATGTTCTAGCCTAAAGTAGACATGATGCTAAAAGCTATTTTTAAAACATCTGAAGGAATTAATAAATCCTTCTGCTACTCCGAATTTGCAATGAAGCAATTCCTTTCGGCCAAGATTTCAGTATAATATAGTGGTACACATTTTTGCTGCTGGTGAATGCAACGTATTTTCTGGGGTTCTCTATCCTTACACTACTGAGGGTTAGACCTGCCATATCAGAGCAGGTTTATTTGAAAGAGGAGGAGGAGAGCAAATGGACTGAGGTCTCTCCACCTTTTCACACTGCCTAACACTTAAGCCTCCCATAACATGAGAGGAGTTTTCTAGCCTCCCAGTTGCAACGTGTTGGATATGATCCACAATAAAATGCTATCTGCCCCATTAGCAATCTCAGATCAGAGTTTTTTTATTAGTTAACAGAAACCAAAGCAATTCATAGAATCATAGAATCATAGAATAGTTAGGGTTGGAAAGGACCTTAAGATCATCAAGTTCCAACCCCCCTGCCATGGGCAGGGACACCTCACACTAAACCATATTACCCAAGGCCTCATCCAACCTAGCCTTGAACACTGCCAGGGATGAAGCATTCACAACCTCCTTGGGCAACCTATTCCAGTGCCTCACTACCCTAACAGGAAAGAATTTCGTCCTTATATCCAATTTAAACTTCCCCTGTTTAAGTTTTAACCTGTTACCCCTTGTCCTATCACTACAGTCCCTAATGAAGAGACCCTCCCCAGCATCCCTATAAGCCCCCTTCAGATACTGGAAGGCTGCTATGAGGTCTCCACGCAGCCTTCTCTTCTCCAGGCTGAACAGCCCCAACTTTCTCAGCCGATCTTCATAGGGGAGGTGCTCCAGTCCCCTGATCATCCTCGTGGCCTTCCTCTGGACTTGTTCCAACAGTTCCATGTCCTTTCTATGTTGAGGACACCAGAACCATACACAATACTCCAAGTGAGGTCTCACAAGAGCAGAATAAAGGGGCAGGATCACCTCCTTCGACCTGCTGGTCACGCTCCTTTTGATGCAGCCCAAGGTACGGTTGGCTTTCTGGGTTGCAAGTGCACACTGCTGGCTCATGTTCATTTTCTCATCGACCAGCACCCCCAAGTCCTTCTCCGCAGGGATGCTCTGGATCTCTTCTCTGCCCAGCCTGTAGCTGTGCCTGGGATTGCTCCGACCCAGGTGTAGGACCTTGCACTTGGCATGGTTAAGCTTCATGAGGTTGGCATCAGCCCACCTCACAAGCGTGTCAAGGTCCCTCTGGATGGCATTCCTTCCCTCCAGTGTATCAACCAACCCACACGGCTTGGTGTCATCGGCAAACTTGCTGGGGGCACGCTCAATCCCACTGTCCATGTCACCAACAAAGATGTTGAACAAGACTGGTCCCAACACTGATCCCTGAAGGACACCACTCGTAACTGGTCTCCAGCTGGACATAGAGCCATTGACCATAACTCTTTGTGTGCGGCCATCCAGCCAGTTTTTTATCCACCGAGTGGTCCATTCTCAAATTGATGTCTCTCCAATTTAGAGACAAGAATGTCTCTAATTAAATGTTATCAACATATTGTTATGTTTTATTTTTATTCTTTTCTGTGTTGTGTTGCTCCTCCAAAAGTTTCTGGGCACAAAATTTATTCCACCTCTATGTTCATTTATTTCTTGATCAGTGAAATGCAGATTCATTGCCAGAATAAGCATAGATTTTGCAGATTGGAACAGCAAAGAAGGAGTCACACTTCTCTCTCACATCACCTACAGCACAGTGTAGCACAGAGAACAAAGCCCAGAGAAAAACAGACTGAGATCCCAAGATACTGTGGACAGTATTTTCAGACTTCATCATCAAAATAAAGATTTAAGAAATCACCAGTTGACAACTCAAATCCACTAGAAGCAAAAGGTCAAATTTGGTCCAAATTGCAGTTTCACACGAGGGTTCTGCATGGTAAATAACCAGTGTTTGGAGACGCACAGAAGATACATCAGCTGGTAGAACAGGCCAGTTGTCTAGGGCAGACCGAAACGATAATGAATGACACAAAGGAATGAGAGATGAATTTTCAGCTTGTGTACTGGTATCACAGTGGAAAAGGCTTACTACAATCTCCTAACAAACTGATTTTCCTTGTGTCCCCATCTGAAATCTGTGACTGTCAGGACTTGATTGCAGGTCCATGTTCTCTGCCACAAACACCAGCCTGCCTCAGTTCATCAGCTCACTGCTGTGAATGCTTTATTCTTTGAGAGGCAGAGCCTCAAGTTCAACTGTAGCATTTTCCTGTCAACCTCATTTTTCCATGTCATGTACTCATTTCTGATATTTTCGCGCTTGTGTTATTTGCTTGCTGAAGCTGCTCAATTCATGGAGTTCAAAAAACGCTGTTTGCCATAAGAACAATTTGATTCTAGTTCTAATTATAGCAACAAGCTGCTTTCTTGAAACATATTATGGGTGTTTCATTATTTTAAATCATTATTTTCCGTATCAATTACAGAAGCAGCTGATACTTTCTGAGAAGCCAGCAGCTGCAAATTCCCCCCTTTTTAAATGTCTCATTTTAATAGGTGAAACGTCAGGTAAAAATCAAGTTGTGGTATAATTCTCCAGAAGAAGGTATGTAAGTTACAACATATTGTCTCCAGATTCCACAGGGTTACACTATTCAGATGTACTCAACTGTATCCCTTAGTATAGATCATAGCAAGCCACATGCTGCACAGCTCAACTGCAGACACAAAGGCCCTAAATAAATCACATGGCAATGGCAACAATACTAGTAGGACTATCAAGAATCAAAGGAAGCAGGGCGATGCATCTGAGAAGAGCCTACAGTGTTATTCTGCATGATTTGTTTATGGTATTGTTTCTCTCCCCCCAACCCCACCCCTTCCCTACTCACTCTGCATTAAGAAAGAGAACAAACTGAGGACCAAAACTCCAGAAACAGCCTGAACTCTATAGTCCTACAATCATAAAGACCAGTGGTCTGGTACTTATAACAAGGAGTTTTACTAAACTAACCTATTCGTCATCTTTACTCTTCCACAATTCAACATTTGAACTGCTGTCAGTTTTCTGCTGTCACATATTTCTAGCCACTGGCCACAGTGAACCTTGAATGGAGCACAACACACTAAGTAGTTAGTGAGACTGCTGATGCTAGCATACTAACTCAAAACCCCTGCCTTTTCTAAGCAGTGATAGAAAAGTATTTCTATTTACAAAATACACAGTAGTGCATAGACCTTTCCTCCCCACCAGAACAAAGATGAAAAATTTATGTTGGAGGCTGCAGTGCAGAGCTTGGAGTGTGGAGAGTGACTGCACTGGCTTTGTGAGGGAAAGGTGCACAATGGGCAGGGCTGCGCGCGGTGCTCCCTGGTGGAGGTCCTCCTGCAGCAGGTGTCTGAGCTGTGGGATGCTGTCAGTAGGCTGAAAGATGTCAGGGTAGCTCAGAGGAAGCAGGAATGCTTTCTCCAGACCCAAACTGTGCAGGTGCCTCAAGCTTCCTCTCTAGCTCATGAAGGAAAGAAGGAGGCCTTTAACCCAGGAAGCTGGGAATTAGTAACAAAAAAGAACAACAAAAAAAAGAGGAAGAGGACAATTAAAAGCAAGGGGCTTCCTTCTAAATCTGTTGTCCCCACCCAAAACCACTTTGCTGTCCTGCCAGAGGCTAATGAGGAAACACACTCGCACCAGAAACAGCCAGCTGGTGCACTGGTAAAGAAGATCTCTACTGGTGCTGCCAGGAAAAAGCAGCAGGTCATAGTAGTAGGGACTCTACTTTGAAAGGAACAGAGGCACCCATCTGTTGGCCTGACCCGGTCTCAAGGGAGGTGTGTTGCTTACCTGGGGCACAGATCAGGGATGTTGCAGAGAGGCTGCCTGCTCTAGTAAGTTCCACAGACTATTACCCACTTCTAGTGATACATGTGGGTGCTAGGGATATAGGTAGTAGTAGCCCGGGGAAAATAAAGAAGACTACAGAGCCCTGGGAGAGGTGGTTATAGGCTCTGTCTTTTCAACAATTCTCCAGGATACAGGGGAGGACCTAAAAAAAAGCTAGGAGGATTAGCCAGGTTAATAAATGGTTAGAAGGGTTATGTCATGGTCAGGGGTTTGGTTGTCTTGAACACGGGACCCAGGTTTGTAGGCCAGGCCTACTGGGGGCTGGTGGAGCTGGCCTGTGGTGAAGAGTGGTTTTGGTAGGAGGCTTGCCAGACTAGTCAATGAGGCTTTAAACTAGATGTGTTGGAGGAGGGACACATCATTCCATCCCAACAGACCCAGTCAGTTGCCAGCACCTATAATAAATCCTTGGAGCAATGAAGAGATATTCCAGCCACTCCAGCCAATGAGCTGGCTTCATTTGGAGCTAAGCTCAGATGCCTCTATACAAACACCTGTAGTATGGGAAACAAACAAGAGGAATTAGAGGTGTGTACACGTCTACGGTGGTATGATATAATAGGCATCACAGAAACATGGTGGGATGGCTCCTATGACTGGAGTGTTGGAATGGAGGGGTACAGGTTCTTTAGAAAAGGCGGGCCCGGCAGGCGGAGAGGGAGAGTTGCCCTTTATGTTAGGGATAGGCTAACCTGTCTGGGGACAGGTGAGCAGTCAACAAAAGTTTGCGGGCCATGGTTAAAGAGAGAACAGCAATAGGAGACATTACTGTGGGGATATGTTACAGACTGCCTGATCAAGAATATTTGAAAAATCATAGCAGTCAGGTGAAGTTCCAGGTGACTGGAAATAGGTAAATAAAACCCCCATTTTCAAGAAGGGAAAAATGGATGACCCAGGAAATTACAGACCTGTCAGTCTCACTTTTGTCAAAATCTTGGAGCAGATTCTCCTGGAAGGCATGCTAAGGCACATGAAAAACAACAAGGTGCTTGGTGACAGCCAGCATGGCTTCACTAAGGGGAAATCCTGCCTGACCAATACGGTGGCTTTCTATGATGGGGCTACAGAACTGATGGACAGGGGTAGACCAGTTGATGTCATCTAGCTGGACTTGTGCAAAGTGTTTGACACTGTCCCACGTGACATCCTTGTCTCTAAATTGGAGAGACATCAATTTGATGAATGGACCACTTGGTGGATAAAGAACTGGCTGGATGGCCACACACAAAGAATTGCAGTCAATGGCTCAGTGTCTGACTGAAGACCAGTGGTTTCCCTCAGGGATCAGTGTTGGGACTGGTCTTGTTCAACATCTTCATTGCTGATATGGACAGTAGGATTGAGTGTGCCCTCAGCAAGTTTGCCGATTACACCAAGCTGTGTGGTTTGGTTGCCATCCAGAGGGACCTTGACATGCCTGTGAGGTGGGCTGATGCCGACCTTATGAAGTTTAACCATGCCAAGTGCAAGGTCCTACACCTGGGTCGGAGCAATCCCAAGCACAGCTGCAAGTTGGGCAGAGAAGAGGTTCAGAACAGTCCTGTGGAGAAGGACTTGGGGGTGTTGGTCGATGAAAAAATGAACATGAGCTGGCAGTGTGCACTCACAACCCAGAAAGCCAACTGTATCCTGGGCTTCATCAAAAGGAGTGTGACCAGCAGGTCGAAGGAGGTGATCCTGCCCCTTTACTCTGTTCTTGTTAGATTTCACTCGGAGTATTGTGTGCGGTTCTGGTGTCCTCAACATAGAAAGGACATGGAACTGTTGGAACAAGTCCAGAGGAGGGCCATGAGAATGATCAGAGAACTGGAGCACCTCCCATATGAAGATAGGCTGAGAAAGTTGGGGGTGTTCAGCCTGGAGAAGAGAAGGCTGCGTGGAGTCCTCATAGCAGCCTTCCAGTATGTGAAGGGGGCCTATAGGGATGCTGGGGATGGACTCTTCATTAGGGACTGTAGTGATAGGACAAGGGGTAATGGGTTAAAACTTAAACAGGGGAAGTTTAGATTGGATGTAAGGAGGAAATTCTTTCCTGTTAGGGTGGTGAGGCACTGGAATGGGTTTCCCAGGGAGGTTGTGAATGCTCCATCCCTGGCAGTGTTCAAGGCTAGGCTGGACGAGGCCTTGAATGAGATGGTTTAGTGTGAGGTGTCCCTGCCCATGGCAGGGGCATTGGAAGTAGATGATCTTAAGGTCCTTTCCAACCCTAACTATTCTATGATTCTATGATTCTATTCCAAAAATATGTTACCAACAATGCTAAGTTCCTTAGTATTTATATTATTTAAAACTGATCTGGCTAAAACATTAGGATTTTATGCATCTATTGAATTCTTACTGTTTTTAGAAACAGATCTCTAAGGGTAGGAAAGAAGTCATATGACCTTTTGGATGTCATCTGATCTAAATCATTGACACTGTGTAAAATCCTTTTCACCATAAGGTAGTTTGGACACATTTATATGGTTTAAGCATGAAGTTACCTCTTTGCAGTGATTAGGATTTCACCAAATATAAACATGCTTGGAGGATAGAGACTCAGCTTCTGAAATAAAGTATTAACTGCAGATAAAAACCTTTTTTCTAAATGGTGCGAATAAAAGCTAGATAACATTGAGATACTTTCAAAATCCATTCATCACATTGGCCAAGATGGGAAAAAAAAGAAAAAAACAAAGCTAAAAAGACGAGTGAGAGAAATAAAACAAAACAAATCAAACAAACAAAACAAACAAAGCACACAAAAAAAAGAAACCAACATGAAAAAAAAAAAAAACCCACAAAAAAACCCAAACCAAAAAAAATAAAGGCAAAACAACAAAATACCAAACCTCCAAAACCTTGAGCTCAACCAATCAATTTAACATTCTCCCCCAGGAAACAATGTACCAAGACTCATATAAATCAAGAGTTTATAATAAAAGGCTAATGATCCTTTTCCCCAAAAAATCAATAGCTCTCCCAAACATGTTTCGACCAATAAAGAAAGAATTTGCAATGTTGAGTAGTCCAAAATAATGCTCAGATCAACCAGATAGTTACAACTGCGGTTTTCTGTACTCCCCTTTCATTTTCCTTTTCTTATGTCCCTCCCGCTTTGCATCAGACCAATTAATATCTTTCCTTCCCTAACAGCTCTCTAGATAATTCACAGAAGCATTTGTCTGCGTGGTCTAGCATTAAACAGAAACTATTAAACAGTCAACTCCTATCTCTTCCGTAGAATTAATGTCATGTTAACTCCTACCATGCTTTACTCTTCTATGATATGTAAATCATGTGTTTTCAAGAAATTGTAAGTCATTTCTCTCACACCCTCAACACAGTCTCCCGATTTTATCTGGGATACACTAAGCCTGCTTTAGTTACAGTATGGGTACTCTTCTTTTAATTACTAATTTTAACCTTACTTATCTAAGTAGAGATCACAAGGAAAATCCATTGCTATGTAAAATTCCATAATACAGAAATTAAGTTGGTGTTTTGTTGGGTTTGATATATGCACATCATTTTATGATTTTCTGTTAAAACATATGTAATGACCTGAGGAAAATATATGACCTGAAAAAAAGTTGAGGGCATGGGATGTGGGGAGGGCATCAAACTGTGTGACTGAGGCTTATAAGCATAATTTGGAGTACTTTCATACTTCATCTTACACTTTTACTAGCAAAATGTGCTCTTATTCTTGGAGGCATAAGCACATGAGCACTCACCTATATAAGAAACAGTATTCAGGGTCCTGTTGTGTTCCATTATGATGGTTAACAGCCTTCAGTGAACTTATATCAAAGCAGTCCGATGCATTTGAGAACACTTTGGTCATCATCAGCACATGCTTCATCTTCTGTGGTCTCATTAATAACATGACTCCAGCCACCATGTAGAATTTCAGGGCTGAGTCAGTGCAGTCAGATCCCCTTTCACCTCAGTAGCTCCAATTCTTCCTAAAACATAGAAGTGACATCAGAAATTCACCTTTTAACATTCCTCCATCAACCAGAGTCTGATAAGGGGCCAGGTGTCTTGCATCTTCTGGATTGGCCAGTGGGCGATAACACACACAGATGTGCACTGCAACTACATCCAGACTCAGAAACAAGATGCTTTGACACCTCAGCAGGGCTAAGTATTGTACAATGCTTAATTTTATTCTGGTCTCACCAGGTTTTAAAGAACCCTAAGGCATTAGTACTAACTACGCAGGCCCAGGAGCTGATCATCAAAGCACTTGTACAAATAACTGTGTTTTAACCCTAATACATCTTCTCTTCTCCATCTCAGGGATCTAGGCTTTGTACAGGTTTGTTCTGTAGGTGCTGATGAATTCCTGCTTGCTCATAGGCAATCAAATGAATAAATCTGCTGTGTGCACAGAAGTATGCTTTCCTTTTCATGGGCTATACTGCTTTCCCAGAGCTTACTTCACTCAGCCTGCTAAAGCATTATTCGCCTCACTTCCCAAGACATAGCCAGCAACTGTGTGGCCCACAGTGACCATGCAGCAGGGCACAGGGCAGGCAGGAGTGAGGAGAGCAAAGAGAAAGATTCCCTCCAAGTCATATAGTCATGTTTGACTAATGTCATGTGTGTGATACAAGGTCATCAGATCGTTTACGATCCTGATACTTTATGAGAAGAAAATCTGAGGTCCTTGTGCATGAGTAATCTTTATAAATAAAAGAAGTCAGGAGATAACTATCCAAATAATCTGCTGATCCGGAGGATACTGACCTCCAGCTGACAACTAACTTGGAGAACTGTACAGCTTTCACATTAACTAATTTGTCTTCAAAGTCTTCATTGTGACAATAAAAAATAAACATTGCTGTTTGACAGAGAGTAAATCAGGACAGGAAAATAAAGCAACTAACATGACTAAGACTAATGAAGGTGTCATCTTCAGAGCCCAGATAAGAATGAGTCCCTCTTTTTGGTTCACAGTTTATTGCAATCTTTAATGTACTTATTATGTACTCCCTGAAATCACTGAGCTGCAGGCAGCCAGGCTGAAAAAAGCAGTAGCAGTCACTGTGCTTTTAGTCCTACGGAGACAAGTTTCTGCTTCTCAAAGGCCAGACTTCAGCGCATGTACAGAGCAACAGGTACTGTTGCAGAGAACACAGAGAGCCAAGAGCAGCCATGACACATTTTACCCTAGGTAACAAATGAGCATTTATGTTAGCACTGACAGTTGTTAAGCACCATGTAACAGTCTGTAATGCATATAAAATTATTAGCATCATATATGTTTGTGTTTAGGTTAAACAATTGTATTGTTTTTGTAAGAGAAAACTTTCTGGAAACAATAGGGCAAATTGCTTTTTCTTCCTAAGAACAATGATGCAATGCTGCCAGTACCAACAATTTTTATTACAGAATCTGCTAACTGAAAACACAAAGCTCTTTAACGATATGTATCTTATAAAGCACTCCAGTGCATGCTGATGCTGTTTTGTTTTGTTTGCTAGTCAAGATGGGTTAAAGTAATTTGTATTTTGTATTTTGCTCATTACTGCACTTCTCATATATATGCTTCCTCCTGCTTTCCTTTCTCTTTCATGAGGACAAGTATAGAAAGCTCTAGTTCTTTTTTTCACTAGTTGATGAAATCAGAGTCAGCTGAAGGGAGGAAGGCAAATCCTTCTGAGATATGCAAGGAGCCAGAAGGAAAAGAGAAGGAAACTGAGATCGAAAATGCACTCTGGCCAGTAGACATAAGCAAGGTTTCCCAAAATTTGGAGACTATGCAGTCACAGTCACTACAGCAAACATATTCTGAACAGTGTCTTTGACCATCCCAGTATTTATTTGTTTATTTTTAATATACAAGTGTAGCACAGTTTGCAACAGGGCTGCATATTTGAGATATGTCTCAATAGGCAACAATCTGATGACCACAGTCAATTCAGATAGGCTGAAACCAGAATTCTAAAATAAGGCAAGAGCAAGGAGCATTGCCATTTGCCATTTAGAGGCAGTTTAAAACAAAGGCTTTGACTTTTCACTGTATCTGACAGGTTAAAGATTCACCAGATGTGGAGAAGGTGCAGCATACTGAGAGCATAAATTGATTTTTTATTTAAGTTTAAAACAGATCTCATTGTCACTGAAATGTTAATCATTCAACAGAAAAAAACACTGGATTTTACAAACATAAAAATTAAGCTCTCATGCTTGGCACAATAATGAAATATACAACATTTCTTGTTGTCCTTACCTTTGAACTGCAGGTAACTGTACAGCAGTGTTACAGGACAAAGATACACTTGTGAAATATTCATGAGCTGATGTCTTTGCAACCCCATGGGACCTGTGAAGAGCTTTTTTTTCCCCCCCACATCTCTCTCTCAGACTTTAAATAATGAGGACCAGGAAAGGTATGAGACAACATGTCTGTGTGTCTCCTTTGAAATCTTTTCTTACATTACCTTGTTATCTGTGCTCAAGAGCAGCAGGCATTTCAGCGGTTCAGAGTGTATCCACAGCAAAAATACCCAGCAAAACAGGATAACAGTAGACA
Source organism: Neopsephotus bourkii (assembly GCF_033783945.1). Taxonomy (NCBI): domain Eukaryota; kingdom Metazoa; phylum Chordata; class Aves; order Psittaciformes; family Psittacidae; genus Neopsephotus; species Neopsephotus bourkii. The sequence goes on from NW_026900878.1 coordinate 2,065,243, forward strand.
CAGCTTTCAGTTCCAGGTCCAGTCAGCAAACCACAAAACAGGTACATGGAGGGAATGGTGGCACAGATGAGTGTTTGGGGGATGTGTTTGTGAAGGAGTGTAAAGGCACATTTTTTTCCAAAGCAGTTAGTTAGGAAAACAAGCATTTATTATACGTCCTAGAAAACTACCACTGGTCCATCCCCTAGCCACAGGGATCTGGATCATTCTTTTCAGTTTAGCCCTCAGTGATAACTGCTGAGAAACACCAATCCAGATCTGAATTTGGAGGTTTTTCTATGGTTCTGTGCTGTGTATCAGGAAAGACCAATCTGAACCTGGCATGAGGTATGAGCTGAGTTAGATTCCACTTGTTTCCACTCATTTGAGTCAGTCTTGCATATGGATAAGACTAAAGTCAGACAGATTTATCAAATGAATCCACCCTGGCAACAATCAATGCATGTATAGTCCTTTTTCAGAGGAGGCATGAAATATTTAATTTCCCGTGCTCTAAGTTTTCTAACCTCCTAACAATTATTTTATTATTATTCCTTCTGCATTTTAAAGATGCTTATATAACAAGTACTTTCCCACACTGGCCTTAAAAGCCCTTATTCCCTTGCTGTCATTATTGCAAAAGACTAATAGTCGTTGCAACACAGGTGACGGTAAATCAAATCAAGCTGAAATGTGGGCCTGACTCATTCTCAGGAGATATATGATTTGTTTGCATTACATTATCTTGGAAACCCATAAGCAATGTGCACTAACTACATGTCCACACATGGCAAGAAGATAAACGCTCTTAGTCAGTAATATAAAATCTAAATAAAATTACAATCGGGTTTGGATATTTGGATAGCTTTGCAACACCCTTGGGGCATTACTGTTATCGTTAGAATTATTTGCATTAGAGTAGTGTCCAGAGATTCTGACTATGATCAGGTTCAAATTGTGCTAGGCTCTGTAAAATGTGGGAAGAGACAAAAGTTTTGAATGTTAGATAGATAATTACAGGCAAAGGGTGGGAGAAATAAAGGATTGTTATCTTTGTCTTGTAGAGAACTGAGGTGTGGAGATTACATTTCTGTTATTTTCTAAGATAGGTGCAGAGCATTGTTGGAGTCCAAATTCACTCCACATCCAAACACTTTGCACACAAGACCATGCTTAGGCTCCCGCTGGCTTTGTGGAAGTGCGGATGGCAGTGGAAGAGGTAGCTTGAGTTTGTCTTTTACCAGCTACATACCTACCTGCAGCACGGGCAGCTGGAAACAGGTGTGGCTTGGCTTACTCGGCTGAGACAACCACCACATATACTGTCATGCTGCCCTGTGACACCATCTTCTAAGTGCTTATCAGACAAGTTTGCCAATAAGCCTTCCCATAAGAGCTTGTAGTAGTACACTGTGGGATGAGCAGGTGAGTTACAGGAATAACAAGCTCAGTGTCAGATACCTGAATGACTTCTCAGACAACAAGGTGGGGGCTTTTGGTTGGTTGGTTGGGGTGTTTTGCTTTCTGGGGCAGACTGTATGTCTTCCTTAAGGTCACCAGAAAACCAGAGTGGAGCTAAAAACCAAATACCTGACTCCAGTTCAGCATCCAAAGGTTCATCATTCATGAAGTGAGAGTTACTGGAATTACAACAATAACTTGTTGGAAAAAATAGAACAAGTGGTCATTCAATCAGTAGTGGAAGGACTCTATTGAACTCTGAGTTTCTTTTCAAGTAACATTTCAAGGTGTCCTCAGTATATACTTACAAAATTTTTACAATTACACAAACAACCATCGCAATGCAGGGCTGATGAAAGAGGGGGTGGATGTTTATATGCTGCTGTTTCACCCCATGTTGGCAGTGATAGGAAAATTACAAAGTGATAAGGAGAGATGCAAGAGGGAGGAGGAGACATGAGTACTTGATTATGTCCTTAATTAAGCAATGCTGGCCACATCAAATTGTAGTGAAGTGTGTGTACATCTGCATCATGCTCTCAGTACCAGCAAATACATTGGCTTCCTTCCTCTGAATGAATGGGGGGGAGGGGGAGGGGGGGCTATTTTCAAAGGCAGAAACATTGACTATCCAGGAGAGCTGGATAGTTCCTTTTTTTTGCCTTTGAAGACTATATTATCAGTTAAGATCATGATCTCACCAAGTGATCCAGTCTTTCACAAAAGTGATTGTACTTAGTTAAATGAGATAACAGGCAGAAGCAAGGCTGCAGACTTAGACCTTAAACAAAAACTCTGTCACTCCAGGATAGAGCTATTTCCTCCTGTTGAAGTTCCTTTAATAAGAATGCAGATTTCTTTTTTTTAAAACCGTGATAGGAACTCTAGTTACTATTTTTTAATACTAATGCTGTTGTTTTCCTACAACTTCTGTTGCTCTGTAATTCTAGGGGCCCATGTCTAATCCCATATGTAGCATGTTTATTAGATGTAATATTTTACCTCTTGGATTCAGCGTCTGACACTATCATTTTGTTCTTATTTCAATAAAATCCTCTTCCTCACCTTGTCAGAATCTGATGGTTTTCTTTATCACAGCAGAAAGTTAGAAAGGTTCCCCTCAAAAAGACAAAAATGAGCTGTATGTATGTGCACCTTAATTCAATTTGTATTATAAAATCCAGACCAAATAAAGTAACTTTATAATATTAGGTACAGCAAAAATACCACTGGGATTATTTTGTTTGTTGCTTGTTTTTAATATATGGGCATCTAGTCTCAGTAAATCTGTAGCTCATTGGCTTCATTACGTGTATCCTTGAGAACACAGAATGAAATTGTACCAAATGCTCATGTGATTTCTCTTTTTCTTTGGGAATACACTATCTATGTGCTTTAATCAAGTGATAATACATAGGAACCATTCAACTTTCAGCTGACAAAAGCACAGTATTAGTTGTTTGATGAGAACTCTACAGATACAAATTCCACATGGATCTTCCCAGGCTTTGTAAATTTATTAAAAAATAATATATTCTATACACAATTAGACCATGAATGTTAAAAGAGTGAGGTAGTTTACTGAGAATGTGAAACCATCTAGAAAATAAGACATTTTCATGAAATTTTAGCTATCATATAAAAATTTGTAAGACACAGAACGCATCTGAAAACTTTGGTATACAGACCCAGAAATGGGTTCCCTTTGGAACCCCTTGCAGACCAGCCTCTTGAAGAAAAGACGTCTTTATCTACTTTATCATATCTGTGTAGTTTTTTTGCTAAGTTGATAGTCAGAGGCTGTTGTTGAGTACGGAGGTTGGAAAATACTCATCCTCTTTATATTCATTTTCCACACCTTGGCAACATCTGCATATCTCCCCAGTGAAGCTGCTTTTCATGCAATGCACCCAAAGGTTACAACTTATAGGTCAGGCAGGGATGGGAATTTTCTCTTTGAAATCACTGGGCAGCTGAGACTATGTACATTACTGAGGTGACAGGTATAGTATGCAATGACAAAACTGCCACATTGGTATCAGTTGCCAACATATCTCTTTCTCAGCTTTTTTTTTTTTTTTAATAGGAAAATTTTAAAAAAGTCTTTTTTTTTTTTTTCTTATGGAAAATGGAAGCAGAGTTGATGTTGTTCAGTAATGTTAAGTGGCTGAAGATTTAGGGCTCAGAGCTCAGAAGGTCTGCTTTAACTGTGCTGGCTGTACTCTCAACACCAACATAAATTGCTGCCTGAACTGAGCCCCTCAGAAACTATTCCAGAAGCAACAATGACAGCCATATTAACATGTACTGCACTGGAAACAAACAGCTCCAGCCTAGTATCAGGAAACCCAAAATAAAACCATGGTTGTCTCCTCTTTCATAGCTATTTTTTCCATAACTAGCATCACTTTACAAAACCTGTAAAATAGGAGTAATTTAAAAATTATCACATTAACAGACTGAAAGTTTTGATAAGGTATAACTTGCTAAAGGTTCAACTACAACCCTATAGCACTATCATGAATAGATAGAACTCCATATCTATGATCAGTACTCATATCTCATTATCCTGTCTTTGTCTACTGGGTTAAAGAAATGCCAAAATAAAGCTATAACAACAGAATATTAATATTGCAAAGGTTAAAGAATCATGCTATCTGTAGTTATCTCAAAGTATTTTGCCCAGTTCTTCTAATAGCCTGTTTCAAGGACTCTGGAGGTTAATATGGTCACTGATCATCATGGTCTTTCTATGATACCCCAGAGGAATCTTGCTATGTTTTCCCAAACAACTGAGGTGCTTGAATATCCTATTTATTTGCTTTGCGCAGAAAAATGCTGGCTTTTCTAAACAAGTTGGTTTGGTTGACATATTTTTTTTTTGCGTCAAAATGAAGTACTTCTTCCCCTCAGGAAAAAAAAAAAAAAAAAGAAAAAAGTCATACCTAGCATAAAGCAGTGTTAATGCACATGAAATAAATTGATTTTGCCAAGGCTAAATTTGTCTAGCAGAGCCTGTACTTGAGATCATTCAAGTGCTCTCTTGAGTTATCTCATTGTATCAGTGTTTGCAGGACAGGGCCTTGAATTTGTTTCTGCCACACAAAGTTGACATATAGGAAGGCAGGACTTAATTGAAACATCTCTGAGGAGTCTTCAATAAGTCCTATATTTCTTTATCAAAATAAACTTTTATAAAAGAAGAAGTGTATAAGGATCCTTTAGGAGAGATCCTGGAATGAAATGCAATTATAGTCTGTAATAAATGTGACTGTAGTCTATAATAAATATTTTCCATTTTTGTATAGGAAGCTTTTTGAGAGGGAAGGCTTTGCACATTAAAAATACTTTTTATTTTACATTACATATCGGATTTTGGAAATCCATTCATACCATGGATTTGATGAACACAAGCCATAAGTCTATGCAAAGTCTTTAGCTGCAGGAGACCCTGACCTTACAGAGGTTCAGCTTTTCCAGAGGTTCAACTTTTCCAGTCCAACACCAAGCAAATTAATACTCTTGCTTAAATACGATGGTGCATAGGAATTTAAACTATGGGGATCTGTCTGAGGTTGTTAGCTTTTTCTGCATGTCCCCATCTCTCCTTGAACAATTATGCAGCTGACTTAATGTCACAGTGTTTTAGCATAATAGGGATTGAACCCAAAGCTTCCATATACGAGTGACTGATGCTCAGGTTCTTCCCTCCTAAACTGTGATATTAAACTGATTAGAATCTACATTAATATTTGCAACACTGTTTAAAAACAGGGCTGTTCATGCCTTTGTACACATAGACCCATTTTTTCTCAAGAAGGGAGTATTTTGGGAATTTTAAGTGTCTGAATCTGACTTTGTTGGGGCTGGTGGTACTGGCTTTAAACACCATCATTCTTTTACTTCTGCAAGATTTGGTCTTTTTGCCCTTTAATGATTTATCAGGAATATCATTTTACAGAGAGGAGGAATCATTTCCCACTCTCATTCAGGGACACCAATATGAATGCATGATATGAATAGTTGTCCTTTCTTGCTCCAAGAACCATGTAGACATAAAAGTTGTCTCCTAGCTTCCTGCAGAGGGAAGTCATGGTAGCCAAAGTTGGCTTAGAGCTTCACTGCCAGGGAATCAGTAGCAGAATGTGAGAAATTCACCCCAATATGTTAGACAAAGTAACAAAAAATAGGTTTTTCAGGTCCCCATTTCAGTGGTCCTTTCATATGTCTTACAGTTTTTCTCTACTATGGGAAGGTGACTTTATCACCCTTATCATAGACAAGGGTGATAGAAAAGGGTGTACACAAGCGTGTAACTGTCAATATCAGTTACACAAATGTACGACAAGAATAACTCCAGTGAAGTCAAAGGGGTAAAGAGGTATAAAACTGGGGAGAACAAGACTGTAGTTTGGTCTTGGTAGGTAGGACTGCAGGAATTAATCATATTTTCAGATAGCAAATTCATCTGTCACACAACAATAAAAAGTGCACTTAGAAAGAATGAGATATTACATTTCCTTAGTTCATTTTGGGGGAAATGTAACTCAAGAACCAAAAGCTTTAAGCTTTTTTTTTTAAGCTTAGTGTCCAGTCCTATCTTACAGATTGAGCCATGATCACATATGGATCCATCATATCCTTAGAATTTAGCTTTATTAAGCTTTCTCCCCTATCTCTGCACCTATTAAGTTATTGCTCCTCTTCTCCTCCTGATTTCCCCCAAAGATACTGTTCATTAAAATGTAAAGAATAAAATCTCTGTATGTGCATTTTTCCTTATTAGCTGTGCTCCATGCCTCATCTTTTGCCAAATTCATATTTCTTGAACAAGGAAGGCAGAAACAATGTGAAATGAATCTTTTTTGCTTGGTCAGATAAACATAAGACAGAATGAGAGAAAGGAAGGCACAGAGAGAACAAGACAGGGAGAAAGAAAATAAAGCAGAAAAACAGCAACACCATCCCAATGGTGATGGATAACTGAAGTGAACGTGTCAGGACGGTATTATGTAAATTACCAAAGCAGCTGAGCAGTGCACTGATGATTACAGAGGATGTGAACAATGTTGTGGTCCCCAGGTGCCGCCATGCCTTGTTATTTTTTCTTCCCTCCAACCACCCTTGGGGTAGATTCTTCCTGACCTAAGTCCTTGAAAAAATCATCCAAGAAATACGTTCCTAAAAAAAAAAAAAAAAAAACAGAGGTTAGAGGACATCTACAACAGTTCTATAAAGCAATAACTGCACCCTATGTGTTGCCAGTTAAACATTCTAAAAAGTGCTTTTTACCTACACATCTGAAGGATTTGACTTATCAAGCACCTTGATTACAAAGAGGGATCAAATTCAATGCATTTTTAAACAGAAAAGGGAAACTGAAGGGTGAGGGTGGAATTCAACTTGCATTAAACTATATTTTAAAGTTACTCTTTTATTAGCAAGAAACTCTTCTTTCTCATTAGACATTCTGTGTATCTGTGTTTGAATTTGTGTATTAGTGTTTGTATCTATGATCACTGGTGTCTATGCATTTTGTTTCTCCTTTTGGGGAGGGTTGATTTATATAAATGCTGAGGACGGTTGCAAAGTGATAATTTACTAATTAGTCCTCACTGGAAATTAGTCCTTATTTGAACTGAATGTGGGCCCCAAATTCAAAATCCCGTAGTCCACCGATATGCTCATAAATTTTCAAGCCAAACATCCAGACCCTCTGCAGGCTTCTCAGGATAGTATCTTAGAAAATAACAAACCTCCATCGGCTTAGCTTATGCAAAACAACTCTTCAACGTGTCAAGGATTTCATCAAAATACTTCCTGGCAAACAATGTTAGAAATTAAATAAAGCCCACGAAAAGTAGAGAAATATTTTCAAAAAGATTCTTAGGGGGGTTTAATTCTCTTTTCACAAATTTATAGAATTATTTTATTATCAAGGTGCAGTGAAGATTGTTCCACTTGATCCAGGTTGATCTATATTGATTACATAAAGAGCCAATTCGAATAATCGAAGTTTCACAAAGTTCAGGAAAACCTAAACTTGCTTCTCCTGTAGGTCCTACAGGATAATGAAGCAGAGTGGGATTCATTGATTTGCACATCATTCTGGATGACAGACTTTGAAAATTAGCAGAGTCATGCAGTCCTGATAGTTCTTTATTTTGGCACGGCATTCGTAAAACTAAGCCAAATTTCCAGAGTTCACTGGACTCTACAATATCAATAATAAATAAGACTAATTAGCATTTATTTCTTCAACAGGAGTTTCTTAGACTGAGTAATGTAGTGTCTGCACACTTTCCAGCAATGCTGTGGGCAGCCTCATGGGACTAACCAGGGAACTTGATTACTGACACTTGTACAGGTTTAAATTTGAAATTGTATTTAATTTCTACATCATTATGTAATTGAGAACATAGACCTTTAAGGCAAATATAGCAGGAAACAGGCACCCTGCTACGTATATTTGAATACAATAGGTAATTTACTGGGATTCATATCTCTGGAGACTATCTCAGGCCTTTTTGTGGCAGATTGCATTTTCTCTGTTTATGTGTGTAAGGGGGGGGCACTTAGTGGTAGAGGGTAGAGGGTAGAGCTGATGTGAAGTCCAGAAACATTCACTTCAAGAGTGAGAATTCCTTTTCATGAGACAGTGGCAGCATGAGGAAATATAGAGTTCCTCTGGTTCAGTACTGCTTACAGTTCTTTCTCAGGTGGAATTTTATCAGCAAGGACTGCATGACTTTGGGATCCTTTCTTGACTAGTTTTACTGCCATCTCTGTAGTTGGTACTAAACATGTTATTTTAAATTTGTGACAAGATAAATAAACAAACTTCGGTGAAAAAAATAAGCTAAACTGGCCATGTAAAGAAACTTTATCATGCCAACCTTATCTATAGTTTTGTTGTTAATATACAGTGGTTTTGTATCCCGAGACATCTTAAAAATACCAGGATATAGGAATACACTTTTAATGGGAAAAAATGATTGTAAAGCTTCTATCTGTTTGGATTTGGTCACATTGCCTAGTCTGCTGTCTGTCTAGACTCCTTCTACTTTTCTGAACTCGATGATGAATAGCAATATAACCTGACATAAAAATGCTTCTTGGTTCTCTACTATATTTAATCCAGGCTTTTCTTCATACAACTTTAAAAAATAACTCCTATAGAAAGAATATGGACACTGAGGTCTCCTTCGTGTGACTTTCTCAGTGCTGTATTGTGTAAGATCTCAAAAAACCCTTAAAAGCACAAGTCCTGCTAATTATTAATTGGGACATTCAATGGAACTTGAGTATCCACTTCACTTAATTGCTTTTGAGCAGCCAACACAGCTCTGAGAAGTGGCAGACATTTGTGACCAGATTTACTCCTACATCCTGGGTCCAATTTGTCAAGAGCAAAAGCATCACTTACAAACCGCTATTGACCCTCAATTGTTCAGCATTTTTGCAGAACCTAGACTACCTGTTACCGATTTTTTTTATAGATCAACATCCTATTTCCTCCATTTTAAAGCATTTATTTTAATGTGAGTCTTTACTGACAAAAAAAAAAAAGGAGCTTCTGGCAGTCTAACGGTAATAACTTTCGTATTGTATCTTTCATCTCAAGTGATCCCAAAGCACTTTACTAACTTAACAAGCTGAAACACACTATATTAAATGCTACACATAGGGATCACTTCATTCACCACTAAAGCAACCACTTATGTGGTGAAATGAGCCAACTGTTTAGGGGCTCAGTTCTGCAAGGTGTTGAGCTCTATTAGCCTGATACAATGCCTACTGAAGACAATATAAAGACTCCTAAAGATTTCATTGGGCGTTGGATTAGAATTTATTGCAACCTTCCATCAAAGTATTTAGGATCATGCTAAAGTTAAGCACTTGAGCAGTTCCATTGACATTAATAGAGCTTGAAGTTGCTTAAAGTTGAGCTTGCAAGTTTTTGAAATAGGGCCAGGTGTCTTAATTCTGTGCAGTACAGATCACAGCAACAGCATTGACACAGCCTAGAGAAGCATAAAACAAGAACGAAAAACACTCTAACTCATCAAATACACTGCCAAATTTAGGTAGAACAATTTAAACACCCTTACCAAACACATGATCAAGCCAACATGAAAGAATAATTGTTAATCCACTCCTTGAAACATGTATGTATTCACTACATGCCAGTAAGTTTATGTTATTACCTCTGCTTTATTAGCAGTGCTTTATTATTTGGAGACTGAAAAATTATGAATCTTTTTGTGTCTGCAAATCATAGATTTCTCTTAATGTAATCCAGTAATACATTACTTTTCTTCCTACACTGGTAGTTGGATGAATAAGCACCTCCTACATTCATTTATTAATTAAAAAATGTTAGGAAAGAATAGGCCTATGAATTGGAGCAAACAACTGGAAAGAACTATAGCAAAACAACTGGAGAAAAAAAATAATGTGGCTGCTCAGTTTAGTATTAGGCAACTCCAGGGATTCTACTTCTCAGTTCCAAAGACAGTAAGGCTTTGTGATACTAGAAAAGATAGTAAGTCCAGGTCAGAGCTGGGACAGTAATAACCCTTCTTCATAACCTGACTGCACCCTTCCATGTTAACATACTGTGAACTGAGCACAAGTGACAAAACCAATCCATCACTGCACCGCCAACACAAAGAAGAATAGAGAGGTTAACAGAAATTGATGACATCCCCGCTCGAATTTTACACTGATTCGGCCAGCTTTACGATTGAAACAGACAAAGATTTATAGTCCAAGCTAGGACGCTGGCTCTCCTTGATTGCCTTGATTTTTTTTTTATGCGCTTCTGCATATTTATTTCCAAGCTCATCACAGGCTTGTATCATTAGAATGCTGATTTGATTTTACATTCCAAGAGGAGTAGACATTATGCAGCCATTTGCATGATGTGAGAGAAATCACTATAACGGTTTGTGATACCGGCGACCAAAATGATCGCTAATGTTCACCTGCATAAGCAGGATTGTGTAATTTTTTTTTTTTTTTTGAAATTCAGATTTTTTTCTTTTGCTTCTCTCTCTGTGAAAAAATAAAATAAAATAAAAAGAGAGAATTATTCCATATCCTGTGGATGAAAAATTGTGTTTTGTCATGCCTCCGAGGGCTACAGAGGTATTGAGCTTTTATGAATTTGTTTGATATCAGGGCTGAGTGTTACGAGTTCCAACACAAATTTTTTTCCCCGTGACATTATTACTGAAAGCTTTTATCAGTTCATTGTGACAAAAAATTGATTATTATCCTTGACATTTGATGTATAGCTTTCATAAAAGTACATTTTTTATTTGTGTGTGTGTGTGTGTAAGTCTGTAAAGTTTTCTTAAGAAGGCTCTATTTTCTGGAAAAGAAAGAAAAAATCAAGCAACAACCACTTACTCTATGGAGTATTCTTGTGTCACCACTATCTTTGAAAAAGTTAAAAGTGAAGTAACAATCCTACTTCCTTACAGCTTCCTCTGCTTGAACACTAGGAAAATGTAAATTCATATAGCTTAGAGGTAAATTTGGATCAGTAATGTAACTGCTCTATATATACCTGAAAAGGGTATTTTGAAGTGCTTGAGACAGAGGCAGTGATAGCCACTCTAAAGATAAGGTTAATTCAGGCCTTTGTCTTTGCCAGATTTTAATGCCATTTAGGAGTTGTTATATTTTAAACAAACATCCAGCAGGTGCCTGACAGAAGAACAAAGCTGCCTTTAAATAGTTTAACGCTTGTTTATTGCATTCTAACAACAAGAAGGAATAGGACTCGACTCATTCTGAGCAACGCCAGAAGCTGAAGCTAATGGTGATTCAATTACAGTCCCTCACAAATGGGAATATTCACCTTTGTGTGTGCATTAGTGTTGATGGGAGCTCTGTGCTTGTCTTTTAGGAGAATATACTTTAAAAGAATGTGGCAGGACTGCTTTCTTCTGGAGGAGCAGGAAATGGTTGCTCTCCCTGGTTGCCATTCTTAATGACTGATTCGTAGGAGTCTTCCCAAGGACCCTCTCTGAAGAAAAAGGTGGGAAGATAGATAGTGGATTTTAGAGAAATTTGTGAAGACAGAAAGTCACCCAGAGGCCAGACCAGCCATTTACTGAAGAAAAAGGTCTTTAGAGAAGATAAGATTAGTTATTTTAACAGATTTTAACCTTTTGAAGCAAATGCTGTTAAGTGTCAGATCAATTAAGAAAAAAAAAGATAAAAGAGTTTTCTGAATTCTATGTCAGTTTCAGACATTTGGTAGTTGTTGGGATCAGGGAAGTCAGCAGTTAACAGAAAAAAGAAAATTTAGTATTGCTGTTACTGTTGCATAGATGCCAAAAGGGATTCCTGGTGATGGACTGGATGGTGCAGGGGCAGTTGCAATATAAGTGTGAAAGGAAGTAAAGAGGATACTACCTACGAACCTTGGTTCATCATACAAACTGTGGTATGTGCCCTGTACTAAGAGAAGTGGTTAAGTGGCTGCATTTTTCTTAATTCCCTCCCCCCAGACTTTCCACCTCTTTCGCTCCTCAACAAGTCTGTCCGGGGGGCAGGTTCCGGAGCAAGTTTACCAAATAGGGACAATATAAATGTCAGCAATGCTGTAGGAAAGGAAGAATTCCCCAATGTATAATTTGCAGCTGTTCTTAGAATAAGGCTGATGTTCACAACAACAATGAAACAGGTTTTGTTACAGTAGTACTGAGAGGAAGGGAACTAAATAGCAGTTTTAAGAAAAAAATAAGTAAACTTTAAATATGATGAAGTACTTCATACATGATAAGTTGCAAAGACGTTCAAAGGAATTTCAGACTGATGGATAAATCTTGGAAGAATTAAAAAAATTGGGTCTCTGGAACAAAATGGCAGTTGTGCCACCATTTAAGAAGGACAAATACTTGAGTGTACTGCCAGCTGGTTAAGTGGATGTGGAGCAACTAAGTAAAGGTGATAGAAAATGAAATCATTGAAGAATTAAAATGATGGCAATATACATGCTGTCAATCAACACAGCTTGATGAAAAAAATTTAAAATAAACTTTCTCTTTTTGATTGAGTTTATGTTTTCATTGGCAAAGATTTCTGTAAGGCATTTGATTTCATTTTGATTTAAAAATATTACAGGTAGTGAATTCATGAAAGCCTTTCTAACTGGTTGTTTTTACAAAGGAATTCTAATTAAAAAAAAAATCCATCTGTTTTTTCCCTATTGACTTTCTGGCCTGATTCAAGTCACAACCTGATGAGTGATGTGCAGAATTATTTACATATACAAAACCAACTATATGGTAAAAAATGAGAAAGATGCATGAACTAAATGAACTATATATATATTTATAAATATACATGTATTTATAAAAATATATATTCATAAAAATAAATATAATGAACTAAACTTGCTTGGGTTTTTTTTAAATTTTATTTATTTTAACTCTTTTAACAGCAGTATTACATATCTAGGAATCAAGACTGCAAAATTTTCTGAAAGAGAAACTGATTTTGGAAGGGAGTATCAGGGCTGGAAATTTCAGGGGATTTATATGATGTTGCAAAACATATGATCAGGAAGCTAAGAGAGCAACTATCATTCTTCAGATCTGTGGCCACAAAGAGTGAGGAGCTGATGATTAACCAGTGGAATAATTTATTTAAGGATTTCATGGCTTCTCCAGTTCTTGGTGTTTAACTCAAAATGAAAAGCTTTGAAAAGATATGTTCTCTCTTACCAGCAGGCCTGATGCAGGAAACAGATAGGGTCATAACTGTTCTCTTCACTGCTGAGTTTAAATTATCTCTGAATTGTCAGCTTCATCAAAAGAAAATTAAAAATACGTAACTGGATATGTTTCATAAACAAAAAGGATTGCATAAATTGAGATGGCCAAACTGGGCACTGAAGGCTCACAAAAGACACTGTTAAGAGTACCTAAATGCCAGTTTCAGGGCCAAATGCAAATGTATACAATGTGGTTTGATTATTCTTGTATGAAATGTTGCCACTTATCACTTGGATCATAAAGACTTTTTGTTTGTTTTCTTCTTTCTCCTGGTAGGACATTAGGATTTTATTTGCAGCTTTCAAAAAGGCAAAAGCATATTACTTTTCCAGTGTTAAAATACATTTTACAGTGTGAAAACAGGGAGGTACTGCTATTGGACATGAAGCCTTGTCTCCATTAGGCTATGTACTTGCTACATGTAACTTTCTCCAGTTACTGTCACTGGCAAAACAGACTCGACTTGAGGAAAAGCAATTTACTTTTCCTGCCTATTAAAATAAATTTAGATAGTGAGAAACAGAAGACAAACATTAAAACAACACCTTTCCTCTAGCACATCTGCCCACAGAGACCACCCCTGCAGTGCTCATACTACCAAAACCTTGCCCGATCCACCCAATACAGTACAAAAATATACTAGTCTAACAAGTTTGAAATAGTGCGAAGAAAATATTTGTTGAATGTTGCTGTTGCTTTTATATTTTCTTTAATTTTTAAGACACCTGGCTAAATTTTCTGCAGAATACCCTTTTAATCAATCTTGATGGATATGATTCTATTTTTATATTAACATTGAAACTCTTACTTAAAAAAAAAAAAAAAGGAAAAAAAAAAGAAAAAAAGAAGTTAGTTTTATAAAACCAAAATTTGACTGGATTCTTCATTTAGTTTATTTTAGCCCTATCACAATCCAGTGGAAGATCACGGGTTTATATAATTTCTATTACAATTATCCATTTGCAGTGAAACTGATAAAACAAACAAACCCCTGATTTGGTTCTAGATACAATTCTATTTAAACTACTGAATAATTGCTGTATATTTAAGTGGATATTGTAGACTATAATATTAAATTCTTGGATGGATCTTCCTGTCAGCAATCCGTTAGATGTAATGAATCTAGTAAGACAGTAATGTACTATCCATATTAAAAACGTGTGGAGTCTGGAATATCTGTGGTATAAAGTCTTTCCGAAATTTTAAAATTTTTCTGCCAGCAGGAATGATTTCACAGAAAACAAATTATGGTAGAGCAAAGAGGGGACCTTTGAGTCACTCAGATATCTTGCTTCAGAAAATTAGAAGGATTTGTTTTGATTTCAATGTTTGAGTCTTTATTAAATTAGAGCACTTGTCATTCTGTTATGATTATAATTTGACAAATTATTTCTAATTGAAAAGCCAGTTTCCATGAAAAAATGAAATGTCTAATATAATGTAAAAAAAAAGCAATTTGAAAACTGTCAGAAATTTTCCTTACAACCTCAAGCAAAATCCTATAAATATCAATCCCATTTCCCAGAGCATTTCTGTTTTGATAGCAATATTTTTCAGTGAACTGTAAATCCATCTCTAAATGACTCTGATCTTACTCTCACAAATTTCTGTATTCTTCATTGTCAGTTGCCAATTTGGTTCATTCTGTGCACAAGGTACTAAGCTTAATAATTAGATTTTAAAATTAAAAATTTAAAATTATTTCCCAATTAAAGTGTTTTGGGTTTGGTATTGTTTCTGTTTGGTTTTGTTTTTTTTTTTGGTTGTAAGACAGTGAGATTAGGATTTCAGGATAAATTACCTACTACAATGAATCTAAGGAAGACATTAATTGACAAAATGACAGTACTTTACACTTAGTTTGATTTCTGTGTGCATCAAAAGCAGGCACAGGTAGGAAGATACCAACAGCCTGAAATATTTGTAGTACTTTCCGTGAAAGGAATAATGAATTTATTCTCACAAATAAAAGTAAATCAAGTTTAAACTGTGAGGTGGAAGGCTATCCCGAAAGAAAGAATAATAAAATAAAAATAAATTCTTCTCCATTGTTGTGAGTGAATTATGCACATTACCCAAACATATTTTGTTGAGGTGATTTAGCCATAATCCACTTGTTTTGTGCTTGCATGCCGAAATTTTATATATCATATGCGCAAAGATGGATAAAAGACTATTTCTGTGATATAAATATGCATATGCAAAGCCAAGTACTGTAAGATTGAATCATCTCCATATATTCTGTAACAGGAAAATAAAAAGATGACAGGGAGCATCAAATTAACTTATTTTACTAGCTTCTCCCTCAAACACATTTTTAAAAGTGCAAAACAATGTAATTTGTTGTAGCATGCTACTCCCTGTATTGCTATTAAACTATCCAGGTGATGCTCTCTTGGGAATCCACTCTGAACATAGGCCTAATTCAAGACTGGATCACAACATCTGCACCAGATAGAATTTGTCATCTTCTGTCTTCAAGCCCATTGGCTGTTGCTTAGCAACTGGCCAATCTCACAGAATATTTGCCATGACAAATTAGTAGCGTTGTTACTATGACAACCAGCTTTGTTACTTAATTAAATTGATTTGAATCAGAACTGGCTTTCAGGGAAACAAGTGTGTTGTATGAAGTAGTAAACATGATCTTGCAGCTAGCCATTCATGCTTTGATGCAGCAGTCCCTAAAATCAACACTATCAGAATGAAATCTACAATCAAGACCTGAAATCACTGTGGATAGATTTGCTCAAAATTTTCATTTCCTTTTCCAGATTTTTAGAGCACTCTGGATGTATTTAGCCATAGTAAAAAAAAAAAAAAAAAAAAAAGGAACCCAAACCTGAGGCTGCTCCAGTTTCCTGTTAATGCTTTGACAGTGTGAGCAGGGAATGTACTGCTCTTCAGCAACTAGTTGTGGAGCCATGTTGCACAGCTTCATACAGAAAAAGGAAGAAAGATCAGACTATGCGGGGTAAAGAGCTAGGAATGGATTTTCTTTACATCCTTTCTATTTCTACTCCTGCGGCATTTTGACTGTTACCTTGTGAGTCTCGGTGTTTGCTATAATATATGGCTCTGCTTGGCTTGGGGAAGTGAGGGAAATCCCTTCTTTTGGTACTTTAGGCCCAAGCATCACAAAATTAAAATAAGGCAAGCTAGAAATTCTGATTTCACACTACTGGCAAATTTCTTTTAGCAGAAACACCTACACACATTTAATTATGTTTTCTACCCTTCTTATCCTCTCTGCAGACTGACAGAGGCTGAAGATTAACATATTTATATCTTACATATATTTAATGAATGAAACCTACACGTTAAGTATGAGTACAGCTGTTTCAGACTTCAGATATGCAATCTCACAGTTTTTCAGTTTTATCTCTATTTCATCACCAGTAATGTATGGGTGGCTGTTTTTGCTGTCCTGATCTTGCAAATCTAACTGCACAACTCAAGTTGTATTTTTATTATAAAATATTAAATGAATTGCTCAGAATGATTTGAGCTTTCTCATTATGCGTGACTGATTTAAAGCTTGAATGTACTGTTATGCATAGATGTTCCAAAGCTTACGCCTATGTAAACAATAAATGGGAAACATCAACCAAGTGGTGACTCACATGGGAAACTGCAGAATGTTGACAAATTCTAAATTGCAAGGTGCTGTGTGGTCTTGCTGCATTGCTTGTGTGCTATCTGTAATTAACACCGCTATCATTAGAATATGCAGACAGCTTGCTGATTCTCTCTGAAGTAGACTTTTATTTCTTTAGACTTTATTAGCAGAGTCTCGCTTTTAAAATTCACTTGTTTTAAAAGCTTGACTTTGCTCAGAAGCTTCTAGAAAAATAAATCATTTAAAAGAAAGAAGAAAATATATGTATGTACCACTAGCAAAACTAGCTAAGACTATCTTTCACACCTCTGAATGAATTCATACAAAGCATTTTTCTCCTTAAATTGTTTTCACAGAACTTAGTAATTGTGAAAACTGGTTTACAGCAATGCACATAAAAGTTCCAAATACTTTGATGTCTTCTCCTGGTAAATATTAATGCATTATATGTATTACGCTGATACAGTGATTTCATCTGCAAAAAACCTGTTGAAATGTCAGATTGCCCTTCTCATTGTTAGAGCAGAATTAATAATAGGAACTGACATCTTTATTATATAGAGGGGGAAACTGTAGAGGAAAAATTAAGAAATTGTCAAAAGTTCAGAACTCAGAATCACTGTTCACATATCTGCCACACACATCAATATTAGGCTTCAAGTTCAACCAGCTAAAAATACCATGAAAGAAAAATTTCTCAAAACTGATTTTCAAGCTTCTCTTCATTAAAAACTCCTTTATATTGTCTAGGGGGCTATAACTGAAATAAAAAAATAAACTGCTAGGAGAAAAAGAAATTCTGATGAGAGTTTGTCTTTTGGTGTATTTTTCTTGTATTTTTCTGACTGTTGAAACAATATATTATCAGAAATAATTTGTTTTCTGAAAAATAGTTATCAATGTTAATAATAGAAAAGTCTGAGGAATTAAAGTGGAAAGGAACTGTGGTGTAAAAGTATATTCAAGGGATACATGCAAGTCTAAAACAGGGTGGTGTTTCAGAGTATTCACAAGTTGGACAAGTGATTGGAAGAAGCTGTCCATTCATAAGAAGTCAGGAACAGAACAGTTTGGAAAAAAAAAAGAGGAAAAAAAAAAGGTATTAACTTTTCTAATGCATTAGGGAAGTGAGTCAAGAAGCAATAACTCCTCTGTTGCATGGCTTACTGCTTACTTCAGTCACCAACAGCAGTCAACATCATCCAATCAAAGTATATTTTTGAGAAAGGGTAACCATTTCTTTCCAGGTGAGAGGAACAGACATGTCAGCAATGTTTAGACATTTAAAAGGAAAAGGTAGCAGTACAGTAAAAATTTGGATTCCTTCCTAAGAGTATTTGGCCTTCAGAAATCGTGAACTAGACCAAATGTTAGGGGATTAGCAAAGCCACAAATTTAGTAGTTGAGGAACCTGTACAGATATCATTCACCACAGCATGGGGATTCTGGGTTCAGGTGTAGAGTGGACAAATACATTGGGTTTAAACACCCAATTTCATTACTGTTATCTTCTCCTACAACATAAACACAGTAGTGTTTGTAACTTGTCCCTGTTGTATTCAGTGATGGTTTGGTCCCAGAAACAGGCTTTCTGGTTAACAAGCAGCTGCTTAATGGCTAAAATGTGGCTAAACCACAGCCCTTCACTACTGTGGCCACTTTACAGTGTGAGGGTTAGGTCAGTCCAAGGGTGACTGATACAGAAAAATTGTCTGACACCCAGCATGAGTATTTATGCTACTTGCCCTTGGGCAAAGTGGGAAGATACTTGCTAGACACTATCTGTTCATATTTTAGTAGGTATGTTAAATAGCAAAAAAGCTTTAACTTGGCTTAGTCACAGGTCATGGATGTCACAGTTTTATAATTTATTTTTTTTTTTTTAATGTTTCAGGGCTAAGTTAAAGCAGGAATTTAGAAGTATGGCACACTGTTTTCAGTAGTTTGTCATCAGTTATTACCCTTTTCAGTCCCTACAATAGAAGAAAAGGATAGGTCATATTTTTATCTTCGATGCTAGTGAGTGTTATTCCATTAAAAATGAATGCTTCAAGATCCTTCTATAATGATTAACTTCATATTCCGAGAAAGAAAGTTTTCTCTTTTGGAAATGCTTTAGTATTCTTCTGTAACTGACTATCCTGATTCACTGTAGGAAATGATTGGTTACTGTTATTTTCCCTACCCAAGCTTTAGGATTAAAGGTATAACTGAGCAATTGAAAGCATGTTTCTCTCCTCCATGAACAGTGACAGATCTGAACCACACAAATATAAACAGATGGAGCAGGACTAATTCTGATCTTTCTTAAAGCCTGGTAGCTCTGTTATAATTTCAGGGAATTAGCGCTATGAAGCATTAAGATTCTTATCATGAACACAAACTGCTAGTGTACTAGGCACAGTGGAAACACAGTGTAAAACATTGTACAGAGTTACAAGTCAGAGATAACAATAATGGTCATATAAGTAAGGGGAAAACATGAAAACAATGAGTCAGTACTAGTCAATGTGCTATCCTTCAGTCACTGCACATTACAGATTAGTGTTTGAAATGCAGTAGACCTAAAAGATGGTAAATGTCATTAAAGGAAAGTGAAAGATAATAAATAGATAGGTATAATTTTGCAAGTAAGAGCATCATAATTCTGGCTATAAAAATGCACTTTAAAAAAAACTGTAGAATCCCAGTTGTAGAAATTGGGATAGGGTATCATGAAAGCTGACAACAGTTTTGACTGTGAGTAAATAAGAAAGGTTGCATCCCAATTAAATTACGTGGATAGCATTTGTATGTAAAGAATAAGGGTGTCAGAGATGAGCCAGGTTTCAAGCCTGAGTCACATGCAAGATGACGATGAATTTGATGAAAATGAAGAAAGAGTAGAGAATTGTTTTCTTTCAGGTCTATAAAGACAAGTAAATACAAGATGATGGTTACATTCGTTTTCTTTTAGGTCTATAAAGACAAGCAAATACAAGATGATGGTTACACTTTAGGTCTATAAAGACAAGTAAATACAAGATGATGGTCGTTGAAATGAATGAGGTGACCAAGATCTGTGATTTAGAGGAAAAGAAGAATGTCAAAGAGCAAGACATACTGCCATAAGATGAAAGTGAGTGTGAAACAATGGACCAGAGAAGAGATGAAAAGAAGAATTAAAGGAAACAGGAAAACAATTAAGAGTCAGGAAGACAAGACTTCAAGTGTGGGACTGATTATGCTGAAGAGATGAACACAATCTGATCTGATCGTGCACAGAAAATGTTGCCAGCTTTGTAAATACATGTGTGCCTATGAAGAGCTTGCTAAAAATGTTTAGTGGCATAAGTTAAATCATGATTCACCAGAGAAAGCTTAACTTAGAGCAGGTCTAAGTCTTGACTGGAGAATCAGCAAGAACCTGGAAAAGTTGACTATCCTTCTTATAAGACTTCATCACTTAAGAATTTTATTTAATTCTACTTATTCTCTAACAAAAAAAAAAAAGTAAAAATTGTGCCAATATCGAAGTGATACATTGCTAGGTTACAAACTTCATTTCCTGCATCCACTTCTTATTTGTAATATGATCTCATAATGATAACCACACAAACATATATATATGTAAATACATATGCGTATAAATATACACACACAATGCTATAAATATACCTTGTAAGATCTACAAATAAACATCGTATTTACTGAGTACCCAAGACCTATCACCCCAGTTTTATGTATTATAGCTTTTACTCCATTGTGCAGTACAGTGGGGTAAAAAAATGTATGAAACTTTGCAATTTCTTAATAAACCTCAAAACTATATGTCTTTTTCTTACTCTTTACAGAGCACTTAATAAATATTACATTATATAAAGAAAATATATCTGAAGGCATACTTTCTTAAATAGAGCAATACAAAGGACAAAGTTAAGATTGCATGACACTGAAAGGAAATGATGTTGAGTGATGACGGATTATATTGAAGTTAGGACTGAATGCATGTTTTCATTCACAGAATCACAAGGCTGAAAATGACCTCAAGAGGTCAGCTAGCCCATCCCTCTGCCCTAAGGCAAAACCAGCTATACCTAAGTCATTCTTGACAGTTGCTGTCTCATCTGCTAATGATGGAGATTCCAGAGCTCCCAGACACTCTTTTCCCAATGTTTCCTAGATTTTCTGTTAGAAGGCATTTCATAATGTCCAAATGTTCTAAGCCCTAATTAAGTCTATTGCATCTTACTAGTCATAAGGTGATCTATTAATTTCCATATTTATTAAGATTTTTTTCAGGAATATTCTTTTAAGAATAAATTTGAAATGGGGTATTAACTTTCTGTCAGGGCTGGACAGAAAAGTTTTGTTAAAATATTTTGCATTTTTACAGTTACTTTAAGAAATTATTTGGAGGTGGGATTATAGCACTGATTTATAACAATTTTTTTTTTTCCTTTATGTTCACTGAAATAAGCTTCTGGTGAGTTGTAGGAATGTAGCTAGTGTACATTCAGGAGGGACATAATAAGAAGAGTATACTTTTATATGAGATGTAGCATTTCAAAACATTGTGGAGAAAGCTTAGGTTTATATTGAAATCTGTATCTCTCTTCAGCTGATAGAGATCACTGCTCACTGGCAACCACAGAGAGCAGAGAGCAAAGAGCACCCTGAAGAAGTGTTGCACTTTGCTGTTGTGCTCAACCAAAAGTCTAGTGGCAGTGACCTCATGTGTG
Source organism: Neopsephotus bourkii (assembly GCF_033783945.1). Taxonomy (NCBI): domain Eukaryota; kingdom Metazoa; phylum Chordata; class Aves; order Psittaciformes; family Psittacidae; genus Neopsephotus; species Neopsephotus bourkii. Next base: position 2,086,815 of record NW_026900878.1, read on the forward strand.
ACTTTTTAGGTTCTTGTGGCTGTAATTAACATCAGAGGGGCTTTCAGGTAGCACACTGAGAAGGGTCTTGGCAACCACTGATTTATAAAACACAATGACTTTGTAAATAGCTACTCTAAATTTAGAGGCACTGAAACAACCTGAACACATTTTAACATGTTTTATTAGGTTTTTTTTGTTGTTTTTTTGTTTGTTTGTTTGTTTTTTCACAGAGTCCAGCACCAGTCTAAGCCTTTACCTAATTCTTGACAATTCATTTATGATAATGGAATTATAGGTCAAGGAGCTTCAGAAGTCACATCATAAGCAAGAAATGACACAACATGTGACTGCACTAGCAGCAGTAACTATAGAAAATGAAAATGTAAGACATGCAAATATTACTAGCAAACCATTCCCTCTCCCATTAAGACAAGAAAAATCAAATCTTCTCTAAAAAAAAAATAAGATGCTTTTTGTCAAACTAAAATTGTCTCATTAAATATTGGGAAGAAGTTCTTGTACCCATTCTCTTTTGAACTGGTTGACCTGACCCTGGCCAAAGAGTTTCAGTAGGGTTTCTATAAAATTTTTGCATATTTATTTGTTTTGATCCTCTTTCAGTTCATCCATGTCTAGATGCAAAAGTCTGTCTATTCCATGCATTTATGGGTTTGCACCCTTTACCAAAGATGTTGCAAAAGCTGATTTTTTCCAAATGAACATTTCTGCTTTTGGGCAATTTTCTTGGTTATTTTGTGCCCTAAATTCTTCTGATCTACATGAAAATACAGTGAATCCTTATAAAAACACTGAAATTAATGAAAATTAGGGTTCAGCTTCAATTTGATGACCATAAAGAATCAGACTATAGCACCCCTGTGCAAGTTAAGAAAGGAAGAGAAAGGAGCAATCTGAGAAAACTGCAGTGTGGCTGGGGAGTGAAGATGCATTAGCTAGTGCCACTAATGCTCACTCTCCAGACAAGCTGGGGGATTACTAAGCTTAGACAGAGCACTGAGGGCAGTTTTCTCACAGCTCAAAAGACCTACAAAATAGTCTGATTTTTTTTCTTTGTGTAACCTGTACACCACAATCTAATCTAGTATAGCTAACAAAATTTACTGTTTAGAATGTGGTTTAAATAGTGATTTACCATCTCTTAAAATAAATGTTGTTTGTAGCAGACAGTCTCTGGGTTAGTTTTGTTTTCCCTGTCTGCCGTGGGGATCCCGTTTTCCCTTTAGTATGCTGACAACACAACTTTGTTAAGGCTGGTTGGTTCCATTTGCATTGGACATCTCTTCTGCATATAGATTGATGAGTTTAATCAGCAAATCAGGAGAAAGACTTGGACATCAATCAGTGTCAGCTTTCTTTCTTCCTGTTTTCTGATTTGCTGCTTCTAGTTATCAATGCAATAAAATGGTGCCAATTTAAGATAAAATCACAGAAATAATGCAAAGTTGGTGTAAAGTTGTCAAAAGGTCCAGGAGCTCTACTGCATTATGATCATTGATATATTAAATAAAAATCAAAACCACCATATTTAACAGCCAGCACTAATGATGAACCCATTGTTCAGAGCTTGAAAAAGAAAACATTTAGTAGTGTACTGATTAAACCATATCATAACATCTTTTGTTTTTATAAATGAAACAAAACTGTTCCTGTGCATTTTCATGGACTCCTAACAGAAAGAACAGTTTGTGCTTCAAAATAAAAGCCTCTTCTACTTTTAAAAGTAATATATTCAGTACCATTTCATATTGCCAGTGCAACTGGAACATCTCAAAGTATTGTCTAATGTATCTATTTTCACAACAAACTCAGGAAGTAGGAAATCTTTTTTAGTTCATTTTAAGAACACAGTGGTCAAGTAAGGCATGGTGAGATTGAAGTCTAGAACCTCAGGTTCTGCATGCCCATATCATGCTTTTGGAAGATAATTCTGATCAAATTAAATAAGAATAAGTTTACCAAATTCCTCTAAGTATCTGGATCTATCTGACTTGCTCAATATCCTGTGAAGTCAATGAATCAAACTAGACCTCAGGCTAATTCCAAGCATTGCATTGTTCTTCCTCTGCTGGAAAATACCATTTAGTTTATAGAAATTTGCCAATATGAGGTTATTTTCCTGCCTGCAGGAGGAATGGAGCTTGTATTTCCTTATTGTTAGACCACCTTTATTGTGACACTTTGGGATAAAAAGAAAGGTATAGAATACTCCTCCCATACCTACAGCTTGGAGATGGAGGGATAAGGAAAATGGGAGAGAGATCACTCCTCCTCATGCCCTAGCATGGCCATGTAGTTTTGGTCCACAGTATGGGCCTAATTAAAGAATTAAACTAGCATCCTTTTTTACAAGGCTGGAGACTGAAAAAAACAGTGTAGTTATACCAATTATGCCTATACCTCATAATATGGGAAAACCAAAAAAATATCAGCTCAAAAGCCAGCCACCCAAGAAGATAAAATATCTCATATAATTACACCTCATGAAGTATGTTTCTGCTTTTATAAATGCTACTACATGTTAATGGAAATTCTTCGTTAGATTACATGTTAGAAGTCTGTGGTTTTGAAGCAGTAAGTCTTAAGATTCCTTCCTTAGCCCTGAATGTTTCTGATTTAGCTATTTACAACATTTTCATTATAAGTGGCAATCACACACATATTTGTAACATCAAGTTTATTTTACGGTTTTTTACATCTATGGTGAAACAGTGTTGCCAGAAATATCTGAGGAAATATCCATTTGATTTTAATTTATATGCAGGCAATCACAGAATCACAGAATAGAATCACAGAATCTTGTGGTCAGATCTGCTTAAAATGGAAACCATACCCTCACGTTTTAATTCATACTGCAGTCTGCAATGTGGCACAGACTGAACACGTACCATCTTTCTTGACTCACACTTTTAAAATTTTTTTTTCAAAATTTACTTTTTAAAAAACCCAAAGAAATCTAACTGATATGTCCATTGAGAATAATAAAGACAATTATCATGAAACAATGATATTTATGAAATCATTTAGGTATCTGCACAAAGCCAGAGATAATGACTTGTAGATTTCTTATATTTAGGTATATTATATATATACATATTAATGTAGCTAGAAATATGTAAATATAGATATATTCATATACGCATATAATGATGCACATATGTATATATACATACATGTGTTAAGTCTATATAAAACAATCTTAATACAACATGCATTTCAACATATATATTTCATAGTGATAGTGGGAGAAGATCCAGCTGGGACTTACTTAAGAGTTATGCAACCATCCTATTCTGGAAAGAGAATTATATCATTATATAAACCAAAGAAGCAATAACAGAAGAACAAAGACGACCCATCTCAAATGACAGAAGTTATTTACCCATTTTGATAATGGTAACTGGAGGATTTCTTGGCTATCCAGATGGCAAGTAGCTTGGTTTTGGTATAACAATGCCTGATATATACAGAAGTCCTGCAGACATGACTGAGAGGTTTTCATGTTTTCAGAAGCTTGAGCACATTCTGAGATGTAGGTGCATAGGACCAATGCTGTCTAGGCTGGAAGATTTCCAAAAGTATCCACTGTATTCCATGTGACTTTATTTATCACCTCTGTAGCCACAGCACAGCAAGACTGGAAGTCATGAATGCAGAATGATTTGACAGTGATTTTAAAATATATTAAATGTGGCAATATCATATAATCTAATAAAGCAAGCAATAGTTCTTCATGTGTGCTGAATTCTACTTCCCAGCACCCATCGAGGTTGCTTGATGGCTTTCTGGCAACCAAATTATAGTATATTCCTTATATATTCAGACTGTACTTTGCTATCTTCTATTCCTTTTCTTATGGAAACAAAGCCAGATAGATGCTTAGGGCTCACTTCTACAGGCACTGAGCATTGCAGACACTTTATGTCATTTGAGATGCCCTAGAACATTCCTTCCTGGACTCAGCTGCCACTTCAGAAAGACACAGGCCTCCTGTAGGTGCGGCATTGTAACTGACAGGCGTATGTGGATGCCTTCGGGTGTGTCAAGCAATACTTGATGACAATGCATAGAAAACTGAATCAAATCCTCCCAGAGATAGGCTGCAATAACAAGTCCTGCCACCCCAGGCAGGTACCTCAGGCAGGCAAATTCAAAAGTTTGCCCCTAGAGAGGTGGGTCAGAAGCGTCTAGCTCCTGCAGAGGCTGTGCTGCTTGCTGAGGCTTTTATCACCACATACCAGGGTGGTGGGTGGGAAGTAGATGAAGACAGATTGTGTGGATCTGCCATCACTGTGTTGAGTCCTCAGACTGCAGCTGCGGGCCTCATGTTGCAGTAGCCTTTTCTGAATGTCTTTGCAGTCAATCTACTGCTCAAGGGAAAGATTTTTCTTTTTCCCTTATAGCCTGCTGTGGAGACACTTATCACCCAGGCTATTCAAACTGGCTCAGGGGTCCTGTTTAAAAACAATCAACTGCATAACATATGGGGCTGGCTGCTCTTGTACCGATACCTAACTTTAGAAAGGAAAGAGTCAGAGATTTCAAAGGAGGCTATGCTCTTAATTTAAGGCAAAGCCATACTGAGCAAGCAGGATACAAACTCCTTGACTTGTATGGTCTTATTTACAATTAACTGTAACAATTGAGGAGGCAGTTGTCCTGGAACTAACTATGCAGGAACACCTGACCATGTGGATGCAGAAGCTGAAGAAACTGTGCGGGTCCCCTCTAGGGACCGCACAGTTTTCATACCTCCCTGATTAGTGACTGGAGCCAGGCCCTTTTGCTTGTGATAGATTAATCAACCTTCTCTCAGCCTCTAATTGGATGACAATCAGGTTCTCAGGGTATGCTGAATGGGAGGAAAAATTCTCCTTCCCTTATATTTTATGTGTCTTTCATTTCTAGCCTAGCTGTCTTTTTTTTTTTTTTTCACTTTTTCATGTGATTCATTTACTTTGTTAGTTACTTCTCCTTTAAATGAGCTGCATATTTTCACCCAGCACTACTAACTTCCATCAGTTTTACACCAAAGACACAACCTTTTCTTGTTACTATAACAGCACAGCTTGCAAAGTGATAGGTAGGAATTGGATTGTGTCAGCACTCCCATTACAACCCCCCATTTTCAGGGAGTCATTTTTAGTGTGGCCACAGAAATATACTCAGATTTTACCACTGCTATCTAGGTCTTGTTCAAAAAGTGAATTTACTTTTCTTATGCTCAGCTGAACAAGAAGATATTTGACCACTTTTAAACTCCAGGAATATTAAAAAAAAAAAAACAGCACAGGGTAGAATGTGACAGATTTATGAGCCTCAAGTTATGTCAGTGTTTGCCTGGCCAGCCCCTTTTCTGATTTGCCAGTATCGGAGACCTTATCCTCCCCTATCATGACCATGTATCTAGCCAAAACAGCTGCGGAACCTTCTACATGAATGAATGTACGAGGAACCTCTGAGATCTATTTGCTCCACAGAAGAATTTAAGCTCTTGAATGTTTACCCAAACTTTGTAGGGATCTTCATTTAACTTTTCCTCCTAGTTCACCAATGTCAGCTGAAGATGAAAGGATCCTCAAATTCCATTTCCTGGACATTGTTCAATTATTTGAATTTAATGTTGGGGTTGTTTTAGGTTTTTTGTTGGTTTTTTTTTTTTAGGGGGTTTTCTTGTTTGTTTATTTTGTTGGGTGGGGTCTATTTTTGGCTTTGGGGTTTGTTTTGTTTTTTTGTGTGTGTGTGTTGTTTGTGGGTTTTTTGTTTGTTTGTTTTCTATATTTATTGATGATTTGTATATTATTACCTGAATTCAAGAAAAACATTTTTCCCCTTCAATATTTGTTTTATAATAGAGTTGTAAACCCTCAAAAGAGCCACTTCCCTCATTGATTGCTTTTTACAAATATCGGCACTCTTAATTCAGGAGGAAACAAGATGAAGATATTCCCATAGCTATTTTTACTGTTTTAAAATTAGTAATAACTGCACTGAACAAATTTGCTGAATGAATTCTGAATTCACAGTCATACAAAATCACTTCTACGCAGTTTCACATTCCATTACAGCTGAGCAAGTAGGAGGAGGAAAAAGTGCCTCTAATTGTATAAGTGTTTCTTATTTTGTCCTAATTTATCCTAGAAGAATTAAAGCATGTAAACTGTAGTGCCCTTGACTATTGAAGTTTGTCTATACAGAATCTATCTGTAATACACTATTCTAGGTCACATTCTAGACTCTAGGAATTTTCTCTGTCCAATGAGTTAACACTTTACTCAGTGGAAGCACCTTGTATCAGTTCCTAACTCCATCACATGTAAAGCCTTAATACCATGCTTACACTGTCTCTTTCACCTAAAGGTCTACCTAGGTCAACTCCATTCTTTAAACCAAATTTGGTTTTCCCTCCAACACTACTTTAAATGTAAACATTGTGTCCTTATCTTTAAGGCTTTACTTAAACATGTTCCTCTCTTCTTTTAATCAGTCCTTTTAGGTTGTTTTTATACTACTGTTTTATTTATACAAATATCCCTGCACAATTACAAAGGGAAATAGTTAAACACCTTTCTCCCCACTTTGAACTCATGTTTGGTTACTTAACTCTGAGCTGATTCTTGCTTGAATTTCCCAGCTAACAGATAGACTGCAGTGATCAGTTGACTCCTGATTACCTGCCACAATTCCCTTCATAAACACGAGTGTTCCCATAAACTGGCTGTGAAAGAACTCTGGTGTGCCATTACAAGTATTACACTGGAAAGACCGAATAGTTAAACTTATTTTTCTTCTCTACTTACATATTTCATCAATAAACTGATTTAATTTTTTTTTTTTTACTGAATCTGTAACATCCTTTCAATTGTGTGTATTCAAAACCTTGTGTCAATCCATTTCTTTTTTGCTACCTGCAAGCACTAGCTTATAATTGCTTGGGTGGAAATCATCCTACATGAAAATAGATTAATAAACCATTTGCGTTATTAAAACTTACAAGTTAACAGGTACAATAATTATCCTGACCAATATGGTTGTATGATGCACTCATCTAGACCTCATTAATTGTTTATGCTGTTGCTTCTATGAGGCAAGGATCTTTCTTTTGGATGTGGTGAGAATATATTCAGAAGGCTGAAAACCATAGTTTACAAAGCCTTAATTATCATAGCTCATCTTGGTAATAAAGGGAAATTGTCTTAAACGAAGTTCTTATTTTCAACAACTCCATAATTTTTTATCTGAACGTCACAGTAAGTCTTTTTTTTTTTTTATTTATCTACTACTTGTCATTTATTTTAGAAATCTCTTCTAAAACAAACCCATAAAAATTAATTTGTATTTTCAAATTTTTAATTTTCCAGGTAATAATTTCCCTGGAATTATTACTGTAATTTTTCACAATATTTTTCAAGTGCCTTTAGCAGTTGTTATTTTGTTGCCTGTGGATAAGACTCTTTATTTCAAAGCCTGCTCTCAGACCTACTTTTTGAGATTGTTCAACTGCAGAGTGACGAAAAGTAGGTAACAAAGTTGAGTGTCAGAAAAATAAATACACTAATATAAATTTAGTCCCCTTTAGCTCCAAAACGTTTCCCAAGAATCCAGTGTGTTGCTACAGCTTCACTGCAGATTACATGAGAGCAGACTTAACAGGTGATGCTTATTGGGATTATTATTTATTATTGAATTTTTGGGGAAATTATAATGCATTTTTGACCATTAAATGAAACCCGAGACTACTGAGAAAATAGACATACAGCTGAAATTATAAAAGTCTTGGTTTTTCCATGACTAGGAGCTATTGGAGAGAAACTCGGTGGTTTCCAGAAAGGAAAGGATGACCACTAAGAGGGTGTTCATTGAGATGATCCACACTAGAGTGGTCACAGAAACCTTTTACATACGGATTGTATGCAGAACAAATGACCGATTTCTGCCCTCCTTCTGCTGTTATATTTGCAGAATGCCATCTTTGACTTGGAATCATCTAAAGGCATAATTTGACTTCATATTCCCACATAACTATGTGTAGTCTTCCAGGTATTTGCCATAGGTTATGCTCATATTATATTCTTTTGCTTCTGAAGTTGACCTTTTAGTCAATTTTTTCTTCGTCTTCCTTAGCAGCTTTGCACATCTATAACACCTTTCCTACAAAGGTCTCAAAGTGCATTACAGCCATCAATAAAATAAAGGTGAGATTTTCAAGGGCATGAAGAGCACTTGCAATGACTCCTCCACCTGGTTTTCAATGAGACCTGCAAATTTATCTTTCACTTTTATATCTTTGAATATTTGTCTTTAACACACCTCAAAAGGATGTGAAAAGTTTAAATGTTGCTATTCCCATTTTACGAAAGGGGAAACTGAGGAGCAATTGCAGCTAATGGGCTAGATGAGGTTCACATCTGCACTTTCCTAGAAGAGCACCTAAGGGAGTCAAGTCCTGGGCCACTACCTTCATTATTAGAGCACCCTTCCAGACAAACCTTTCCATTTCCTTCTGTTGCCTCAATTCAGATTATGTCCATGACCTGAAGGGAAAGGACCTTTCTTTAAAACTCTTTCAGCTTCTTCAAGTCCTTTCTAGGCTCTTAGATGTATTTTAAAAGCAAACTCTATGGAATGTACCCCCAGAGCCTAGAACAAGCTTTTTTTCAGCTGTTCTGGTCTACTGGGTTCATATGTATTCAGGGCTTCAGGCACTTTATGTAGCCAGTTGATTAAATATATATTTAAAATTTTTTAATATGCATATTAATTACCCAATAGACTAGAATGAATCTTTAGGAGCAATCTCTGCCTATTGTGTAAAAGCATTATAAAAATCCTCCCAAAAAATAGAGACTGCACGTGCTTAAATGCTTCTGCCTATGCTGGCCCTCTTTCTTGCTCCCTAACATACCAAAACTAAGTTGTGTCATATCCTGGATTAATCACTGGATGAATTTCCATTATTGCATTACAGGGATCTCCTCTTAACCTGGAAATTTTTCCCCTAGAACACAAACCAGCAAATCTCCCTTAGTGAAGTTTGCTACAGGGTCAGGACCCTTACAATGTAGCAGATAGGTAGGTAATCCATCATTAGTCTTGCTACTGTTCTAATATTTTTTAAAACAAAGGAAACTGGGAAGGAGGGGAGATGCTGAGGTAATTTTCCTACAATGCATTTCACCTTGGTTATATTTTGTGCTCCCATATTCAGGGACGGACATGAAAGGAAAAGTAGAGTGATAGAACTGGACTAGAGGTACTGAGAACATAGGTATATCTGGACAAGAATAGCTAGGCAGAGTGATGGGTGGGTGGATGTGTGATCTAAGGAGCTGGTGAAGAGATTAAGACAGACCATGTTATTTTCTTTCCCCAGCCCTCTCACTCCTTCCCAAAAGCTCTGGACTCCATGGTGCACATTTTCACAACTCCTGCCATGTACATGATTGCATATCCAGCCCTTGCTGTCTAACTCCAGGAATTCTCTTCTGCTGCATCCTCCCTGACTATACCTCCAAAATGCTGAAGTCTTCTTTATTCACACTCCTGCTAGCCCTGTAAGTATGCGTTTAAAGATGCATGCTGATGTTTTGGACAGTGTTTTACAAATGGAGAACTATGAGATGAGGAAAGGAGGCTGCTTGCAGAAAAACAGCACACAATTGCCTAGATCCTTGCAGACACGCCCTGTTCTGTAATAATACTGAAGACCCAACAATGAACAGGATCATCTCATCTAGGTCTCCCTCTTCCCAGTTAAAAGACCACCACAGGGGGACCATAATGCAGCATGGCTGATTCAGGACTTACCCCGTTTCCTTCCTGTTGTGTTACAGGAGGAAGATCTCAGCACTTTGTATTAGGTTTTTTGGATGCAGTTCCTAATCTCACTTTTCCAACTATATTTTTGCATATGAAAGAAGATTGCTTGGATAAGATGCGAATGACACTGAGTCACTTACAGCTAAAAAATGAGGTTCTGAGTAGCTCCTCTTAGAAATCTAGTGAATTTGATGGGTTTTGGTCTCAAATCGGGCTCCTGACATTCAAGAGTTAAGTCCTGCCTGCTGGTTTACACAAGTTAACAGCAATTCCTCAACTGACTGATCTTTTGGAAAAGCTTCAAAATTAATCCTGTGCTGTTTTAAAGCCCCCCTCTCTCTTTCCTGAGGGCAATGGGCAGAGCAGCACACCGTTCCCTAATACTGGCTGTAAAAACTACACCCCAGCAAGTCAAGTATCAAGGAAGATAAATGCTCTGTTAACCTGCTATGCTGTTAGTAAAGCGCAGCTTAAGTGTGCGCTGATGGACCATGAAATCTGAGGAGAGCCACAAGCCATTCAAGGTGAGAAATATGTGCTGGGAGGTCACACAGTATCTTTGATGTTCCTGTGAAATTATCACACCATAAACTGACAGACAAAAATATTAAATTTTGACCTTTTAAGTCAATCATATTGCTTTTTATCTCAAAGATCTTTCATTTGCAACTTGGTCACATATCAGAAAGTTTAACGTCCTTTTTGTGGTAAAAAACAGGTGCAAGCAAACCCTCTGGGAAATGGTGAGCTATGAAAGCCATTTGTAATCTTGTACTCTTGCCACACTATCTCACTTCAAATGTGGTATATATGTGTTAACTTAAAGCATAAATAATACCACTTGTACATCTGCCCAAATAACTCTGAGAAGATAGTATGCACTGTTTTTCACAGGCATGCTCTTCTTTGAAGTGTGTAGTGAAGCCCGCAGTGAAAGAGGCTGGATCCTCAATAAACAATTGCCAATACTCAAGTAAACATGAAATCCAGTAAGCCACTAATATGAGTACAGAATAATAGTCAGAAAGCACCTTTCTTTATATTTTCCTGGACTGCAGTTGCACTCACTGGTTGGAAAATAATGAAAATTCTAATTAACACCACTTCAACTAAACTGAACATTGTTAAGATGTCCTCCTCTGTCTTTAAAACGACAATAAGTAAAAAATGTCTTCAGCATAAAAAATTAATATTTGCTGTACTAGTATCATTGTCTAAGGTTACAAACAAAATTAAAAATATCTCTTCTTTAAATTCACATATTTCACATGAGAAAGGGATTAGCTTGTTATGCAAATGAGATAAAGGTACTAGATCTGCTGAAAATAAGGGCTGCTGAACAGAAATTCTTTTAGGGAATATAAGTGTCCACCATTATTATGGTGCCTTATAAGAAATGAACAGTTTATTTTCTTATTTCCTAATATTTTCTTATTTCCTAATACCCAGAAGGAAGACAATCCCCAGGTGCTGAAATGTGCATGAGCAGAAGGGAAGGGAAGGGAAGGGAAGGGAAGGGAAGGGAAGGGAAGGGAAGGGAAGGGAAGGGAAAAGGAAGAAGGGAAGGGAAGGGAAGGGAAGGGAAAGGGAAAGGGAAGGGAAGGGAAGGAAAGGGAAGAAGGGAAGGGAAGGGAAGGGAAGGGAAGGGAAGGGAAGGGAAGGGAAGGGAAGGGAAGGGAAGGGAATTTTTGAGAGTTAACATAGCTTGGAAAAAAAATTCCAGCAAGTAGCAAGCTGCTGTTTTCTGATGAATACTTTTTCAGAGAAAATGTTATCTCTCTTTTACTTTACTTTGTAGAAAATAATAGCCATTCCAGATGTTTATTTTCATTCAAGAGTGGGAAGAAATGGTCAATGTGTTGATACTTCCATCAGTCTCTGTGTTCTGTATGATGGCATATAGGATTCACACCAAGTAATACTTAGCGGACACCAGCATTCACTGTGTTCTGCCCTCCCATAGTGTTAGAGACATTTATTATAAGTGGGTATTCTATAGCACTGCCCAAAACTATTAATCAGTCCAGGATCCACTTTGATTTCTTTGGGGTTGCCATCATTGTATATACTGTTTAAGTTTCTGAGCTAATTAGATATGCCCACGTTATTTCAAAACCATTTGAACTGCTGTTCTTTGATCAATAACCTCTACTCAATAGCCACTGTTCATCCATTATTTCTTCCTTTCTCCAGTTTAAGCCTCCTCCACTTTCTATGTCTTGTGAGCTGAAAGAAACCCCCATATTATTTAGAAAAATATCTGCTTTTTGTAAGTTGCACAAGAAAGGCCACTTCCTATCCTCATTTAAATCTTCCTTCACATCTTATAGCATTAAATGCCTTCTCATTCATACATGATTCATAGCTGCCCACAGAACAGTCATGAGATTTCCCAGCTTCCACTGAGTGACTGCCAGTGTCTTGAGACTGTGTGACAACAGGAAACAGTAGATTGTCCTTCAGCTCCATCTCAGCAGCAGCATTTCTGTCAGTCACAGCAGCAGTAGAAGAAAGTTAGCTGCTGTTGAGAAAAACACTGGTGGACTGCAGGGAATGCATTGCCAGGATGAGTACACTGGCAGAAAAAGCACTTGGATGGCTTATGGAAAATGCAGGGCACCAAGAGGGGCAGCTCTAAAATTTAAGAAGTCATGGAAGGTGGAACTGAGGGACAGAGTTAGACACAGGAAAAGAAATAGAATGCAGGCAGGTGGAAGAAATGAAAGAGGAGAAAGGTGGATCACAGCCCTCAGATGTTCTAGACCATTTAAAGAAACTGACAGAGAGATGACCAAAATGTCATTCTGTTTGCATTTTTAGGCCCAACAAAAGCTTAGGATAGCCTTGTTGGATTCTAAGTTCAGACCATATGTGCACTATGGAACAGTAACCCTTTAAAACAAATAAAATTAGCTATGAAAGTATTAAAATAAGATTCTCAAAAGCACTAGGTTATTTTTAAAACTGTGGCCAGTCAAACCATTGTTGTGTCCTGTGAAGCTTGACACTGGGGCAAGGCACATGGGAAGGTAGGCAGCTATGTTGTCCCATGATTGGAGCATGCAATGGACTTGTCAGTCTCACTCAGAACAGGATGAGCGTTGACACAGGTGAGGAGTGCTGGATTTTCTTCTCATATGCATAAGTCCCAATGTGAAATGAATAACACCATGTTTTCACTTTGAGGCGGAAGCTTTCTGCCTCAAGCATGGCCCAACTACAGTGGCAACAAGAACATTTATACAGACCTTGTTGTTAAAAAAAAGAAAACTCAAAGAAAAAAATCAGCCTTCACTAACAATTTCCTTCTAATACCTGAAAAGAAAATTCATTTTCTCTCCCAACTCGCAGGTATTGCATGGTTGGAAATAAAAACTTTAAAGGTAGATGATATTGTACTGTCCACCTGATGTGAGCTCAGGAACAGGGACAGCAAGTGTGAGGCCTTTTTATTTTGAGTTTGCTTCTACATCTTGAGAATAGGATCTTAGGTGCTGCAGCCATAGATCCTGAGAAATAAAGCTAGTGACGAAGAAACCTGAAAGCCCATCTGTTACATACAGATGTCACATATTGTACAGAGACAAGAAGCTTTGCGGGTGTATGCTTTTCCTTTAAACCAGTGGGAGGAGTTTCTTATAATTGAAAACAGATGGGAAAAAGAAGGGAAAAGCACCCAAATCATCCTCCTTACTGTCATTCTTCAAGAAACATGGTTTGCTGTTTGCATGTTATTTATGTACCTGTGTTTCTACCTGACAGTGTGTTATCCAGTGTTTAATAACATCAGTTTTTTAAAGACGCTCCTTATTTTAAGGCACATGAGAAACTACAAATACACTGTGTAAGGTGTGTAAGCACGGTTGCAGAGGAAGTGAGCTCTAATGAAAGCTAGGAAGTGACTGATCCACTCAAAGCAGGCAAACGTCTAAAATTATTCATGTATTTCATTAAACAAAACTATGTGGACCAACCTTAGCCTCTTGAAAGTAGCCTTAGGTTGGTGCAGAGGGAAATGAGAATTGAATAGAGTTTAGAAGAGAATATCTTGGGTTTTCAGTCTGTTTCCTGGTGGACTTCTGTCTCCACTGCAAACCTGCAAACCCACAATCACATTGAACAATATTGTGCAAATATTTGTCATTGCACCTGCATCTAGTTTCTCAGATATTATTGCAGAGACAGAGGAGCAACTTCCTACTGTAATCTCAGGCATCTCTTCTGTACAAACATTAAGGTCTCAGCAGAACTACCACCCCAATTTACACTGTGCTGCATCAGGCCCAAGAACTGTCATTTTAGACTGCTGGAATAGATACTTGTATTAAGAGAAAAATGCATCAAGCACAAAGGCTGGATTAATAGATGAGTGAGGTATTAAATGTACAGTAATCCAGGAACACGCAAACTTAAAACAATTCTCCCTCTCGCTCTTTTTTTTTTTTTTTTTAATTTTCAAGCACAGGTTCCTGCCCTTTTCAGTGTAAAATAGCAAAACAAAAAACTATGCTGTCTTCATAAAATCTACATATATCTGAAAACTGGTCAGTCAAGTAGCTTCCAACTGATCAGTTACGTGTACCACTAAGGTACACACACATCCAGACACACACAAAAAAGTAAGTCATGTGTTTGTGACTACATAGTGCAGTTAGATGATGGAAGGTGGGAACCTGGAATGTTGTGTTGTTTTATCTTCTGCCATCAATGCCACCTTCTTTAGCTGCACTGGGGTCTAAGACACACATGGGTCCTCACATTTCAAGACATCCTGGCATGCATTGGCAAGCATCGAAAGCACTGCATCACAGCCATACCACAAGGAGCCGTGCAAGACTTGCTGCTGGATGTTTCCCTTTGCACTGCTTACCTTAGCTGAAAATAATCATATTTAATCCAAACAGGAAATGGTTTGCTCACACCACCACAGCCAGCATGCAGGGCAGGGCGTTCCTGTTATAACGCTCAACAACAAGGTTCAAAATACAGATAGGGGAAAAGATATGGTGCATCACCCCAGGTGCAAATGCATGTGTCAAAAGCAAGCAAATGATGAGATTAGTTAATCAGAAAGTCAGTTATTTGTGCAAATGTGGCTATTTACACTTCATATTTATTTTGTTCACCTATTTTAAACCACATTTGGAGCTTGCCAGCCTGTGTCTCTGGCTTCTGCAGTAGTGACCATTCTGTTGCAGTATGGATTTGGAGGCAAATACCATGGGGCAAGATCACTAAGCAGCCATTTGCAATGTAATCCACACCTGATTACTAGCAAATGACCCTTAAACAGTGAATCTGGGAATCCAGAAATTTCCATGCTTATCTGAGTTTCCCGAATAGCCTTCAGGAGTCACCAACTGCAGCTATTTTTCAGGCTGCCTACTGCACATTCTGCTAAACCTGCCTTATACAGACATGGCCCTGTCGTGACACAGAGTGACTGGGAAGATGAAGGTCCTCTCAGTTAATTCTCATTTAGAATGATTAGGTGCTCTGTTATTTCATGGCTGTAAGCATATAAAAAATTTTAACATTCTAGTAATGAGCAGAAAAAAGAAACACATTTTTTGAGAAACTGAGACATTTAAGTACCTGTACATACCTACTGAAACTGCCAGTGTGAGATTTAGGATCTTTAGATACTTTTCTCCTTTGTAAATTCTACTGAAAGGCTGCTGCATCTTTTAACACTGAAGAGCCTTTAAAAATCTCTCTCTAAGCTACTTCAGAATTTAGGACATCATAACCCCCCAAATGTACAAACTCCCAAAGTCTTAGGTACTCATGAAATTGCACTCGCTTTCAAAACTATTTATGTTCTGATAATATGAAGGACAAACATCTCTGCTTTCCACTAGGCACAACTGAAATAGTTAAGGTCCCTGACTAAAGAAACTGTTCCTCCTATTAATAAAGAATTGACACAAAGCTGCTCTATGTCATGCTGTTTGACCACATTCATTGTCAGTTATATTCTTGGAAGAAAGTGAGCTTCAACTGCACATTTAGTGTGAAGAGCACAACAATAACTCACTGCATCATAAAAATACTTCAGCAAGTTTTAAAGACAAACGAGGCTATAGATCTCTGTTTTCATACACTAAATTAGGGATTCACTTTTTTTTTCCATCTTCATTAATTCCATGTTAAACACATTAAAGCATTTTCTAATTGTGTAGAAATGTCAGTGTCCATATTTCATCTAATTTTAACCTGTTTTGTGGATCATCATTGTAGCTTTTCAGTCTTCTTTATCCCAGGAAAGATTAATGACAGTGGTCTGGAGTGAAATTTTGATAGCAAATGGATCTGTATTTCTCCTTCCAGACCTAGCGTTTATGTTCACACAGGATTGGAGGGAAAACTTCACTTATATGGCAATATATTTGTATATTTTTCTTGTCTAAGCTTCAAGTGAAGCCTAATTCTTGGAATTTTCATTCATTCTGAAAATTTTCATGCTCCTCTAATAATTCACCCTCATATATAACCACATAAACCCCCCTCTTAAAACCACTGAATCCCTGGATGAGTAGTAGTGAACATGAACTAAACTCCAAAATAGAGTTTCTATTTACAGCTGTAACTTTTTGTTAGTTTGATTTTTTATTCATAGACTTCCTCATTGAATAGTTTGATCTAACTGCTGATTTGTTTAATTATCAGTTAGATTTTTTTTTTATTGTAATGTGACATTTAGTAGTAGTTTACTCTTGTCTAACGACTAAATATGGATATCTGGATGGCAATGTTGACATAAGTATATCTGTTGAATATCAATGGGGCATAATTATGACTACTATAACTGAACAATTTGGCAATGTGAAAATAGTTTTCCTGTAATACTTGTTTTAAAGGTAGAAACAGGGCTTTTTTGCATGTTTGAAGGTTTTTTTTAATGTCTTGTGAATATCAGAAAAGTTTTCAGTTTAAATGATTTTTTGATTGTAAATAGAATTTTAGATATACAAATGCATTAACATAGTTGCAGTGGCAGGTGAAGACAGATTTTTTTATATTATTATTTTTTCAAAATATAGTCATGCTTTTCATCTACATTTACATTTAATTTACAGTTTCAGAAATTTTTCAAATTTCAGAAAATTTCATCTTTTGTAGTAATTGACAAATATATGAGTTAAATTTTGGTATTTTTTTATTCTATGCCACTATATGGAACATACAAATATTTAAAAGATAAATATATTTTGACTAGAATAATCTTTTTAATCCAATATTTTGAAATTTATAGCTATTCAGTTTAGTAACAGTAACTGTCTCAGAAGGTGTGATTTTTTGATGTGTATCCAGAACCATCATATCCCTATTTGAGAAATCCAAACTATGAGGCATGATTTGGGTAAATTTTAGCCAAGCCACTAATGTTTCAAGTCAAAAAAGAAACATCCCTGTACTTACATCACTCTTATTTTTCCTGAGCACAGTTTTACATATTTTGCTGCAGATTATTCACCCAGTAAATATCTTTGTCACACTATCCTCCATATGCACACAGATTTTCTCAGAGCTGACTATTATTTAAATGTGGAACACCAAGCACAATGTAATTTAGAGCCTGGAAAGATACTGACTGGAATAAGGCTGAGTACTTAGTAACGCGTAAGCACTAATACAACGTATTACCAGTGTAAACTTTAAACATGGGCAAATCATTTTCTTTTTCAATTCCTACATGCAAAAAGCCAGAGGATGGCTCTGCTGGAGCATCACTGCCCCATCCCTACAGTGCTCTGCTCAAAGGGTGCCAGAGGATGGAGACAAGGGGGCAGCCAGAAAGGATTTTCATGTTGGAAAAGTTGAAAATAAATGAGTTGTAATAGGGAGAAAAATGTTAAAGAGAAAGTTTGCAGAGCAGAAGAGCTATGTTGCTGTGAAGGGTGACGAGGGGAAGGGAAAAGAGACGAAGCAGATTCTTGTGTTCTGAAAGGTGCGAAGGCTGCTAGGAGAGGTGAACCTGAAGGAGGTGAAGAGACAGAAGGAGATAGACCCTTTCTGGCACAGACACATAACTATCTACAATCTGTTGGCCCATTTTAGTCATTGCTAAAACTTTACTTAAGTACCACAACGGAATTAATTTTGCAGTCTAAACAGGAAGAAAAGCTGTGCTTTCTTTTGTCTCAGCCTTTGGTATGATAGACCTCAGTTTAGCCTGCACTGTGAATGGCCTGGCAATGACTCGCTTCAGTTCAGTACCTCCTTTCTCAGCTTACTCCTGGAGCATTCAGAGAAACAGCATTACCCATTGAGCAAGGAAAAGTTCAGAAAGGAAAATCACTGCTAGAAGACTTTGAGACTAAACAATCTGCAGTCCTCTAACAGATTTGCTGTCTGATTTTCTGGTTGGGAACAGTTTCACCTAAATTGCCTGTATTGCCATCTAACTTCCCAAGATATTACCCATGGATTTTAAGACATGGGTGTTTATATACCAAGCTGACCAAAAAGTAATTTTCTCTGATATAATGATAGGTCCAATAGTAGTTTCAGAACCCTATTTTATAATGCTGCATTCACTGATGATAAGACAATAAAGTACTGAACAAGACAATTAAATAATTAAAGTCCACATGGATTAAGACTAAGTAAAAACCAGAGGATAGTAATTCAAGATTCCTGTTTTCCATCTACTCATACCAGAAGGATAAAAAGAGTACAGTAAGGATTATGAGAACTAAACAGCCAAGCAAAAGCTCAGCTTACTGATATTAAAGCATCTGTGATTAAAAAAAAAAAAAAAAGAACAAAAAGTCTATTTACTAGTAAATTGCATTGCAATTACTTTGAATTCTGTATTACTATCTTTCTTTGTCTTTATAATCAAAAAGGTATGCCTATTTTGATAGATAACTGGCAAGTAAGATTCTGCTGGTTTTGTTTATTGAATCACATGTGGTTTTGCAAAAATATAGAAATTTGAAGAGCGAAGATTTTTTAGCCTAAAATATATATTGTTACTTAGAACTTTTTATTTAGTTTATCAAAGCATCTTGCAAGTGAGAGCACAGTTTCTTCATCAGGGACCTTAAATATTTTAGTTGTGCCTAGGGGAAATCAGAGATGTTTGTCCTTTAGATTATCAGAGCATCTATAGCTGTGAGAGAGAGTACAACTTCATGAGTACCTGGATTTGGGAGTTTGTACATTCAGGGTGTTATGATCTCCTTAATTGTGAAGTAGTTTATAGAGATACTTTTTAATAGGGCACATGTGAATTGAAAATCAAAGGGACCTGGAGATAAGGAATAGAGAAATGTTTTTTAAAAATCTAATGTTTACATTGATTTTTTACAATAAGTGTGAACAAAAAAAAAAAAAAAACAGAGCATCCATTCTGGTAAAGCTACATGAAGCTGAAGTCAAAACTGATTGTTCCTCTCGTTTGCACAATTGCCCTGCCTGAATCTGGCTGGGATAAGCAGTGTGTTATCACAAGTTTAGCTTACATGACTTAAACCAGGAAAACATGTGAAAGAACCTAATTTTGCCACTCCTTAATTTAACAGTGATGCACAGCTTAGCTTCATAAAGATGAAGAAGATATTCTGGTAGAACAGGACTAGTGAAAAGAAATTAGCACTTCTTTTCTATTAGCACATTGCATTTTAGGTTAGACCCAAATAAAGAGCAGATCTCTTTCCTGTACAGGTTAGCTATTCATGGTCTTGAAATCAGTCAAAACAATTATAAAATTCAACAAACAGTTTTCTCATTGTATAAAGTATACCAAGAAACTGAAAAGATCTGAGAGAAAGGCCAACATAAATAACATTTATAAAAATAAAAAATTTAAAATAAAAATTTTTCCACCAACCTGAGGTCAAGAAGACAATGGAAAAAGTAAGTTGATAAAAGCAGCTTGATTTCTCTCTCATAGCTGGCTGTTATCAGATATGGATCTGATAATAATTATGAGATTTATCAAAGAGCAGAAAGACATCCTAACAGTCATTATTTTCATTTCATGTCCAGCTGGAAGCCTCTGGAATACATATTGTTAATCTTTTTTCCCATTATATCTTCTCTACTCCATCCTCAAATTATTCAGACCCTATGTATGCTTTTGTGGGAAAATCTTAGCTTCATCTGTTTGGCAGATGATACAGAATTCTTTTGTGCCTTTTTTTTTTTAACTGGTTTTAATCCAAACAAATCACAATATTATTATCTAGCAGCAGCAGCATGATAATAGCTCAGAAAACAGACATATATGGTAGTTTTTTGTTACTTTTCAGAAGTTAGAAAATGATGTAAAGTTCACTTTCTTATGATGAAAATAAATGTATTTTTTCTCTTATGCATAACAGTAGGCACTGTGCCTCTTCCTGAAATACTGCAAAACAAAACACCAAGTAAGTTCAGGTTTGACAGAAACTCTATCACTTTTCTCCTGGGCCTCAGGCAGTTGAAGTGAGTTCAGATTGTTTACCAGAATACATTGTTTTTACTGTTACAGGCACATCTAAATTCTCAAGTACATCCCTGGTGATTGTTGGAAGGCAGTCTGGATTGTCTCTCCCTTTGCTACTTTTCTCATTAGTACTAGTTTTTCGGACAGCTTTACATGGTCCACAGTGGAAAGTATTTATTCATGTAAGCCTCAAGTACCCACTCCAAGCTAATATTTATTTTCTCCAAAATGACCAATCTCATTCATGTGCTGATTTTACCTTTAGCATGTCTAACCTACGACACCCACCCCCACTCCCCACCCCCCCACCCCCCCCCCCCCGCACCATGATACTATTTGCAATAGGGCAGGGATCTTTGCATTTAGGACAAGAGTATTTAACCACAGTTTAAGGCTTAAAATCCTATTAGCTAAAAGGCTTGGAGTCTTTGCTTCTGTAAAATAAATTTTATATCTAATAAAAAGGGTGGATTACATTGATTGCTTTAGATTTTAAATTAGGAGTTGTGAAGTCTGGGACTTAGTTTTATGAGTGTTCACTGAGGTTTACAAACCCATTCAGCAAAAGTCATGGCTAGTGAGAGAAACTGTGTTCCTCAGAGCTTCTACCCATTGCTGAGACATGAAGATCTCTAAAAGGCACACAGAAGCATTCAGTAGAAACGTTTCTGGTATTAATTACAAGAAAACTAACTTGCATTTTTTAGGTTAGATCGTAAACCCTCCAGCTGCTGAACACATCTTTAGGTATCTTCCTACTGCATTTATTTGCCTCCTAAAGTAGCACAATGCTGAGAAAATGGCAAGAATTAAAATGAACTGAAGTAATTTCTTACATCTGGATGGCAACTGAGAGTCCAGATAAATAAAATCATGAGGAGTTTTTTAAAGATTCAGCTTCTGCGGTTGTTTATTCAGCAGCAGTTTAGGCACCAGGCAAACTAATTGTTTCTCTCTAATGCCTTAAATTAAACTACAGACATCATTGACCTCAGGGTAAGGAAGAGACTTTTACCAAACTCACAGTCTCCACAAGTGAAAAGAATTTCTTAGTGCTGCTGTGAAGGAAGCTTTATGCCAGAGTGCCATGCTCAACACGAATTTCATGAACAAAGGAGAAGGAAAAACATAGAACCCCATTCCTTCTAATTAGGGATTAATTCTAGTTTATTAGAAGTAGGTTGAAACAAAAAAAAAAAAATAGGGGAAAAAAAAAGAAGATTAAAAAAGAAAATACAAGAAAAAAGAATATACCTAGCTGTTCAAGGACCCAAAGCTAGTTAGAAATCCAGATCTGTACTTTGACCCTCCCTATACTGACTATTTAATCTTTTTCCATACAGCTTTTAAAGCAATACAAATGAAAAATCTCTTCATTTCCACAAAGCAAAGCTGTCTGCTAATATCCTCCAGTTACCACTGATATATGTAGGAAATGACACCAGAAACCCTGCTACTTAGTGTGGGGTAGAGTTTCTCAGACACCCCAGTGTGTCCCCATCCTCCTCCGATGAAAATGCAGGAACGGCTGAGTAGGATCTGCTGCCTCTGTGTGAGTGAAGGCGAACATCTGCTTCAACCAGGCAGTTTCCTGTGCAGGCCTGCAAGAGCTCTGTAAGAGAAGCCCCTAGAAAGGGAGTCAGGACGGAATTTTTTATTTGTATAGATGCAAGATAAGGTGCTTAGATAAGAGCATAACTTCCTCATTTCTGCTACTCTCTCACTGTTTTTACATAAAGCTGATCCTCTCACTTAACAGTGATGAAAATTTCATCAACAAAATTTGCTTTCGCTCTGCCAAGTCATGACAACCTCAATTAGAGCTGAGCTGGAGAGGCATTTGGGTGATTACATCAGTCTAACTGGATGCCCCTTCTCCCTGTGATGCCTCTTTCTATTCCATTCTCTGGGTGTTTGATCTTCCTAACTGGATCTGGGCAGCTGAGGAGTAAGATGAAATAAAGAGTAGCTAAAACATTTTGGAAGAATCTGCCCACAATCATGATTTTCATTCTTCATTCATTTTTGAAAGCCGTAAGTGGAAGAAGCTCTAAACGACATGGCAGTCGGATCCAATTTTGCTAGGTCTTTGCTGAAAGCTTGAAAATTCTGATGAATTCAACAAAGAAAAAATATTATATAAAGCCTATCTGCCTCAGAAAGGTCTGCATTGATGGTCAAATAATCTTGACTTTCTTTTCTCAAACCTATTACCAACATCACTTCCTTAATCTTTTCAGTGCTTAGATATTATGCTTTGGTAGCTTATTTCAGAATTTGCATTCCACAGAGCATTTAACAATACAGAATATCTAGCGTTTAGTGAACTGTGCATACTGGTGTCTAATGAAATGCTAACACCTGGAACACAAACTAACAGAAGGATTTAACCCATTTTAGATTTCTTTCTGTTATACAGCCCTCACAAATAATATGACCTCAAGTGAAAAAGATATAAAGTGCTAGTCACCAGTTAACATGTATTAAAACTTTAATTTACTGCTCATCTTAAAAATTGTAATTATATTAAACCCGAGTGCACCTCAAACTCAAGAAAATGTGTAAATTGCAAATGAGACAAAGTGAAAGAGGGAAACTAAAGGGATTTGCTTCAGGTTTTATTGCATTATTCTTACTTTATTTCTCCTTTTAGGCCTGCTTTCTGAAGGAGATGTGACCAGTATGACAAACCCATCTGTCAGTTCCTTCACAATAACTTTTCTTTAATCTATAGAGAATTTCAAAAATTTGAAAGAGTAAAACTTGAAGGGCAATTAAGTATCTGCAAGTTTTCTGAAAGTTGGTGAATAGCTAGTGGAAACACACAAGAAGAAATGTCTCCAGTGAAGAAAAGATGGGTAGAATTCAGCTACTACACCTTCTGTCAAAGGACATAAATCTGTAGGAAAACAGGTTCTGATTGTTCAGCTGCTCACAAAGGGAGTCTTCCGTATTGCCAGCAGTGCATCTGAACATTTTTTTGTGTTGATAGAAATTGGATTTGTACTACCCCAGTGCTCAGGTTTTCCTTTGTGCCCCTGGGAGGACAAAACCTGTTTGCAAACTTGCACCTCTAAGTCGGAGTTTCTGTTCTTCCTGGGACTTGTCATTTTTGCAGGTTTGGTTTTGATGTTCAGGTTGCTTTTATAAGGAAATTACAAAGCCAAATTAATAAGTGCTGTGTCTTACAAATCATTTGTCATTGTGGACATCTGGATGGGGAAATGAAAATCTAGTTCCATAACCACATTTTCAGAAAATATTTTCCTCAGGCAACTCTTTTTTGGAGCTCAGATCTCTACAAATCACACAAAGTACAGTAGAAACTTGCAACCACTCTCAATTTCTGCAGCTGGATGGGCTTATATTTAGTTATTTTACATAGTTGCTTGAAATAGCCGTGGGCTGGGCTAGGTGACTGATTAGGTTCACTTTAGATAAGTTGGAGAGGTTTAATGAAAAGCTGAAGTAATATTTAAAGAATTAAAAAATAGGTCCTACAGTGAAAAGTTCAAGAAGCTCTGACTGTTACAATTAGAAAAAGTTAAGAGGTGATTTGTTCACAATTAGTCATTGCCTTACACGGGAGAAAATAATAACAAATTAATCTAAACCCTCCACAAAGATATAAAATGATCTAAAGACTGAATATTGTAGTTAGATTATTGAGGCCAGACATAAAGCATATTTTTAAAACTCTGTGATATTCACTTCACCAAAGATTATGACTGAGAGAGCAAATGCGACCTGGCCCCCAAATTAACAGAACTGCTTGACAGTCAGTCCCACTAAACTCATGCAGTAAAACCCTAGAGGCATCATTTTATCAACATATTCAGGAATATTTTAGTCCTGGATTTAACTTTGATACCCTTTTACAAGCTGTTCAGATCCGTTCCTTACAAAAGATGCATAGCTGTTCAACTAAACATTTTACCTTTACTTGCTTCTGCCAGATAGGTAGTCACAAATTTATTTTCCCCACTCATTTTCCAAGTTTTCATCATAACAGTAGTAACAGAGCCATAGACTGCAATAGGCTAGGAACTACAAGCTTATCCACCACTTTGTAGGTGAACTGTTACTACTGAAATATAACTTCCTGTCTTCATCAACCAAAGGTATAACAGTCTTTCGAACACTGTTTGGCTGAGACATAAAACCTCAAAGGTGTGTCCACCTTACATTCAGTGTTCTTTTTCAGGCAGTCACCACCCCTGGTGAGACAATGAAAAAAAAACCCAAAACAATCTGCTATGGCCTCTGCAAATTCACCTTTATGAGGCAAAATAAAAATTGGAATTAATGTGTTTGTTGCCTACACGCCTGGTCTCCTCTGGAAAGGCCTTTGGGTGGATTAGTCATCCCTTCCAGACAAAATGTTTTGCTTTCATTCTAGCCTCTGAGATATTCCGTTAGTTAGGAATAAATGCTGCTTGGCAAAGCATGGATACTGCACAGAAAGAAAGCAAAAGAAAAGGCATAAGCACCTCTCTATTTTCCTGAAGGCAAAATATTCTAAGTAGCAGACATTAAGGTCAAGGAATAGTCCATATCTAATGTTGCTAATGGCTCTTCCCAGTCAAAACGAGATTCTTAGGGGAATGAGAGCCTAGATACAGGAAGCAGTTCCTAAATTTTTAGACAGCATATGTTTATTTTGCCATCACTAGGTATCCTTTTCATGCCCACTCCTGATTCTACCTGCAAGAGACATATCTGCAAGAACATTTCTGCTTCAGGTATCCCTTCAGATTTAGCACATACCACCATTGCCTGAGATGATGCAGAATGGCATTGCAGTTTTGTTCGTGCCACAAGCAGTTTTAGGGACAGGACACAGTTCTTCCCTAAAGGTTAGTAATCATCCTACAGTGTGGTTTACTTTTCCTTCTCTGAAACTGTCATCATTAAAGAAGCAGAAGAAACACCTTCCCATTGCACTGAAATTCTGCTTTTCTGTAGTTTTACAATAGCAGAAGCAATTGAAATGCTGTTTAAGGCCCTGTATGTTCAAGTGTGGCTGTCTTCCTCCACTCTGCCAGTGGAGGTTTGAAGAGACATACCCTCTTCAAACATAGTCCTTGCTTTCTTTCCACTAAAGGAAGCCTGTATCCTGAAGCCAACACAACATATAAAGCAGCTTACTTTCAGATTTGAAATCCAGAAGGCAAAACCATGACCAGCTGTCATTTCCAGTGTCTCTGTCAAGCAGAAACATACTAACTGGAGAACTGCACTCTTTTGAGTCATTATGACTGCTATTATCACTGGCAGCACAGTACTGGGTCATCCTAATGTAGAGTTACAAGAGTTTTCAAGGAAAAAGAAGATCTTGTCTGCCTCTACTTGTTAAATCATTTTCTTCCTCTGGTAAAAAAACAACCCACTTCATAATGCCTAATCAGCTCTGACCCCATCTTGCAGATTGAAGGTCCTATACCTGTAAAATGTACTAACCACCATCCTTCCTAACGAGTCCCCAACCAGATGCTTGCCAGATGTCAGCTTCTCTGTACAATAAAAAGAACTCTGACTTACTCTGCTTTCATTCTTTTTCATAAGCAAGCCACCACAAAGAAATGTGGTTTAGAGGTATGGAAGTCCAGCTGTGAGCAAGTGTCTCTTAGACTCCCACAATGCTGTTCAAGTGGAAAGACCAGTTTCCCTGTACTACAAGGATAAAGAGGACTGGACAAGTGGAGAAATCTCCCTATGCAGTAGTGCTGGGGAATGTGATGAGACAGCATAGGAGGAGAATGGCACTCCCAGATACCCAGAAATGGTACAGGTGCTCATTAACACAGGGAAGCCATCGCAACAATTTTCAGTCTTGCAATCAGAAATGAGTCCCTATGGAAATATTTCAAAATAGACCTGAAACTGGTTTTAGAACTATAAATAACGCATCTTGGCAGGCCCCTGAAGAAAGATTTCTCCATTTGTTTTTCTAATTCTTAATCTAAAATTACAAGTGTAGATACATTCTTCCCTCTTTTATGCTCCCTTAATGTCACAGATCAAATTTAAACCCTAGACTGCATTATAGATCCCTCCATGGTGCAAGACTTGGGAGGATTTGACCCCAAAAAAATCTGAAGTATTATTTTTTTAACTGCCTTAAGAATTCTTATTAAAGTTCTTCTGGTTGCACAAGTAATGTCACACTTGAACTTAAGGCAGTTTGATACTTTTTCTCAATGGTAAGCATGCATGATGTAATGTAAATCCTAGTAGTAAGGTATATATTGTGTCATCTCTTTCAATCAACAGCTTCTTAATGTCAGATTTTTTTTTAATTATGTGTATCTCAAAAACTATAACAAGAAATTCTGCATCTAACTTGAAACAATCTTAGCTTCCCATATCATGAACAGATTATAGAATCATAGAATCAGAATGGTTTCAGTCGGAAGGCACTTTAAAGATCATCTCTGTCCAAACCCCCTGCCAGATGAGCATAAATATCTGACTAAACGAAGTTTTATTGTCTTAACATTTTAAATATTCTTCAGACCATCATATTCATTGTTTTCAAAAATTAGTAAATATTTAAACTCCCCTTCTATAATCTGATTGTTAGCTTCAGAAAATCACACTACATAAAAGAAAAACAGGTTACATTTTTACTGGTTCTACACCTGCACAAAGAAGACTGGCATTTGAGTTTCTGGATCACTAGAAGAATGATTTTTACTTGCATCAATAAAGTAATTTCAAAAGCATAGTCTTGTTAAAGTATCTTCCATTTAAAATACATTTGTGTCTATGGCAAAAAAAACCAGGAAAAAAATCTGTATTTCTAGTTTTCCTACAAATATAACTAATACTGTAATGTATCAGACTATAGCTTAGAAAATGCTTCAGTGTCATGGATTTGATGCTCTGATTACATTTTGGTTTTGCCACGTACCCTCCTTCAAAGTCTTCTTCTATGAACATTAGTACAAGGGACAGACATGCTCTGTTCAAATCAAGCAGAGCTTCTGCAGAGATAAAATTACCATTAGACATCCTTGTGCACATAGTTTAAATCACACAACCAAAAAACACAGTTCAACACAACTGTGTAAACTGATGTCCTTTATTAAAATACATACATGGGAGGACTCTGGAATGGGTAAAGGATAAATTATTCTTCTTACCAGACAAGTGATCCTTTCAAGTCTAGGTTTAAGTTCACCAAGTGAGATGATGGGAGTGAGCTATGCCTGTACAGTACCTCATCTAAAGACAGATAAACCTTCAGAGCTCTGCAGGGAGCCCAGGTGCCATGGTATATTTTATCATCATTCTATAAACCATGCTTTGCATCCATGACTTTATAATGAGCACAAGGACATGAAGATGAAGAGCCTTCCTGCATATGTATCATGTAAATCTATCAGCTTCATTGCTAAATTTGAGCAATTCTGCTAAGGTCAGTCTGTGTAGCAACGTCTCTCTCTTTTTCCTTACAGAGATTGAAAATTAGCTTTCTGTTGTTTTTCATGGAACACAGCATATTCAAATAAGTTTTTCTTGTCTGTTATTCTCTGCAATAGAAAAGTATTGCACACAAAAAAGTGGATGGGGTCTTTTCTTTATTTTTAATCATAGAATCATAGAATAGTTAGGGTTGGAAAGCACCTTAAGATCATCAAGTTCCAACCCCCCTGCCATGGGCAGGGACACCTCACACTAAACCATATTACTCAAGGCCTCGTCCAACCTGGCCTTGAACACTGCCAGGGGTGGAGCATTCACAACCTCCCTGGGCAACCTATTCCAGTGCCTCAGTACCCTAACAGGAAACAATTTCTTCCTTCTATCCAGTCTAAACTTCCCCTGTTTAAGTTTGAACCCGTTACCCCTTGTTCTATCACTACAGTCCCTAACGAAGAGTCCATCCCCAGCATCCCTATAGGCCCCCTTCAGATACTGGAAGGCTGCTATGAGGTCTCCACGCAGCCTTCTCTTCTCCAGGCTGAACAGCCCCAACTTTCTCATCTTATCTTCATACAGGAGGCGCTCCAGTCCCCTGATCATCCTCGTAGCCCTCCTCTGGACTTGTTCCAACAAATCCATGACCTTTTTATGTTGAGGACACCAGAACTGCACACAATACTCCAGGTGAGGTCTCACGAGAGCAGAGTAGAGGGGCAAGATCACCTCCTTCAACATGCTGGTTACACTCCTTTTGATGCAGCCCAGGATACGGCTGGCTTTCTGGGCTGCAAGTGCACACTGCTGGCTCATGTTCATTTCCTCATCGACCAGCACCACCAAGTCTTTCTCCTGGGGTCTGCTCTGAATCTCTTCTCTTCCCAACCTGTAGCTGTGTCTGGGATTTCTCCGACCCAGGTGTAGGACCTTGCACTTGTCGTGGTTAAACTTCATGAGGTTGGCATCAGCCCACCTCACAAGCGTGTCAAGGTCCCTCTGGATGGCATTCCTTCCCTCCAGCGTATCAACTGAACTACACAGCTTGGTGTCATCAGCAAACTTGCTGGGGGCGCACTCAATCCCACTGTCCATAGCAGCAATGAAGATGTTAAACAAGACCGGTCCCAACACCAATCCCTGAGGGGCACCACTCATTCCTGGTCTCCAGCCAGACACTGTGCCATTGACCACAACTCCGTGTGCGGCCATCCAGCCGGACAACATCCCTGTACTCTTCCCACGCCGCCTGTCCTTGCTTCCACATTTTATAAGCCTCTTTTTTCATTTGAATTTTCCTCAGCAACTCCTTATCCATCCAAGGAGGTCTCCTGGCCCTCCTGCTGCACTTCCTTCTAGTTGGGATGCAATACTCCTGAGCTTGTAGCAGGTGATCCTTGAATATCAACCAAGAGTTTTGGGCCCCCTGCCCTCTAGGGCTATATCACATGGAACCTTACTAAGCAGGTTCCTGAAGAGGCTGAAGTCTGTTCTTTTGAAGTCCAGGGCAATGAGCTTGCTGCACGCTCTTTTCACTGTCCTGAGGATCTCAAATTCGACCATCTCGTGGTCACTGCATCCAAGGCTGCCCTGAAGCGTCACATTTCCAAAGAGTCCTTCCCTGCTGGTGAGCATGAGGTCAAGCATGGCACCTCTCCTTGTCGGCTCCTCTATTACTTGCAGAAGGAAGTTGTCTTCCACACAATCAAGTAACCTCCTGGATGACGGGCCATACCGTCGTTCCAACAGATACCAGGGTGGTTGAAGTCACCCATGAGAACAAGGGCCTGTGAGCGTGAGGCTTTTCCTATCTGTCTATAGAGTGCTTCATCCGCAAATTCTCCTTGATCAGGCGGTCTGTAACATATCCCCACAGTAATGTCTCCCATATCTGTTCTCCCTTTAACCCTGACCCACAAACTCTCTGTTATCTGCTCACCTGTCCCCAGACAGAGTTCCATACTCTCCAGCCTATCCCTAACATAAAGGGCAACTCCCCCTCCGTGCCTGCCAGGCCTGACTTTTCTAAAGAGTCTGTAACCTTCCATTCCAACACTCCAGTCATAGGAGCCATCCCACCATCTTTCTTTCTCTCTTTATCTCTTTCTTTCTCTTTCTCTTTCTCCCTCTCTCTTTCTCTTTCCCTTTCTCTTTTTTTCTCTTTTTTCCTTTCCCTTCCTTACTTCCTTCCTTTCCCTTCCTTCCTTCCTTCCTTTCCCTTCCTTCCTTCCTTCCTTCCTTCCTTCCTTCCTTCCTTTCCCTTCCTTCCTTCCTCCCTCCCTTCCTCCCTTCCTCCCTTCCTTTTTTTTTTCCATTCCTCTTTCCCTCTTTTATTTGTAGTAATAGAAAATTACATGCTGTATATGTGAACATAAAATGTCTAAATATCTCCTGATCCTGAATATCTTTTACCCAGCCCAATCCCAAATTTGATCCTAGACTGATCAGAGAGTGAGAAATAGCTTACAAAGCAAAGGCATTAACAGAAAGATACCAGGGAGGATGAGTTAACAAGTCAGCCTAATCTGAGAGGGAAAAGTCATAATGAAAAAGATACTCTGCCTTTCTGAAGAGATGTGTCATACGGCCCCTCGCACTGGGGCAGACAGCCTGCCGCACTCTGCGCCGGGTGCTCTGACACCACCTCCGACTGCCACTGACATCCCTAACGTTGAAACTTTTTTAGACTGCCTGTGGAAATCAGTTGATAATTGGAGTTTCTATGAAACTGAAGCGAAAAAAAACCCACAAAATGTGAAAAACTGGAAGTAACATTGTTGTCAGTGCTTTTGATATAACTTTGTTTTTAAATGATTAATATTAGTGCTATGATTCCTGTGACAGACATTACCACAGCTTCCAATTATGGCAGGACAAAAAGTGTTGTTTCATTCAATAGGAGACATAACAGTTATTGATATACATAAAGAGTGATTAGATAGACAGATAGATAGGTAGATAGAAAGATAATATCTCTCCTCTAGCTATTAGGATTTCTTTTCATTCCACATTTGGCAAAAAATTATCCCTTTCAAAATCTGGAATGAAAATCTTCTTGAGACTGGAGAGCTGCCCTAGGGTTTGCAGTGGCTTTAGTGACAGCACCATGTGCACATACCAGGTGATGTGCTGAGGCAGGGGCAGAGAGCCATGGATGTGACCATGACCCCAACAGTTCAGGCTGGTGCCTCTGCAGCATTCTCATGACCACCATCAGGTTCATATCACCAAAGAAAGAGCCAAGACATCTCCACACCCAGAGTTTAGACATCGGCCATAGAATCCTAATTTAATTGAAAACCTTCAGACTAGGTACTTTTAAAATGTACACATTTTTTTAAGGTTCATTTGGATGTTTCTTTCTATTACAGGTTTCATTTAATGAGATAGATGAACACCAGAGGCCTCTGTAGAAACAGCCTCCTTAGGGTAACAGGGAATCTTACACTGAAGCTACATTGTTTTTTATTATCAGACACAGGCTTTTAATTTATTTTATTGTTGCTTAAGTGCCCAGGGTCCCATTCTCAAGGGGTTTATTTACTTATTCTAGTCAAGGATAACTGAATTCTTTGGCAATATCTTTGCCCTGTGCCCCCTCAGTTAAGTCAAGGTGTTTGCTTTCCTTTGTTTGCTTGTGTATCAGATGAATACTTTTTAATCTCCATCATCTTAGGTCTTTTTCTCCAAATCTTCCTTAAGTATAACTGTGTTCCTGCCATCTCTGTCAGGAAATAATATCTACAAGGCCATACAGAGTAACCATGTTGAGAGAGTCAGTGAGTGTTTTGCACTAATGCAAACATAAAGTTGGTTGCAGGAAAATCTGAGAATGGGAAAGAACTGACTGAAAGGGCTGAGCAGCTCATGAAGCTCCAGTGGGAATGAAGCCTGCTTGCCCTGTCCCTAGCAATCCAGCTCTTCACTCAGAGTGGGAGCTGGGAAGAGAGGATGAATGAGTTGCAGGGATTTGGGGGGAAGAAAGAAACAGTGTTTGGATGTCATCTGAAAGCTAAGTGGTACCAAAGCACATGACTGGACCCCCTTTGCTTTATCTGAAGTGGCACAATGAGACACAGCCTTCAAAATAAGGAATAGTTTTGAGTAGGTGACAGCCTGAGTTAAGATCCGTTTGCTGATTATAATGAGCCTCTGAAGTACACCTAAAAGACCCTTGAGTGTACTCCTTAGTTATATTGGCTCTCCGCAGTGATTATCTGTTTGTCATCTGTGTCTATTTTGGAAAATTATATTTTAGTTACTGTGAGTTAGTCAGCAGCTTGCACAATAAACAGCTAGTCACAATGAGAGTGTCAGACTCCTACTGGGTCCAGTTACAGAAATGTTTCCACCAACAGGATTTATAAATGAAACACACAAAAAGCCAGCCTCTTAAACACAGGCCTGTGGTAAGGCTGTTCAGCACAGCAGCAGTAGGAGCAATTGTTTGGAAAAGGCTAGGCACAGAACTGAACCGAACCAGACTTTTCTCAGGACAGTTTGAACTCATTAAGTTTGGGGGGTGTGATGACCCATCCAGGAACAGCAGGAAGGATTAGTTTCAAATCACACAGCTCAAGAGAAAGAGAATAGCAAAATATCAGAGAGGTGGCTATTCAACCCAATGCTGTTTCCAGGGAATGCAAGGTCTGTATTGCTACTCCATGTGTTCCCAGTACTTAACATCAACATAGTTTTGATCCATGAATTAGGCTTTTTGGAACTGCTGCAATAAGAAATGAATCATTATAATCTATTCTGGAAAAGATATCAATAAAATACCTGTAATGTTACAGTTATCTGCTTATTTGAGCCTGTCATGTATTGCACTGGACTGCTTTGGAAGTGATTCGTCTGCTCTAGAAGCCAATGCCACTAGCTTGAGAGGGAAGTTGTTTTCCAAGAGGTGTGGGGGAAGAAGGGAAGGCAGGATGTGCATGTGTGTGGTTTTATCTTCTGGACAGAGGAGAAGAATGCTTCTAAAAATGAGTGACCTGAAGTAATTTCCAGGCAGTCATTTTGTTATTTAACATCCCTCAAAAGTGCATTTTTTTTCTTATAGATTTCATGTATGCCACATCCTGTTAATAACACCATCTCATTACCACAATGGTAACAGTCACTTGGTGCTCATTTAACAGAAATCTTTCAAAACAGCAGTATTAGATTTTTCACAGTTGGTTCAGTATGATACAGGTTAGCAGCTTCTTAATTCTGCTTTCTTAGCATAATTACATAATTTAGATTTAGTCACTGATGTTGACCTTTAAATAGAATCAAATATTCAATTTAGATAGTTGTTTTTTCATTAGCAAACAGGGAGCAGCTGGGAACATTTTTGCGGCCGTCTGACAATGTCATTGTGAACATGTAGAGGTCCAGGTAAAGTGCAACATCTGTACTAATTATACCTGTACTTTGAAAGATCTGTATTCTCATCAGCCATCACAATGGTTAAGGTCCATTCTCACCCACTGAAAGAGCAGCTTTCATCCTTTCATCAGGGGCAGACTCAGCATGTTTACAAAAATAACTGACATACAACAGATGAAGGGATAAATTCTGCCCTGGAATAACTCTCATCAGTTCTTACAGTTATAGTTTGTACATATGGAGGATGGTAAATCTGAGCCCTGCATACTGAAGTTCTTTTATCTCAGAAGTTTTCCACAGGCAGAAATCACTCTGACCACCAAGAAAGTTTCCCCCCATCTGGGATGGTATTCAGCAGCTGTTTGCATTTTTGTGCTTAGATACCTGGCTGCACCTTCTTGGAAATCAAAAAGGTTATTCTGGGGTAACAGAAAGCAGAACATTGCCTGTAGCTTTTAGCTGCTCCAATCCTCAGTTCACGTATCCCACACACAGTGGTTTGAGAAAAACAGGAAGAAGCAAGATAAGCCAAAGCCCCAGTGACTACAAAATATACCTTAGGAAGTCCCTAACTGATATTGCCTCTTATCAGATAAAATACCTTAGTATTAATTCCTTTTAATTAAAATCATATTTGATTCTCCAGTGATCTTTGGTGCATATTTACAGGCAGTCTTCACTGCAGCATGGTGCACTCAAAGTTACAGAGCTGTTCAGAGCATTTAGATGGGAATTGAAATATGCGATACAAAGCCACGAATAAAGGCATATATTTCTGTTTACAAATACGCACAAATGCATTTTTGCACACACAAATGTATTTTTGCACACACAAACACATCAGCATCATATGCAGTACAAGACTAGACACTGAGTAGATTTTACCGACTGATACTTTTACTCTCTCAGGACACTTTCTTCCTCCTACAGCATTTAATGTGGTCTTTTATGGACAAGGTCAAATTGTATAATAGGCTACTGACAAATTGTAAGGTGCCTGTGAGGCAGATGATCTTTAATAATAATTAGCAACTTCTGACACACGGCAAATATTAATAAAAGATCATGAAGCTAAGGAACGACATGTAAGTGCTGAAAGAGCCACAGCAGAGACTAGGACACATACAAACACTGAATGCTTTTTTTAAATTTAAAATTTTCTGCAGTGAAGCTTTAAAAAGCATTGCCTGTTTCTTTTTGTCTTTCAGTCAAAGTACAACTTTTTACACTGTTTTAAAATTAAAAAATTGCATTAAGATGTAGGAAAATTACTTGCAGATTTGTCTGATGCCTGTCTCAAATGAACCAAAATTCTTTTATGCTCTTTTATTAAAATACTAAATACTCTTACATTATAAAGGAATAATATTGATTATTATTTCCAGAAAGATCTATCCTATCCAAAATAAAATTAGATGGAACAGTCTAATAAGTGTTTTTGTTTGGCTGCTTAAGCAGGTGAATTACCAAACTGCCATTTTATTCACGCTTTAGCAAGTTACAATTTGTGACCTGATGGACTTACAGTTCTGGCAATTCCCAGAGAACTATCACTTGTAGACCAGCCTTTCTTAATATACCATCTCTTACTGTAAGTACAAAAGTCCTGTTTTGTAAGCTTACAAATAATAATAATAATAATAAAAAAGTATTCCTAAGCACAATATGATAAACTGAGGAATTACAGTTCTAATAGACTCAATAGTGAGTCAGTGTTATGTAGAAAGGTTAATCATGGTTAAGGACTATTATTCTCTGGCCAGAAGACCATACTTATCCTCATCATTTGTGGCTGTTTTTAAAAGGAACTCTATGATAGGCCTGGCTAAAGCCTTATCTTTGTGGTTTGTGGTCAGATGGGTCAGCTGAAGCACCGACCAGAATGTATTTACACACTCCAAAGCAATTTCTGGTGAGACTTCCTCAAAAGCAATAGCTAAACCAGCTATTAAAGAAGCAAATGATTCCTATGGTTAAAAACGATATTAGTGTAAATATCACTGTCCTTGTTTTGTGAAAGGATGAAATATAAAAAATATGAAAATATGATCAAATCCAATATGATTTCCAATACGATGATTTCTTAGCACACTAAAAACTGTTTGCAGCAAAGGAGTAAATCGGAAATAGAGAATTAGAAATGTGCAGCCAAACTACAGCTTATCTTTTAGATTGTTTTACAAATGCTTTTTACTGGAAAATACCAATCTAGAAAACACTCAAGTTTTCTCAGTAGTTTAACAAGTTCAATGGATCTTTCACCAAAAACTCTTTGCAGGACCAAAAAGGAAACTGTAAAATGTGTCCTACAAAAATGCAGGAATTAGATCTTTCACCTTCGGTAAAGACATGGTTTTGAATTCCAAATAGAGCAACTCATAAACTCTCCTGCTGAGGCTCTCCTGCATCTTTAGTGTGCGCCCCATGATCCTTTGCTCAGAGAGATGGAGTCAGAATGTGAAATTACTACTGAAAAATTTTACAAATGCTTTGATTTTTCATCCTGATGAAGGACCAAAACAAAATAAATTTTCCCAACCTGAAATTCCATTTTTCTAGTCATCTTTAGCATGTTTCTCCCAGTACAGATTTATCTTAACACCAAACTAGCTTTTTTGAGGACTAAAAGAGGGGTGTGCTTTCTCACTGTGCAGGCAATGAAGTCTCTACATCAGAACCTGCAATTCAGCTTTCTCCAATAATTTATCATCTGTCTTAGCTCTTATCAAGCTGGGTGTTTCAATTTGTTTTGAAGTTTTAAATTTGGCTGACCTATATTTAGGTGAATACACATTGCAAAATACATAAATATATAAATAAATAAAACTTGTCAGCCTGGCTTAGTGTTGTTTAATTTACCAGATGATCTTTCTCTGTGTGTGAATGTGCTGGATGCCCAGATTTTGGAGAAATCAAGGCAATTTCTACTTATGAGAAAATTAGCTCACCCACTTTAGGTACCACTGAGGCTCATTCTGGGGAATTTCTGACATTAATCAAGGTCCTCTGCAAGTCCATCAAAACAAACTAAAGCATTATTCACTGAAGCGTTTTTTTCCAACACCTATGTTCAACATTGAGGGCAGTCAAAGTGGTTTCAGGCAGCAGTGTATTCCCAGGGGCTGGAGTAGTTAAAAGAAACCAAGCCTTGCTGCCAGCATGCCCCAGTTGTCTGATTAGCAACCGCATAGTCTGCTTTTGTGCTTCTATCATTTCATCTCACAGCATTTTTTCTGAGGGCGCTGGTCAGTGTTTACCCGTACACTGTGACACTTGGAAAGTATTTCTTTATCAGGGAGATAATTGTCTATAAATCCCAACTAAACAGTAGGCAAAGAGATTTCTGATAAGCACCTAACAAATTATTTAAGGGATTCCTAGGATCACATTTAAAAATTCAAACAGTGTCACTATATGTGTTTCACATGGCCAGATGCTGTTTGGCATAATAATGGAACTCTGAGAATCTCTTAATCCTTACCGGACAGAATTCAACATGACTCTATAAGTAGATATGATTATTATTTACAGAACACTGTGGGCATGTGTGCTATATTCATATACATCTGTGAAAGAGTGCAGCATGTCCATGCCTCATGGAAATTGCATTCTGTGAAGGAGAGAGCATTTTGTTTCAGCCTTGTGTAAGGGCTAGCATGTAGCAGCAGTGCTCTAGGAGAAGCCCTGGAGGAGTGGTGATGGCACAGTGAGTCAGAGAATTCCCATCTCCTCTCTGTCTCCTAAGGGAGTCATTTGTTTTACTTCTTTACTGATTGCAATTAATTTGCCTCCTCCACCCACATTCTGCCAACCTGCCTGCCCAGTACACAGATAACAGAGGATTGGACTCCCAGTCCGTTCCCACTGCCTGCTGTTCACTTGCGGATGTTTTCACATACATACCTGGCATTCCCTGTGGGAAACAACAGCAAAAGTGGAAACAGATAAGAAAACAGGAGACAGTAATGTCAAGAAAGGACATATTTTGCATTTAAAGAGTCAGAACTCCAAATGCTCATGCCAGCTCAAGAAAAAACACTCAGAAGAAAAACACTTTCATGGAAGGAAAGGAATGTCCCTAATGAGTTGCCAATCTAGCCATTATAGAAATGTAGTTCAGTTGCCTGAACTTTCAGGAAGCCTGTGGTTATATATATTAGTCTATGTTTCTATATGAAAAAGCCACAGGTAACAGCTCTTCTCATCTTTTCCTTGGTTGGAAATGCAGGTACAACGGATGGAAATTGAAGGTGTCATCATTCACATGCTGTCTCATTGTTCTTGACAGGTTAAATTTTGAAAAACTGACTAAGGATGTAAAAACAAAGTCAAAACTACAGAAAATACTAAGTCCAGGAATTCCTTGATTCTCATCCCTCTAAAATATTACCTAACAGTCCTTCTTGTGTTCATTCATATGTTGCTTATAACTACATAGAAGTAGTGTAGTGTTCTTCCTAAATACCTTTTGAAATTTACATTTTAATAACATCAGAAGAGGTCAGCCATTTATTAGACATAGTAGAATGACCCATCTCCAAACCCTTTGGTTAACTTTACAGTCATGGAAAATTCAGTAACTGGTCTAGTTCCCTAGTTCTAGGCACAGCTAAGGATCCAAGCCTTATACAGTAATTACTCTGTGGTCAATATAAGGATGATGTCCAAAACCTGAAAACTCATGAATGACAACACAAGAAGAGGATACTGTTTGAAAGTCTAACTTTTATTCTCTAGATTAGCACAGTAAGGGCTATAGAAGAGAAAAAGAATCCAGCATTTTAGGAAATTATTTATGAAATGTAGATGGGCCTTCAACTGGGAATAGGGCTGGGCAAAATGTTAGTGGTTCTTTGTTCTTGCAGCTGGCCTGTTGAATTACACAGAGCCAGCACAGTAAATAATACTACTATTGTCTGCTGTGTCAGAGACAGACAGAAGGTACATTTGGACTTCATCCAAACACCACAAGGGCCACTCATAGCCACAGTGTCCAATTACTGCTTGCTTGACTATAAAATGCACTTTTTTTGCTGAGCTAATTTAAGAATGGCAGCTTTTAATAGGGTTTGTATTAAAAGGGGAATGCTGCTCCAGCTTCTGCCTGAAAATAAAGTTATACACTGTACAGGAAGCAACAGACACATGCTCAGAGAAAATAAAGTATGATAGCATTAGCACACAGTAACAACAGTGATAGCAAGGTCAGTGCTTTGTGAAGGGAAAAAGATCAAGCCCTTCTTGAAATAACCCTGTGCAAAACATGCAAAAAACCCGACTAGATTATCTTGAGCAATGAAACAAGTGTACCCACTTGGTCTCTGCAGATGTAGGCATACTGCATAACTTCATTCTTTCAAAGAAACATTGACCACAGTTTTCCCACTCTTTGAGACTGTACTTTTCTTCAAATTTCGGTTGCAGTCATTTGTGTTCATTGCCAAATTCTTTGGAGTGCAGTAAATTCAGCGATCCATTTTGTGATTAGCCAAAATTTTTTTTGTATTAGAAATAACTTAAAAATATATATATATATTTATAGAAGATTATTCATACAGAAGGAAGATCCCATGGGATTAGGGATGCAGAAGCTCTCACTCTGCAGTAAGTACATATCAGGGCTTTGATTTTCTTTGCCTATCTATTAGCTAGAGATAAATTTAGGTCTCCTGTTTAGAGCAATCTGCCTACAGTGCACAAGAGATCAGTAGTTGTCAATGATCTATGAAGGCTTACTGTGTTTCTCTCCTCTGCCATGCTGACAAGGTGTTAATTTCTTTCTTGGAATAGCAAGCAAAAAAAATCCAGCAAATTGATAAATTTAGGCGAAATTCATGCAAGGACCACATCGCTTTTCAAGGCTTCCTGCTACCACCATTCCATCATAGAAGTCTTACAAGTCTTGCATAACAATCAATAACAGAATGTGCCTATTCTCTAACCTAAAAATCTTTTCTGTTCTACGGTTTTTATACACACACATGCACACACTATGAGTGTTCGTAAAAGTATTTTCGCTCACAGTTTTAAAAGGGTTTTAAAATATGTGCCACAGATACAGAAGCATTATCAATCAAACTGTTAAACCCTTCATAAGCTCTATGTAGGAGAGTTCATTCTCCTTCTCTTTTATCTTTGGATGTCTTGCAGAGTGCTTCGTTTGGAGAAAGACCTAAAAGCCACGTTGGGTAATAGGAACGGATAAAAGGGTAAACCTGGTTGTTCATATTTGCCCATCTTCAACATGGAGAACACAGCAAGCATTTTGTCAAGGAAAATGAGGATATTCTTTTTTGCTTCTTTGAATCCTCAAAAGATGCATCTTCTTTGTAATAGAAAAGAAATATCTCAATATTTAAGTCAAAATAGCAAACATTTCAAAGGCCGGAAACTTGGAGCTGGTCATGCGACTTGAGAATTGTGTGCTGTAGGATTGTTTGATATGGCATAAAACAGAGAGAACCTGAAAAATTTCATTTTCAAAATGATGGATATGGGTAGTCCTTTCTCCACAATGCAATCTTCAATTATTAACAGCAGGACTTGTGCTCAGCAGAGTAAAAAAATCTTCCCACTACCCAGGGTGAAGCTCCCTCCAACAGTCATGGTTGATTCTCTTATCTTATATGGAGACATTAATTCTTCTCCAGCACACATAAAAATGTTCACATAGAGGGAACTCTTCACCTACAGAGAAATATTCACATACACACTGTTAAAGTCAGGTTAAGGATGTTGCATACGCAGACCCACACAAAAAAAGCAAGAGAGATTCAGTGTTAAAACACCTGCTTGTTCCTTAATTCATGCTTTTACAGGAAAACATATTGGTCTGTGGGTTACATAAGCCAACATATAACACCAAGACATTTGTGATGCTGTGACTGAGTACAAAGACTAAGGATAGTATCCTCATAAATGAGGTTAGAAGAATTACTCCCATGCAACTAGATGAAAATCCAGCCTTCAGGATTACATTAAAAGTTAGTTTGTCCTCATGTTTCATACCTTTATGGGCTTAAGAAACAACAGAGAGTATCTTGTGTTCATTTTCTTAATTAAAACTCAGGTGAAGTTTCTTTCCTTTTTCAGATAAAATATTCAACAATTCCTGTGTATGGTTTGTCTGGTAATGTAAATGCTACTCAGTATATACCACGTCCATGTTCTGTAATGTCAAGGACTATGGTACCACAGGGGCTCCTTAGTATGTAAATTATTGACACAATAGAACATAGGAACTATTTTGAAATCATTATGTTTTATTGTGTCAGGGTCTTGTTGAGAACTCTTTAATCTAAGGATACTTGAGAAGATAAAGTCTAATATTTCCTCTGGAGCTGTAAAGTTCTCTGATCTCATAGGCTATTTGGACACTCCTTATTACAGTATAAGGACTATTAAGACACTGACTATAATGAGTTTATGATTCCTTTGTGGTCTGTTATGACTATCTAGAATTTTATAAGGCTGGTCATCACCATGGTATATGAGTCTCCAACACAAAAAATAAACCAATATCTTATCTTCCTTTTTTATTTCCCTCTGCCAACCTCTCTGTAAGGATACACCAACTTTTTCCTGGCCTGAAGAGGGGGGAAAAAAAAAAAAAAAAGAAAGGCATAGTGAAGTGTAGAAACTAGTGTTTTGAAACACTTTACAGGAATTTGAGTCAGACGCCTCACTTTGCATTTAGTTTTGAAAGACTGTGGTGGCCGAACATATTTCATCTGGTAGTGTCAGTGGAAATTTGCCCAGTATAACACTCTTCCCAGGCAAAGCAACTTCACTCCCTAATTCTTTTTATGGAAATTACTTGCAGCATTGTCCGGGTGTCCGTGTCTGTACATGTCAACATGAATGTTTTACTACTATGAGCTGCAAGTTTCCCTCCAGATCAGACATAGAAAAGAGTAATAACTAAAAAAGGAAAACCAAATGCAGCAATTTGCACTTCAGACTGATGATCTGCCTTGGACCCAGAAGCTCTGAACTCTGTCCCATCTCATAAGCTCTAGGAGTCCTTGCTGTGTTTCCCCAGTGAATGTGGAATTTGCATAGCTATGGACTCACAACCCTTGGCTTACCCTATCCTGAATCTTTTTGGGACTGATAGCTGAGAGCCAGGATTACTAGGATGTAAATATATATAAAATGCAAAACTGGGGAGGTGCAGGAATTTCTACAGCAGCTACAGGGTGAGCCTTCATGATGTGTGACAACAGAGCCTCTGCCATTTCTCAGCTGGAGAGGTATAGGGCAGGATTCTTTCATTAGCCCATAAGTGGACCCTTGTATCTATAAGGCTTTTTTTTCTTTTCTTTTTCATTATTGTTGTCCCTTACTCAGCATATGCTGTGAATTTGTGTATTTTTAATATTTAATTTCTATAAAATATGTTCATTTTTTTGATGATATCTCTACTATTTTACCCAGGATGCCACCTGAAAATGCACAGACATTACTAGATATTATTTACATACTACCAGGTAAGCCTATTGTTCCTTATGCTACATGAGCAGACAATAAAAAAACAGCCTTAGGGCTCAACAACA
This sequence comes from Neopsephotus bourkii, assembly GCF_033783945.1. Classification (NCBI taxonomy): domain Eukaryota; kingdom Metazoa; phylum Chordata; class Aves; order Psittaciformes; family Psittacidae; genus Neopsephotus; species Neopsephotus bourkii. Next base: position 2,128,419 of record NW_026900878.1, read on the forward strand.
GAATGAGTAGAGGAAGCAGTACTGGCCAGCAAGATAAGAGATGTCCAGTACACACGAGCAGCTTCCTTGGTTGCATGTTTCCAGTAAGCATTTTAAAAATGCCTTTCAAGAAAGAAAGAAGACAATGTGAACACCTGAAACACATTAACCAGGTAGGAATGGCACCAGGAAGTATTTGATGGAAGTGACATTTGAGGCCAGAGATAAAATCCCAACAGAAACAACCAGGAGATAAAATCATTTGGGAAAATCTTTGAAACTGGAAAGTGAAAAGAACACTGAATGCAGAGTAAGTGGTTGGCAGAATCCAAAGAAGGAGGGTATATGGTCATTGCATTAATCTCAAAAATAATATTGAGGACCATTTAGATACTATACTTGAAAGTTTTAATCTGTCAAAGTTAGAGACATATATGCCGCATTAAACCAGAATGCAAAACAGTAGGAGCATGGATGAGTTTCACAGGGTGAACAGCAAAAAGAGGTTATAATCTGAGGACATTATGAGGCAAGGGTTTTCAGGTTTTCTTGCGAGAGAAGGTTGTGTTCACTGTTTTCTGTATCAATCCTTCATGCACTGCTAAGAGGTTGGATAAGGTGCCAATCTGAGCCCTTTTTGACTGATCTGCAAAGCAGCAGTTAAAAACTGCTGAATCCCTTTTGCGTAATACTGAGAATCAAAGGGAAAATATATAACTTCTTCTCAGGAACTGCTGTGCAGAGTTGCTTTGGAGAGCCAGGAGTGTGAGCGTCCATTGTGATTTCAAACTTAAGATAGCTGAAGTACACCAGCAAACTTCTGTCTCATCAGTGTATGGTAGGAACTGTCCATGTTTTCTGTAAGCATTATTCGGCATAGTCCCTAAACCATTTCCCTTTATAAAACATTAGCTGAAATGTGCATAATACACACTTAAAAGCACAAGGAAGTGGGACAAAAAATAAAAAATAATAATATTTCAAAGAAAATTAGTAAAGTCCCTTTAAATATTTTCCAAGCCATTTAGTAACACTCAAAGTGGTGAATATTAGGAAATACGTGCATGCAGCAGCATGCACACACTGCATGTGTCCATATAACCCTTATTTCATTGGTAAAGGTCAACAGATAGTTTTATGCTTTTAAAAGACTCAACATATATTATAAGCATATATATTTGGGTTCTTTACATGTCCTATATGCTTACTTCAAAGTTCTTTAGTTTTTATATATTGCCAAACACATTGCATCACTAAATACCAGTTTTACCTGTCCCTTCTTTGTCAGAGAAGAAACTGGACTTGTGAGTCGTTCTGTATAAGCTCAAATTCTACCTGTTTGTTGATAAGGTACAGTAGCCAATTTCAAAACTAGGACACTTAAAAAAACATGTCGTGCTTTCATGACCAGTGCCAGATAAGTAGATATAGCATTTTCTCAAAATACTTCATTTTGGATTGTGTTGACACTTTGCAAATTTGTTTTTTCTTGTTGGAATATGCAACTTTTTTCAAGATCCTCAGATTCAGTGAGTGATAATCTTTCTCTTTCTTATTTTATTATGAAAAAATATCCTTTAGCTGAGTAATCAACATCTGCTTCCTCTCAACTGGTGCTTATTTTGATTAAAAGTATGTTTCAATGACAGTTCAAGAACTAAAACTAAACTTCTGTGACTCAGGTAGTTCAGAGAAGTGAAGCTTGTTACTTTTTGCCATGAAATAAGGAAGATTTTCTTTTAGTAGTTTTGGGTTGTTTGTTTTTTTGTTTTTTTTTTTTACTCAAGTATTTCATTCTTTGATTTAATCTGAGCACCAATAAAATACATAATCATGGAACTTGTCACCAGCCCAGGTGGTCAGGTCAATGAAAAATGGATGAACCAATCGCACCCAAGACAAACCATTCCAATGCCTGAATCTTTCCATCTTTATCCTCAGTTTACATGTCAGACCACAGGACTGTAGAAGACGTTCTAGGTCTTCAGAACTGGTCCTCTAGAAGAATTCTTTCCATTTGTAGTTATATTATCTTGTTCCTTCAGAAAAAAAAAAAAAAAAAAAGATATACGAAACTGAAGAATGGTCCAAAGTATGTTTCCATCCCAAACAGACAAAGAGAAGCCAAAACTGCTCTAGATACTGAAAAATAGATTTTTCTGTCCACCACAGTCTTTATCATAAGTTCCTGTAAATTCAAGGGTTTTGTGACATTATATCAGATTTTGTGCCTGAATCAAGAATAAGTCTTTGAATCTGGGGTGTATTTGAAAGCCATGGCAAAGAAACATCTTCAGCTGTAGGAAACTAATCTGATTCATCATGTCTAATATTAATTTCTACAGTGTAATAATTTCTGCCTAAGCTGGCTATGTAGATATCCTTCATAGGCAACAAAAAAAAAATAATCATTTCTAGGACACAGCTTGCTTTCTTTTAAAATAACCATCTCAAATGGAACTGGGAAACAGTGCCATAAAGATTTGTTTTTCCCTCTGATACACGTACCCTGGAGAAACTAGTTCAGATTTGGATGCCTAATTTTTAAAGGGCTGAATCAGATGAAAAACACCAACCCCAGACCTTGTATCAAGATAAGGTCAACTTCAACCAAGCTATTCCCTTTCATGTTGCTACTTTAGTATTTTAACAATGGTAGACTGATGGGCCATTTAACTTTCAGAACCATTATATCTCATGTTTGCTAACAAAACAGAAAGCAATTCTATGTCCTGATCAATTCCTAGTGACACATTTTTCTTCCAATGCATTCAGTAGTCTATTCAACAAAACGTTAAAAATCAACTGTAAGCAAACCCTATCATTTCTTCCTGTTCACCAATGCACTTGGTCATAAAATCATAGAATTATAGAATAATGAAATAATTTAGGTTGGAAAAGACTCTTACAGTCGTTGAGTTCAACCATAAACCTTACATTGCCAAGTCCACCACTAAACTATGCTCCTAAGTGCCACATCTAGTGGCACCAGGGATGATGACTCTACTGCTTCCCTGGTCATCCTCTTCCAATCTTAAAAACCCTTTCAGGGAAGAATTTTTTGCTAATATCCAATCTAAACCTACCATGGCATGCCTTGAGGTTGTTTCCTCTCATTCTACCACTTGTTACCTTGGAAGAGACTGACACCTCACCACAACCTCCTTTCCTGTAGTTGTAGAGGGCGATAAGGTCTCCCCTGAGCCTCTCTTTCTCCAGACTAAACAATCCGTTCCCTCCTTGTAAGACTTGTGCTCTAGACCTTTCACCAGCTTCAGTGCTCTTCTTTGGATGTGCTCCAGAACGAGAGAAATGAAGGTGATGTTAAGTATGTGCTGACTTCCATACTGAATTAGAGATGCAGGCTTCTGGCATAATAAAAGTCTATTGCATTCTACCTATTCAGTGACCTAAGTTTCACAAGGTGAGCATAGATGTCCCCGGTAAAAATCAACCAAGAAACCTACTGTGCTTCTGAAATCTCCAGATAAACAGGAGTTCTTCTGCCACACAAATGTTCTAATGAGACCCAACTCAGTCCCCATTAAAAGATTCTTGTGAACTTTCATGGGATTGAGATCAGGCCTGTGTTTCTAAGGTCATAAATCAGTTCAAAGAATCTTGCAGAAGTTTAATGGCATTGTCTAATTGAAGAGGAGAGAAGAGGAGAGGACAGGAGAGGTGAAGAGAGATATCTTCACCCAACAGAACGTGCACCTCTACAGTCCTGCATATTCATACATTGCAGGAGATGAGTCATGCACAATAATGAATCATCAAGAAACCCTTTTTTTTCTGATAATGATATCAAGTATCCCAGAGCATAAAGAAGACCAACCAGTTAAAAGGTAATCAAAGAGTTTAATTGCATAGTCACCTACATTGCAAAATTAATACACTGATCCATTAATAAGAAAACCCAGAATATTCCTTTTTTTATAACATAAATTTATTAAATTAATTGTGAGCAAAGAAATTAGAATAAAATAATAAAATAATGGATAATACAAGCAAGTAAATGAAAAACATTCAATCTTACTACACAATAGCTTATTACCTTTGGAGAAACAAAGTCCATTAACAGTTAACCTGCAAAGTACCTCATCAACATAACGTAGCACTCATTAACTCATATTTCTTCAATTCTTTTTTTCTGATGCTAATATAGGCTGCTGAGTCAGGGCATGCTTTTTTTTCCCAAATCTATGAAGTCTCACGCAAATATCAGCTGCCAACTCCCTTTATTCATGTTTAATTCTTCCAATCCTTACACTGTTTAGGACAGACAGAGGGCTTTGTCCTCTAAAATATTAATTTTTTACTCTTATAGCATTGCATCTTTAAAACACAGTATATCAGAAATAAATAAACAGAAAATATATCTCCAACTTTTGATTGAAGATACCCCCATGGTAGGGACTTTTTGAGTCATTGACTTTAGTTTCACCAGCTAACCAAATCTACTTTGCTGATGCAAAACCTTGTGAGAATGACACAATAACAGAACAGCCACATAATAGTTTCAGAAATTAAAAATGCAAATTTCTTAATCCCTAAATTTCAAAACTATATAATATCCCTGAGTTTCAGTTTTGCATGTGTTGGACTTAAGTTAACCCTGTGGTGGCACAGTGAGAACTCTGTCCCCTTTTCACTGAGTAAGAAGAGCAAAATGTATAGATCTGATTAAGATAAAAAGGGCTTCTGATGTCCCTAAAAAAAAAAAAAAAAAAAAAAATCTACAGATGTAATACAGCAACTTACTCAGCCTCTGAAAGTAAAATATATTCTTCTCTTTGCCAGTTTTGAATGCAATTATTCCTATTATTTTTACTTCAGCAATGCCTTGGGGCCCCAAATGAGATCAGATCCCCTTTGCAAACACAGTGGGAAAGTTCTTGTCTCAAAGATTTTACAGCCTATATTGGCCACACAGACAAAGGATGAAGATGGGAACAGAAGCACTGTGGTATGCTCAGAGGTATACAATAGGCCGCAGCAGATTTGCCAGCAGATTTAAGGCTTTTGCCCCTGTATTCACAACCTTGACCAAGTTGGCTCAAGAATAATGCTCTCTCACAGTGTATTGCAAAAGGACATGGCAGTGCAATGCTGAGATTTAATGGGAACCATGCCTCTGGTGAGAGCCCATATTCATACACATGAGCAACATAAGCTCCACATGGTCATAGGCATTTTCAATTTAGGAAAAATGTAAAACAACATTACAGACTTTATCATTTTAGCACTCAGCCCTTATAGCTTATTTATGAATTACTGGTGAATCTCAAAATGACACTTGGAGCTCAGAGTACCAGCAGCAAGCAGAGATTTGCTTGCAAATAAAGCCAATTGATTACTAAGAGGCTCTCTTTGAACACTGTATAAGTCAGCCCTGTTATGTGGCAAAAAAAAGCTTGCATATTTACTTAAAAATGGTTGACTCCCTAATTCCACACTTGATCAAAATGCAGTTCCAAGAGATCATAATTTTTTTCTGTCCAATATGCAAGTCCTCTTATAATGACACACCTATGTGTGGTGATTCTTTGTTCTTCATAAAACACATGACAGTAAGATATAAAGGATGACAGATTTTTCAAATTTTGTACTAAATTGCTTTATACAATATTAAGGACCAAACTGTGACACTCATCTCACACTGGGGCCTACTCCTTACTGCACAAAGCCTCAAGTTAAATTCGGTAGAAGTTATTTTTGAATATGACTTTATATGAAGAAAATGTATTACAACTTGGTAGTAAATTTGCAGCTGTGCTTTGCAATTAGTGTTATCCTTTCTAATTTAGGAAAACTGGAAAGATGCATTTCTGCAAAGTGTTTGTGGTACAAGGTGCCTTAAGAGTGAACACTATAAAGTTCTAAAAAAGAACAAAAGAAACGATTTGCAGGATGAGAAAATAACAAGTCCACTTGATCTCACTTGTAGCAAATAGTCAAAGCTGAAAAGGTATATTAAATAGGGTGGTATACTTAGCAAGCAAAGCTTTTTTCATTCACCTTTTTAGATTATTTGGCTTAATGAGGTGTCTTTCTTATCCAGCAAAAAATTACACCTGGGTCAGAGCAATCCCAGGCACAGCGACAGGCTGGGCAGAGAAGAGATTCAGAGCAGCCCTGTGGAGAAGGACTTGGGGGTGCTGGTCAATGAGAAAATGAACATGAGCCAGCAGTGTGCACTTGCAACCCAAAAATCCAACCATATCCTGGGCTGCATCAAAAGGAGTGTGACCAGCATGTTGAAGGAGGTGATCCTGCCCCTCTACTCTGCTCTCGTGAGACCTCACTTGGAGTATTGTGTGCAGTTCTGGTGTCCTCAACATAAAAAGGACATGGATTTGTTGGAACAAGTCCAGAGGAGGGCCACGAGGATGATGAGGGGACTGGAGCACCTCCCATATGAAGATAGGCTGAGAAAGTTGGGGCTGTTCAGCCTGAAGAAGAGAAGGCTGCGTGGAGACCTCATAGGAGCTTTCCAGTATCTGAAGGGGGCCTATAGGGATGCTGGGGATGAACTCTTCATTAGGGACTGTAGTGATAGGACAAGGGGTAACGGATTAAAACTTAAACAGGGGAAGTTTAGATTGGATACAAGGAGGCAATTCTTTCCTGTTAGGGTATTGAGGCACTGGAATAGGTTGCCCAGGGAGGTTGTGAATGCTCCATCCCTGGCAGTGTTCAAGGCCAGGCTGGACAAGGCCTTGGGTGATATGGTTTGGAGTGAGGCATCCCTGCCCATGGCAGGGGGGTTAGAACTTGATGATCTTAGGGTCCTTTCCAACCCTAACTATTCTATGATTCTACTAGAGTTCATCAAGGAAGTCCCAAAATAATTCCAAATCCTGAAACAGGGAAAGGCACATCTCCGTGCCTAAGCTGTGCACTGTCAGCTCCCACTGGTTCCAGGAGGTACTCAGAATCAGGAAGAAGATAATCATCACCTTGCACAAATGGTACCTTTTTCACTGGAACGCTGAAGCTTGCTTTCAAGGAGTCAGACTCTCCACCCAGATTATTTGCTAAATACAGCCTACAGCTTCATCTAGAACTGGTTATTCCAAACTCAGCACTCAGCCTCCCTTTTTCTTATTTCCCCTGTTAAGTACTCCTGTGTACTTTTCCCAGACTAAACAAGCAACCCTGACCTGCAGCCACTTAATCTCACGCAAACAATTAACTTAAAGCATGTGTCCTAACATGAATTCTGGCTCTACAACAGTCTAACATTCCTATGGGAAACAACCCAAATTAATAACAGCCTTCACTCTGCAATACCTGAAATGCCCTCTCTTAAAAGAGAGAGATAAGAAGACCTTTTTTTTTCTTTTTTTTTTTTTTCCTTTGGACTAAAATAATTGATTTTTGGCCTAAGATGTTCTCCCACCAAACACTTAGGATACACACTGTAATGAATACAGTCAACATCTGTGTTCCTGTATCACATCACTGTTTTCCCTAAGAAAATATGAGAGTTAAAGCACTAATATGATTTTCAATAAAATAACCCATTTTTACATGGTCTCACTAGTCAGTACTTTGTTTGGACACTGTCCAAAAGAGATGTAAATATGCTAGGTTTGTTTCCCCCCATGTCCTTGAAGGTTTGAGTTAGACCATTTTGCCACTTCAAATCTTATCAAAGTAGAGGAAAAAAAACCATGCAATTGTTCTCATAATTTTGAAAACAATTTTAAAATTATTTTGTTCCTCTAAATAAATCTGCTGGCCTAATCAGATCAGTGTTGTCTCCCATGAGATGAGCAAAAAGCCAATATCTGCACATCTCTGTGGTGCCAAAACTTCCTGAAACAGATCTTTTTTCTGAGAACTTGTTGGTTGCACTTGAACTTACAGTTTGATTTGAAGCCCAAAAACTTCACAGGGGTATTGGTGCTAGAGAAAACATGTCCTTTCCACTTCCCCACTGTAAGCTATAAACCCTTTTTTTTCTTCATTAAAACATTAAAAAACTACAGATGTGATGCAGTCCTCTGCCTTCAGCTGTCTTCAAATCTGTTTGTGCAGCATCAGCACTTTCTTATTCCACATTTTTTCTGAAAAATAAAATGTCCTTTGCAATCACCACAGACAAATTCTGATTTGTACCATGCTACTGTCTCTCTTTATAAAGACTAGAAATGACCCAGGATAGAGCAATAAGAATGGGCAATTTGCCATTTCCTCATAGAATTATGTTCTTGCTCTTTCATTTCAGCTACTACCCATGAAACTCTTGCTTTCTGTCTGTCGAGGTGAGGAGTGCTTAAGATCTCAAGACACAATTAGGCTGGATTATTCTTTGTCCTGCTCTAAATTCTGCTGATTTCAAACCCCACCATATCCACATAATATGCACTCCAATGATTCCCCACAAATGGTATTTACTCTTATTTGTAAGACAAGAGAAAAGAACTGAAAAAGCACCTTGGGGTCCCTGCTAGGTGCTTGAACACACACGTGCTCCCTTTCCTGCAGAAGGCACCATTTGCCATTCTACTATGACTCATCCATGATGTAAAATGGTAGCATAAATTCTCATTCCTTAGGCAGAGGTGGTCAAGCACTAGGTGTCATGGAGGGAATTTGGCAGGAGATCTCACTACTTCTAGCTGGACCTTTTTCCCAAGTCCACAGGCTACACAAGAAAGAGTTGGCCTGTGAATCAAGATCTCACTGTTCAGGGTACACAACACAGTTAATGGAGACTTTAACGCCGTGCATCAAGATGGTTTAAAATGAGATGGTTTGCATCACAGAATAGATGGGAAAAATGACATATACTCTTCAGTTCCTTGTTCAGAATTATCCAGGTAAAATCCAGTAAACATCAGGGGAGCTCCAGGAGGTAAAATTTTCCAATTTGGCCTTTTGTTTTAAATGCTTCTGCTACAAAGTTACAATAAAGATGTAAAAACTAAGACTCCTTTGATGATGTTAATTCAGCTGCCTGAACTTCTAGAATGTTTTTCCCTCAGTTTCGCATGTCCCACTATACATACTCCAGAAAATACAGTGAAGTTCTATACACCATCTGAGTACTGCTTTTCCAGCCTTTGCTTTCGTGTCTCCTAATGCCTTTAATTTACCTATACAACCTGAAGTTCACATTCCCATACATATATAGCCACTTTTTTAATTCAACGTATTAAAATCCTGCTTCAGGCTTCTCCTGTGATCATCCTCTTCCCATTTATCTTTCAGACAGCAATAAAAATATGTAAATATTAAGCCACAAAAACTATATTACTGTAATGTTAAGGATGTGACTAACACCCACAAAATGCCAGAGGTTTCAAAGTCAAGGCTGCATGTTGAGCTTGACTCTTTCAACAGTCATGTTAAGTAAAATTCAATTAAAAAAGCTCTGATGAGCTGCAGATAAGATTATTTTACTACCGCTACTACATGTAATAGTTGAATTATGGGAGTGCTTGCAACCTTAGCAGTGTCCATGCAGCATGGGCTAGAACCAGAGTTTCATCGGAAATGAATACAGCCTAGGTTTGGGGAAAGCTGAAAAAACTGAATAAATAGCTGCCACCCCACCTCTTTCTGTATGATTCTGTGACTACTGGGCACAGGGTCAACCTCCTGGCACAGCAGCAAAACAGCTTAAGGCTGTTCTGATTTATACTAGTTGTTAAAAGACCCAGGAAAACAGAAGGATGAGCAGTGGGTAGGTGAAAGCTAGCAATTTTATGAATTGAAGCGCTGCACCACAAGATGCTATTCACAGGACTTGAGAATAGCGATGATTAAATATACAGGATAGAATAATGAGCAAAATTCCCTGATATCTGTGGTGAAAGAGCCTTAGGTACAGGTGATGAGAAGAGATTACAAGAACCTGGACTATTCTACATGAAAAAGACTTAGGACTTGTACATCTGAGAGTACATTTAGACTCATGCAAAGTAAGCCCAAATAAAGATCACAATTCTAGTAAGTATGTGATTAAGTGCAATACTCTTTTCACAGCTATCGTAAATGCTTTACAATATTAACTGATTAAACCTCCCACAGAACATTTGCAAGTATGTATCTGTAGTTTACAAATACAGGTTTACGTGGCTTGCCCAAGGTTGCAAAACAAGACAGGTGAAATCTAATGCTTTGTCCCAGGCAGTACACAGCAAACCCTTGCTGCTTAGGTTGGATGAAATTGGATGTGAAATTCTGTCATTCTCATTTGTACTTTGAGCCATCCCCAAGCCCCTTTGTGGAAAACAAAAGGATTGCATAAAAATTATATATAAGGAGTTTTCTAGAAGCAAACTAAAGGAGAATTTTGCCAACATTTGAAGCTAGGATGACAATTAAAACCTGACTGTCCAAAATGTGTTACTGATTCAGCAGCCCTATTGATTTGTGTTCAGGTTTAAGTAGGCAAGCAAACTTCTTCTCAGTAAATATGAGTTTTAATTTTCCTAAGTGGCATATAGGTAGATTCAAAAACACTCTTCCTTTTTCCCTGAAAAACAACTGCAGTCATAACAGAAAAATTGCTAAAAATATCTGTAGATAGTAAAAAACGTAGTTAGTGAAAATACATTATTTCATTTACTGTTAAAGAAATTACCAATATAAAAGTTTAGCACTTATGTATTGTTTATAATTTACTACAAAACACCCTCGTTATTGAAGAGAAAGCTTTGCAGAATCAAGCTGAAGATAATAATTTATTGTTTTTTTATCAACCGTCATTGAAAATCAGGCCCCAAAGTCCTAATTAACTGACATTAGCAGTTTCGTACCTCTTGGAGCAAACAGTATCACATCTGAATTACAAATGGGCATATCTTTGCCCCAAACCTGTGTTCAATCTCTGATGAAGAGTGTAGTTGCAAAGAAAATATTAACTAAAGTAAGGTGCTTTCTTTATATAGTTCTCTCGTTCTATGTGTACTTAGTGAGAAACAGATTTTTTTTAATCCAAGAGCAGAAGTAAATTAGCAAAAAGCACAGGAAAGTGTTTTTCAAGTAGGAATATTATCCCTCTGTTCTTTTTCTATGTTACTTTTGATATTTAAGTTATAGAAGCACTTTCAGCATAAAGGAAAGCTGAACAATGATACGAGAACAAAATAATTAATTCAAAGCAACCACATGGAAGTCTGTGCCTAGTAGTTAGCAAATTGTAGCTACTAGTAGTTTCTGCTGTCAGATACAGAAAGTAGCTACATATTCTTGAAAACTGCTTTACCTACAGGGGAAAAAGAGTCATTGACACAGATTAGTGCCCAGATAATAGGGTGCTCCGCCGTTTTCTGCTATCCTTCTGTTGGCTAAGAATCTCACTATTAGCTGGACCCAATGGTCTAGCAGGGAAGGACAGAGAAATTATACATAGGCTTTATTTATCTATTTGTAATTTGTTTATTTATCTTTACACTACCTCATTTTCACCAGGCAAACTGGCATGCACATTCTGATTTTGATAAGGAATTAGCATTTAAATGTGGAGACGTACATGTAGTGGCAACCAGATATAGATTGGTAGCTGTGTAATCACTCATCTCAGCAAAGGAAATTACAAGAGAACTTCTGCTATCAACACTCAGATGCTACAGCTATAGGCCTGTAAGGTATACTAAACAGAAGACTTACTTCATCAGTTACAAAACAGAGAGTGTTCATTTGCCTTGAAATATAAACAAGATACATGAGAAGGAGGAGTCAGCTTGCAATGACTTCTTTTAAATTCCTTCTCCAGCGATCCCACACAATGTACAATTACTGGCATTGTAGCGGTTTAATCTTGTCTGTTCTCAAACCACAATAAATATCTTGGTCACAACCTTAATGAAGTACATAGTTCTGATTTTGATCTTACATTAACTTTTCACAAGTCAGGAGTTCCTCTTGATTTAAGCTAGTATGTAAAGAGATCAGAGTCAGACATATATCTAGAAAACAACTATAGATCTCTCTGGGCATAATTCAAAGACACACAGGTTGTCTGTTGGTTTTGTTGTTTGGTTTTTTTTCTTCTGGCAACCATTGTGGTCTCCTTCATAGAAGGTTGCGAGAGGACATACATTCAGACATGCTGGAATGTTGTCTAATCTCCTCATTTTGATCTTTAGAAAATAAAGATGTCTTTATTTACTTTTCTTTTTTATACACATTGCCTTTCAAAATATAAATACTTTAAAAGGAGGGGAGAGAGGCTGGAAATTGACAAAAAAAAAAAAAAAAGAAGACATTGTTTTAATTGTCTAATCAGCTCAACCTTTGGGAGAACAACACTAACCTTTGGACAGATGCCAACAACTGCCATTTAGGTATTTACATCTGTTTATCCTCTCAGTCAAATGTCTTTTGTCTTAGGTTTGACATGGGAGTACAAATGTTCTGACCCTTACAAGCGGTTCTCAAACACTGGATAAAAGACTTATTTTCCCCTTTTCTAAAAGGATGAACACATACTTTTACCCTCCCTTATTCCTCTTTACCAGTTATATGCTACTGAGGCAGTTGTTGACAAGACCTGCATAATTCAGTTTATGTGTGTGACTAGAATTTCTCAAAGACTCTACTGGACTTTGCAGCTAGCCTAAGTTAACCCTCTACAACTCTGTTGCAATTCTTTAACATATGCTTTTACTTTGCAAATCATACCATCATGTTAGCATTGCCAAATATAATGTGCAAAACTTTTAGGATTTGGGGGAGGATTGGTTGTAAGACCTAGAAGTCTATCTGAAGAAAAATTCCATTTAAGTATGCATGACTGGCTTTCTTATAAAAAAACCCAGACAAATCACTTGTTCAGTGTGCATGGTTTTTCATGTCCATATGCAATTCAACAGATAGTGAAGGCAGTAAAAAGTAATTATCGGAAATAGCAACCTTTGCAATTCCTCTCTTCTCTGGCATGAAAACTGGATTTTTTCCTCAGTAGGTACACCACCTTGCCACTAATAAAGCCATCATTTAAGTACGTAAATAATCATAGCTCTATTGTGGTTTTAAAGGACTCGGTGAATATCATGTTTCAGCAATCACTGAATGTTTTCTTCAGGTCTGGTATGAAACACAGCAATAAAGTTATCTCTCAGCTTTATAGAACCCAAGCTATTTGATGGTGTCTCTCTAAGATCAAATAGAAATTAAAATCTGCGGAGGAAGTTCAAATGAAGCTTCCAGCTAGAACTGCAACATAAAAAGTTCCAAGTTAATTGATAAACTCCAGGCAGAGAAAGAAGCCTCTAGGCTTGGCTTGGCTGTTCTCTCAATCTACAGCAAACCCAAATACTTCTCAGCTTTAATCATCTGTGTAGTTGGAAAGACAACCAGGAGGTCTCCCTGAGCTCTGCACCTTTCCTGGCTGCCTACACAGACTGATAAACAGAAACTTTGATAAGGATTTTGTGGCTACCCCCCATGGCCAGTAAGCCTCACTTTTGTGTCTGGAGGAAGGAAACAAACTTATGTCACTGGTAAAACCAATTAACTTTTTTTGCAAAATTTGTCAAAATTTTCACAAAAAAAAAAGCTGCTGTCATTTGTTACATCACTTTCATAAAGAATCATACTCAGACCTAAGCCAATCATGGAAAATTATACTTGAATAAGGATTTTTTTTAAATCAGGAGACACTGGAGGATACAGTCCACAGGAGAGTAAACCTCCTTTCTCAGAGAACAGGAGCTGAGTCAGAATTCATAGCATGAAAATTAGCTGGCAGACTCTGCTTCTTTTCCTTTTCAAATGCTGAAAATGTGATTTATTACAACAATTAGTTCTGATCATTTTCAATCTCTCCTAGCTGCAATATGGATATTTCCCTTCATGTTGAAGATGGGAGCTGCAAGCATTGGCTGGCCAAAACTCCTGAAGTTGGTGTCATTGTGAAACATTGTGAAAACATTGGTTCTGAGTACAAGACCTTTAAGAGGGGGCATATGTTTTTCTGTGTCTGAAACAGTGCAGGTGTAAAGAACAACATTACTGTTACTTATGTAAGTAAAATGGGTGTCTTCAGTTTCACTGATAGTGTTTGCACTTAGAGAAAATAAAAGGGACAGGTAGCAGGGTGTTCACCCTAAATGACCCAGTGCCCTAGAGTGCCTTTTTGGTCCCAAATAACATGGAATTTTCATTTTCCTGTTTGAGAGTCATTCTCCTAACCAAGCTATTATGAAAACTACAGCTCTCTGAAGTCTAGGGCAATGTGCTGGAGTTTTGTTTGGGTTTTTCTTGTTTGAAGTTGTTGCCAGGAAAAGCAAGCTAATTGAAATGTGGAGTTGCTTCTGTCATTTAATAATTAGCAAGCACTCAGAAAATATATTATTCATTTCTTAAAACATAAATAATTAAGATGTAATAATGACACTTTTATAAATAACATTTCATTCTCTGTGAATACTCTCCAGGATTTCCTTACATCCTAAACCTACACCTTGCTCCCAGCTAGTAAATCCCTTTCTGTTGCATTCACTGAAAGCAAATGGGGTAAAGGGACCACAACTTCCTTCCCATTTAGATATCTGTGGGAACATCTTTAGGAGCTTTTTCCCCCCATGCCTAGAAAATTAGTCCTTTTTAAACAGCCAGACTCTTAGGCATTCATATTATACAACCAGAATAGGTTGCAACCAGAATGCATCTGCAAGTGGTGTTTTTAACATGTAAAAGCATGTAAGCATCAAACACTTATAACTTTGCGAACCCAAAGCTTACAGGCTAAGGAAATGAGTGAGTACTAAAAGTGGCAGGTCTATGTTTCAGTTAAAGATTTTGTAGCTTGTTTGGCTTATTTTTAAGTGAATATTATACAAAGATACAGCTAGGCAGGATTCCAGGAAAATATGTTTTCTTATTTTACGATCAAAGAACCCAGTCCTGCAGACAATAACTGCTGGATATAGTCCCAGTGTGCTTCAGTCTCCTCTCTCTCTTGCACCCATATAGGGCCTTTGGACCTCAGTCTATGGCCCCTTTCACTCTGCAGTGGCAGCTTAAATATAAAGTGCTTCAGAGCAGTATAATAAAGCTACAGTATAAATTAAAATAATCCAAACCACTTTAATGAACTTATTCTTGCTTTATACTAGTTCAAATATAAGGAAATCAGGACTAGTTACTTTCTGGGAGTATTCATGGTTGTAAACACTTTGGAATTTTTTTCTGATAGTATAAAGCTGACTTAAAGCCAATGCAAATGTAATTTACATTAGGAAATTTTCCTCTGTCAGTCTTGTGTAAGCGTATATTAGCATAGTTGGGAAGCATAAAAACTGCAAGTGCAAGCTTTACCATGTTATTGTCATGAATCAACAGCATAATTTTGTTAAGTTCTCTCATTCTTATATTAAAATAAATTTTCAGTACCTAAGCTGACACAAGTAAAAGCAGTGGGTAAAATAGAGACTTGCCCACTTACCAAAGTCCCTGAAACTCTCCAGGAAGTGTTGAGGAGCAACACTAGGGATCCGTAAAAATTGCCCCAGAAAAATGGAAAGATTACAAGGCAACATTACAGGTCTCCTGCTGCAAGGCACGGAGGGCACAGGAAAACTGATGAGAACATGTCCAGGTGGAACCAAGAGTGTTAAGGTCAGCAAAAACCAAAACCAGCGGATCAGATCATCATGGGTCTCAGCCACACTAATGCTTTGCAGAAAACAACAGAAGGAGGCAGTGGAAAAGTTTGCCAATAATCTGGCATATTAACTGAATGATGACTGCAGTCTTGGTGCAGTTCTGTCTAGCCCAACCAAATGGTTTCCTTCATTCATGCCAGCTACATTATCAAGTATATCAGTAACCATATCAGTTGTAACATGTACAGAATTGCTGAAACCAACAGAAACCCAGAGCTTGGAAAGAGTTAAAACGCATTATTAGACACAGAGCCAAAATCAAAGGGCCTTCACCCGTCCTACGGGTGGTGCTATCTCAAAGTATAATCACACCCTGGGGTGGCATAATGCTTTTTATCAACTAACTTGACTATATTTGTGATGGGCAAGACAGAGACTTTTGTTTAGCATGCATTTAAATGCTGCAGAGCAAGAACTGCAGCTGTGACAACTGTTCACTAAAGATCTCAATTGGATAAAAAAAGAATGTAATGAATCAATGAATAAAAGGTGTGTGAAAACATGGACACACAGGATCATAGACCCTCCTTGTCATAAAGAAATGCATGACACTGAAGGAGGGTAGGAACAGATGAGAAAAGAAACAAGAAGCATTGTAAGATTAGGCGATCTAGAACTTTTTACCTGTTATTTTACATCTGTGTAATTTCCCCAGCAGAAGTCTGAATTAACTGGTCTGCTAGTTAGCAATACAGGAACATGCCAGCCATGACCAAGGTGCAGAAAAGAACATAGTTTATTTTCCTTTTATTCTGCTCTGATCTACAGTGACAAAAGCAAAAGGAAACTTTGCATGGTACCATGAGACGTGCCTCTTGCTATCACTTGTATTGACTTTACAGCAAGGTCCAGATTCAAGCACTTAGAACATGCCTACTAAGGATGTGCAGTGAGAAATGGCTAACAAGACCCAAACCCCCTCAACAAGGCTGAAAAATTATGCTGTGTGAAGAGTATTAGTGAAAAGTAACCCTTCTCTTTCTTTTGCCTTACAAAAAAAGAAAGAGATCCAAAGCTCCTGCCATTGAACTAAAGTTTCTATATGCATAGAACCAAAAAAAAAAAGGACTTGAATTTTCACAGTGCATTGGCATACTGTGCAATTTAATGCCAGAATAGGTCAGTAAGTCAAATACCATAACTAGATTTTTTAAAGGGCTGTATGTTTCATGACAACTAGCAACATTTGAAGCTATCTGAACTAAGATAATAAGGATAATCAAATCTCATGCTTCACTCTACAGGAGCTGAGAAAGAATTTTTCCTCCATGTGCTAAGTGCACTTTTGGTAGGTTGATTTATTTCTTTGCAAAGAGGAAGGTTTCCCTTTGCTAGGTATTTCCTGTGCTTAGAAGAATATACCAGCTTGCTGTGCCAGGTATGCCAAAAACTATTTAGAGGTCTGGCTCAGAAGGGAAATCTACTGTATGTGAATTTAAGCTAATACATTTTATCTTGCAAATGGGGCAGATGAAGAAAGCATACACAGTTGGTTACAGCAAGTCAGCTGACAGCCACTAATTTCTTGAACTGCTGTAATATAATCGTATCCCATACTGTGCCTCTATCCTGGGGAGGAGAGGGACAAATAGCTGATCATGCTAAGATGCCGTGAGGTAAAGCCAGTGTGGGTTTTTATCCACATCTTTTCGGATTTTCACAGGCTGCCTACACTGTGCAAGCAAGTGGTTTTGTCAGTACTTTTTAACAGCAGGCTGCTGTGTAATTTTGGAGTCTTCTTGTTCTTCCTCTTTGCTTCTCTCTTCTTATAAACACATTCACGCACAAACACACTTTTACAGAGATAGATCCTACATAGCCATATTTCTTTCTCAAGGCTGTCTAATGCAGAGAATATTAACACTCAGATGGAAATGATCCTCTGGGTGAATGCTCTGAGAGCATTGGAAATTGTTTACACACATGTCCACAACATCTACAGTTCTACAGACAGACACAGGTAGGCTGTAAGAGCAATCAGGCTACCATCTGTGTTTGGCAGAAGATTTCTAACCACTTTGCTGTTTTCTCTCTCTCGTCTCTCTTAGTGTGAAGAGACAGAGGAACCCATGGAGATTCAGTGAGAATTTAAACAGAACATATTGAAGGCTGCACTGTCAACTGCGGATGCAAAGCAGATGAAAAATGAGTACTGAAGCAGCAACTGTGCTATGGATTCAGAAGAGATCTCTGAAGTGGCTAGCACAGGCAACAGCTTTAAGGGCTCAGTTGGCTCCTCCCTTGATCCCCCATGCCCAGCTCTATTTCTGTATGCAAGATTTTACTGTTCACAGCAGCTGGTTGCTGTTGATACTAACTTGAACAGCTCTCTAAAGTACATGATGAAACAAGTCTTTGAATGAAGAAGGTTGAACTCCTCTGCTTTCTGAAAATGCAGCCATTCTTCGTATTTACATTTAAAATAGTGACAGCAAAATTTGGATTATAAAGAATGGTTGTTCTCTTCTTGATGTCTGTCATGTTAATATCATACACTTGTAATCTCCACTTTTCCTGTAGCTTTTCAGGATCAATCTCCTTTGAGTAATTTGAAAGTGGGATATGCGTATTTGAGCTTCTTTCTTCTAGACAAACTAAGGGTCTTTGACACAAATACAGTGTTGTCACTGGAATGATGATCTCTATTACAACAGAAGTGAATGCAATACTCTCCAACAAAGATATGAATAGAGCTATGGGAAGGAGAAGAAAGAGAGTAAGAGGGAGAACCTTATTTTCATTGTGGCTCTCTAAAGATGAACAAGTCTGGAAGTCAGGATATATGTATTGGCTTCAAATAGTTTTATCCTGCACAGAAGAAGCAATCGAAGGAAGAACTCTCCTATTTTCCTAATAGAGAATTTCTCTTCCACACTTCCACCAGCAGCAGTGTAACTCACTGTACACAAGTTAACATTACTGCATTATTTAGAAAATGTATGCAAATCAATGGTCTGTATGGTCTTTCCCCAAGCTTCTAGGTCTCAAGAAGACTAGGAATTTAAAGAAAATGTCCAGTAACCCAAGTGAGTCATCCATTACTTCAGGGTCTTGTTGAAGTTTTTGATTATATGATCCAATTTGCCATTTTGTTCTGAAACTCATAAGGCTTGTGTGATTATGGATAGAAATGTCACTCAGTAAGTGGAGCCAGTAAACCGATCAAGCCAGAGATTGTTCTGACTCTTCAGCAAAAATGTGAAATTCTGATTGCAAAAATTTTTAATGGGCAGTTCTTTCTTATCTATTTATTAAAATAGTATAGGACAAGTTGAGATAAGCTCTAAAGAAAAAAACAAAACAAAACAACAAACCAGCAAACCTGACAAAAATGACAATAAAATATTCACAAAATGTACTAGGGATGTGGCCTCTACACCCCAGAGTAATACTTTTCTTTCCAAATAATTACTTTAATAACATGTAATATAAAAACTTACTACCCTTGAGGGAGGAGAAGAAAGGAGAAGACAAAAAAGAACAGTTTTACTTTCAAAATGCCTGCCTGAGTTGGCAGAATGAATGATTTGAGAACCTATCTGTTTGCTTACACTCCATGATTAATCCAACCATCTCAGTACTCAAAACACTGTTAAACCTTTTATAGAGAGACAAAGAGTCAAAACCTTGACCGAAAGACCAATGCCTCTGTGAAATGAGCCACTTTAATCTGAAAATCATTGAAAGAAATAAGGACCTTCCAAACATAAATTCAGAGTGACTTATTTTTTCTTTTTTCTTTTTTTTTTCATTTTGAGGTCAATTAAAACATTAGAGGCTGCACATCTCAAAAACATATCAAGGGCATAATTCCAAGGGTGTAGCATAAAAAAAAAAAATTATAGGATTTAAACACCATTCCTTTTTTATTCTATTAGTAAATAAATAGAAGATTGTTAAAAGATGTTATAGTTATTTGAAAAACTGGCCCTGAGTGTTATCGTCAGAAACTGCAGCAAACTAAGTACCTTTGAAAATCTGCTCTTTATTTAAGCGCCTACGTGGGAGTTGAGCTTGTTAAAACCCATTTTGGTTGCTTAGCAGATGCAAAGGCCGAACACTTCACTGAGATTTTACAAAATACTCCTTATCAAAATGGCCTGAATCAACGGCTTTGAGTTTGATTTAAGAACCCCCCACAAGTACTCCAAAATAAATGAACACCCCTCCCGCCCCTTCCTGGGAATTTAAGTTTATGCACAATAAATGTCTTTTCCTTAGATTCCTCAGTAGTCCAGAAACCACAACATATATTTGGACTACATATTGAAATGGGTAAAAAGCAGAAGTAAAGAGCAAATGATCTATTCTTGCAATGAAGATCACCTGTGAAATTCTGGAGAAAACAGCACTGCTCAACACATTCATAGGTGACATGGAGTAAATGCTAGGGTGATGAAATGTGATAGATGTAGGTACATATAAAGGGAAGCACATTGAGAAAAATTGTCTTACATTCACACCATTACTATTCAGTGGAGAAAGTTTGTCTCTAAAATATTAAAGATAATTCCATGAAAAATGTCAGCTCAGGGGTCATCACAAAAGTAAATGAATTTTGGTTAACAAAAACGAAAACCTCATCATACGGCAGTACAAATCCACTATTAGCCATTCTATGACTATGTAGTGTTCAGATCCCATCCCATAAAAATGATATGCTAGAATGGGGAAAAACTCAAGACACAGGCCAGAAGGATGTCAGTGTGGAATAGCTTATCTAGGGAAATGGATGAAGAGGCAAAAACTATTCTGCCCTCAAAAGAGGCAATGTAGCAAGGATGCTGTAGAGATCTACAAAGTCTCAAGCATCCTGGAGCCCAGCTACTCCTTCCTATCTTCCAGCTCAAGTACCAAGGTCCTTTAAAGAAACCAGACTCTAAACAAATAAAAGGAGGTATTTCTTTATGCAGCAGATAGCAGTCCAGTGGAACACCTTGCTAAAGGAGAAGGATGGGGAGCATTTACGTGGGTTTCAGTGATGGAAGAAAGATCTGCAGATTACCAAACAGAAAAAAATATTAACCTTAGAAAGCCCTTTAAGCTGAAAGTAAGAGGATGCTTAAGGAGAATGACAGGGGAAGATTATATGCATTTACTGTGTCTTCAGCTTGTATGCTCTTGTACTTGCAGCTACTGTTTGAGAAAGGATACTGTGTTGTTGAACCCCTGGTCCAGTATGAATGCTTTTTTTAGAATCACTACATCAATTGAACAGAAAGATCATGTATTCTCAATGTTGTCCATTAATTTAGGAAATCTGCACTTAAGACACTCTCTGTAACAAATGACCTGGTTGGTTATTTGGTGTATAAAGCAAAATATCCAGAAGAATGTTGTAAAATTCCATTTGTTGAGAGTATTGTGACATGACTTGTGTCAGATGCCCAAAAAGAAAGAATTATGATATCAAGCTTTTGTTCAAGCATAATTTCTTTTAACAATAAAATAATGGAAGTGTACAGAAATGTGAGAGGTGTCTATTGTTAATATAGCGTGCTTTATTAGAGTCCCTGTGGTTAGATATCATAGCAGTATGTTTCGTCTCACAGACTATGATGGAAGGAGCTAATGTGCTATACAGAAGAACAATTAGAAAACTAACAATAAGGTGTTGCATTTAACAATGTTTTTCTGCAAAACTTGGCACTTCACGGGTGGGAGAAAAATTTGTCTTTGTATTTGTTGGGTGCATTAAAACCCATTGAAGTTTTTGCATCACCAGTACAGTAGGCAATCAGATGGAATACAACAGAAATGTTTCTAAATAATATATTTGTTTCTGAATAATTTCTCCAATTTATTCACTTTTCATGAATTTCAGAATAACTACCAAAGTTGAATAGCTATGGGTTTCATGTCATCCTTGCATTCATGCAATGGCAGCTGCATAATACTGCTTGGTACTGCAACATATAATTGAAATTAGTTCTTAAGAATTTACTAATACAAGCCTTTGTTCAAGTTCATGGGCCAACTTCACCCCTGATGGAAGCCCAGTGAAGGCAGTGAATTTGAATAATGTTAACATTATGTGTTGATTTAAAAATGTTGACAGGATAGCATTACAGACATCAAAATGTCACAGAAGTTGGAGAAAGAGCTTTGGAAATGTAAAAAATGGAGAACTGCCAGTGTTCATTGGATTAGCGGCATTTACAAGCCACAATCCAGCCAACAAGAGGCAATATGAAAGAAATCTGTGATTAGAAGAAATGCCCTGGCTTAATCAGCTAAAATCTCGTATGGCTAATACCAGAAGTTCTTTTTCATGCACTCAGAAATGCTTGATAGGTCTGTGACTGAAAATAATTTTAAAGACTATTTGGTTCCATTCAGACTATGACTTGAAGAATTCTAATTAACAAGTAGGCTGAGGCAAAAACACCAGAGAAAGAGGCAAGTTTGAATTAGCTTAAACTTGGAAATATAAAGAAATAATTGTCTGATCTAAGACACTTAAGAAGAGTATGGAAAATATCTTCTGCCTATGCCCTTGCCATCTCACAAACTTGAGGTTCCAGTTTTACAAAAGAAACTGTAAAGTCTCAGGGTAGGATTTCAGCCTGTTCTGACATTAATGTTCTAAACTGCTGGCACTACTCCCTTGTTCTCATCTTCCCTTACTGATCTAGATAACAGGAAATGTTATATTACTAGACCTGAACAAGCTGGAAAGGGACTGTGCATTTAAAAATTAAATTTTCTTTGAAAAACAGTGGTATAAGTTTAGGAGTAATTATCCCAAAACCCACCAAATTATAAATGTTACCAAGGTTATATCAATCTCCAAATACCGCTTCATTTTCCCGTAAATGATTGCATCTCACTGTATTTCATCATGCTGCTAAAACATGATGAGTTTGGTTGGAATTAGTAGTAATACTCCAATGCCTTGTTATCTCTGCATCAGGTGCTGAAAAAGAGGAAATATTTTCAGTGCTGCAAAGTTGTGTTTTAGAGAAAGAAACAGTAAGAGAGTCATAAAATATATACATATATATGTTTGAATTGCCTCAGTGAGAAAGAATAACATGGTGTGCAGGGGAGGAGGAAGTAACAAACATGGTGGTTAACCCACACACTAAGAACACTCTGAGTGTTCTGGTTAATTACAGAGAAGCCAATTGTTTCATGTGAATGATGGCTCATTATTTAAGTATACTCAGAAAATGGTTAATTAGTTTACTTAACCAACTGTACTTTTAGTTTTATTCTTTGTGCTCTGAATGTTGTTAAATGCATTTTACTTAATCTGTGCATTTTCCTTTATTTTTGTTATAAAGTATCAATATGAATCATTGAATCATCTAACTACATTTCTCTCTTTGGGGTGAAAAATAATCAAAGGAAAGAAAAGTAATTTAATTTAGTGTTAATAAGCTGCAGACTGATGTTTACAATAAATCAGTCACTATTACAATCCTTAATAGTTGTAAATGAAACAAAGCAGATGTGGATACATCTCTCCTTTATTCTTAGGGGCTGAATCTCTCTTTCACTATTCTAAAATGAGCACATGGGTTGTTCAGTTTGGTGAATAGCGGGACCATTTTATGTAATAAAAACCAAGGCCAGGAGTCTTTTAACTCCTTGGGTTTGTGGCCTCAAATTATTTAAAAATAACGTTTCCATGCAGCATTTAAACAGATGTGACAGTCCATAAACAGAATGAAAAGTGAAGAAAGGATCCTTACAGGTTAGGCATTTTCATTCAACTTCTCTTTTGTATAGTATGCTTATGCAATATTGCAGTCCCCTGGAAAGCTGCAGCTGTACAAACCCTATTGCTTTCAGTTTACAAACATATTGTCTGTTCTTGATTTTCCACTGACATTATTAGAGATTGAAACACTGCTTTTCTGAGAAATCCTTCAAAGTATGACCATAACAGTTACTATTCTGGACATATAATAGATGCCATCTGCATTAGCCACTGTGTCTCTACTTCAGGTGTCAGCCAGGAAAAACAGAGGAACCCAATGAGAGATAAGTCCTTCAAAAAAATTCCTTACTGTCGCCAGACTCATGATATCCAGAACTCACCTTATGTTTCTACAAAATTGCTTCCTAAGAAGCTTCATCTCTGGAATTATATAGAGGATGAGTTAAACTCTCAGCATATTTTTAGAAAGTTTATCAGAGCTAAGAAAGGCAGAAAGGGAGTACACAGGAAAACCAAACATATTTTATGGTTTTGCATAAAATTAAATTCTACAGTATAAAAGTCTGAAAAGGGAATGGGTCTACACAGCATTTTTTATCTAAGGATCTTTGTAAAAAGGGTTGTTATTCTCCTTTACAGATACTCTCTTTGCTAAAGGTCACTCAACAAGCTGAAACATGAGCAGGTGTGAGGTGTTCTGTCTCCTGTGTCTGTACCCTATTCACCAAAAGACACCATGCTCCTGCTAAGATGAACAGCTATGCAGAGAGGCTTTTGTCTGGTTAATATTTTGTCCTGTCAGGTTCACAACACCCTTTGTGGAACTGTAGTTCAAGGTCCTCTGATGTTTACCTTACATATCACCACCTATTTTTCTGAGGTTTTTATAACTCAGGCATGAAAAATTTGCTCCAGGGTGAAAGTTGGCATGAAGGTATCTGCAGCCAGGAGCACAGCTTTTTCTTTTTTCTTCTTCTTCTTCTTGTTTTTTTTTTTTTTTTTACTAGATTTAGGAAAAGAAAAAGTGGAAATATATTCAAGAGCTTGAAAAGCTGGAAGCAGCAAGAAGATCATTTACTTGAAGCAGTTTACCTAGACCTAACTATAATAAGAATCATAGCATGCCTTAGCTCAAAAGTAACCCAAAGCGTTGTTACCCACTCAGTCCTCCTCTCTATTAAAGTTCAGTGGGATTTGAAAATGGTTGAGATATTTTGGTTTTATTTGAAGTAATCCACTGTGGTAAAACACAGCAGGAATACTGTGAGGTCTTAAAGTCACTGGAATTTCCAGCTCCTCATAATTTGGCTGAACTTCAGATAAGATGACACCCATTTCATATCTCTAGAATTAATACTCAGATTCACCTCTAAGTGGTGAGCCCCACCATAGCATTAGGGAAGGTACTAAAATTTGCCCTTGCTCCATGTGTTTTCCACAATCACTTCAGACATCCCAAAGCACGTAAGGTATCCTTGGGAAAGATACTCAGCTCAGCCACGGGCAATGTGCTTTGCCCAAGTTTAGGATGGAAATAAGTTTTAGTCTGATTTAATATTCTTGTATTTTTGACTGGGTTGCTGCCCAGGCTGCCTGAAATTCACAACCATCATTACAAGTTTCAGATAGCCTTTCCATACCCCATACCCCAATCTCTCTTGCAGACATGGTGTGAATGGTAAGAGACAGGTTTCAGTGGTTCCAAAGAGAAAAAGGGACCTTTACTAAAGCTGTTAATATGGAAAATATCCTAAACGCTCATGCATTAGATCACAGATTAAAATGCCCTATACGATTACTTACCCCACTATTAAAAGTGAAGTAGGTACTACCAGATGAAAAACATGGTCCTTGTACAAAGAGATTAAAATCTGACCTAAGTCACGTAGAGTGCTGGCAGTGTATGACTATCTTTCAGTCCAGGTCTCAACTGTGCAAGCACAAAATGTACACCTACACCTTTTTACTCACAGAGAGTTTTCAGTGTAAAAATGTGTCTTTAATAAGCATCCAGTGGACTTCCAAACCTGAGACCAGGGAAGGCTGGCTTCGATAATAATTTTGGAAGGAATTTTGGGTAACATAAGGGAATATGGATATTTAGGACTTTGGAAAATATGGGCTATGTTTCCTCATTTCTAAGCTGTTTGTTTACTTCGTTTTATGTTGTCCTGTCTTACAGTTGTACTGACAGATTCCAAAGGTATCAAGACCCCAAGAAAGTGATTCGTCTTACAAAACCCCCTTAGCTTGTCTAAAATGTGATATGATATTTGGCACTGCTGAATATCGGTGTTGACAAAGTTAAAATCCAACTTTCTTCATTATTTTCCTGCCCTTAACAAGATATAGTGCAATAATCTCTCTTAAACTTAGTATTCCTGAATAAAAGTGGAGATTTTCCATCCTTTTTCTTTACCTTTTGAAAGATACTGAGGTAACAGGCCACACCAAAGTGCCTACAGGGAAGACCAAATCTCCGTTTTCTTTACCTGAAGATTACTGCTTTTCCTCATGTCACCTTTCTTCCTTCAAATGACATAGGACTTATTGACCCTTACCTTGCCACAATGGCTCTCACAAATGTTTCTCAGGATCAACTTTCCCTAAGTTAAAGACTTATTTACACAATTCTGGAGGAGGTACAGAGAGAAATTTTCAGGCAACTTGATATTTACATGGCTGGAGCACCTTCAAGCAACAATTGTTGAAAATTGTAGTTATATAGTGGTCTGAAAGAGAAGAAAAATAGTTGATAACATATAAACAAGCATAAGTTATATAGTAAAAAATTCTAACCAATTTTAGAGTTACAATGCAGTTTCCAACTGTGAAAAGTTACCAGACATGGAAGATATAGGGGCCTACAAGAGAATTTGTAGGCCAATAAAGAAAAAAGATATTCCAATCTTTTTCTATGATTCTGATTCTATGATTCTGGAGCTGGTAAAGTTATTAATTGGGGGCAGATTTAAGGTAGCCAGTGAGTGTTCTAACATCACCTTCAGTGAAATGAGAATTCACCTAGGGTCTTACTCTTTTCAGCATGGGGATCCATATCTATTTCTGCTTTTACAGATTATGAAAACAAAGCTTTTTAATATGTATGTTTTCAGTCCCCAACATCAAGAAACACAAGGAAAAAATCTCTGAGATGCTGATAGCTTTGCAGTATAAGAGCTTACAGGTTTCGTTTTATTTTTCCTGCCTCATAACTTTGGATTGCTTCCTGTTTACTGTCAGTGCATCTAATGCGTATGTCAGCCTGGTACAGCACTGACATGATATATGCATTAGACCACACATTGATAGTAAAGAGAAAGTTACTTGATTCTGACAGGACAGGAAAATTACTCACAAGCAGTAAAATTGAGGGCTGCCATGTGACTATGTTCTGCTTTGAAACTATGCATCACATGATGATAACATAAAAATGAGGGGACTATGAGAGATGCTGGGACGGCAAAACAAGTTGTCTAGCTCTTTTGACTGCATGTGCCCCCCATTAATATGTACACCTGCTTTAATCTCCCTTATGATGTCCTAATGGCTGCTGAGCTTTGATTGGTGTTATTGTGCTGTTTTTATCATCACAGTCAGCCCAAATGCTACCCACTTTGTATGCTGCCTTGTTTCCCTTGCAGCACTTAAGTGACTGTTTCTTAGATAAAAATCCTTCTCTTTGCAATAACTTTGCTGTTTACCTACCCCACGCACTCCTTCTGGTCATGCTGCCTGCACTGCCCCAAAAATACATGCCAGACTGGGAGAGCTAAGGCAATCCAGGGGAAAAAGAAAGGGGGCAACAGGAAACTTGCTGTCAATATTAATAGTTTAGCGTCTTCTGAAAAAAACACAGACTTGTGATAAATGAAGACAGCAATTCCTTGTAATTTTGTTGATAATATAATTAAAAACCTGAAGCATTCAATTCACTAGCTCAGAGAAATTAAGGAACAAGAAAATACATTATCTACAGATAAAACAATACAGTTGAGGTACCTGACATCATGTCCATCTGCTTCTTAAGCAAATTCTGAGATTCTGTTTAGTTAATGTGAGCTGGTGAAAGGTAAGTCATTGGTTAAAAATCCTATACATGTATTTTTGTCTTTACTGTGATTTACATAAACGCCGACTGTGCTACCTGAAAGTGTTCCTGTCCTGATTTATGCGTGTGTTTGTATTGCTCGTATCATAAATCTTCTCCCAGACACTTCTGGTCTGATATTTATTGACTAAAGACAATTTGTGTTAAGAACGTTTTGAGATCTTGCCAGGTATGCACTAGGGGATATTTGAGAAAATATTCAGTACTCAAGTGAATGAATTTAGGCAAGTGTATGATCTCACTACCCAGATAAACATTTTGCCATAATATTTTAGAACCCTATGTTATTAAGAGAAACCTATGTCTCCATATTCATCTATTTACCATAGAGTCAATTCATTTAGGCCAAATCAAAATAAGTGCTGTAGGAAGATAATTTAGGCTAGCAATCTCAGGATGGTGATTATGGCTCATTGAACAAATCTTTAGGGTCAGGTCTGTTGCTAAATCTAGCTTGAGCCTGAGTACTACCCTGTATTGAAACAAAATGCCCAAACATGCTCTCATGCCCTATTTCCAAATTTCTAAGGATTTTTCTTAGAGGAGAGGATTCTTTTTTACTAATTATTATCAAGTCTGAGAATACCTAGAAAGCTTTGATATAAATGAACATTTTGCACTACTGGGAGCTGTACACCTTCACTGTAAGAGGGGTAGTCACCAAAATAAACAGGCTGTATGTCTGTGGGAGAAATATGTTCGGGAAAAATATGTTCAGGAGAGACTGAGGCACAAGGACATGAAGGGGTGCCCGTGTAAGTTAAAAATCAGCTTTGCAGCATCTAGTGGCACAAGGGTGAATTTCTTTAACGCCTGACCCATGATGTAACATTCTTAAGAAGTTCCCATGTGGGACAACAGCAGTAGGAGCAGGGATCCACACTCTGAGGGGCTTGCAATGGCTCAAGTGGGGTCAAAGTCAACCTTTCCCCCAGGGTTAGGCACCCTTCCTTCAGAGGGCAGAGAGAGAGGTTAGGGATTCCCCACACTATTTTCTTTCCCAGCCTGCCCATCCCTATGCAAGCTAGGGTCACAGCACCCACACTGGAGCTGGGAGATGCTCCTCTGTTTGGAGGAGCTCTGCATGCCAGCCACTCCCAGCTGTTGCAGGAGCTCTCAGTTCCTCCTGCTGAATCTGTTTCATTTTGCAAGAAACATTTAGGGATTTGTTTGGCCAAAGAGAGAAAGCAAGACCAAGCATGAATCTCTATCCTTCTGGTTAGGGCACTCACCTGGAAGGGAGGAGACCTGGGCTCCAGTCTCTTGTTTCAATGAGTGTTTGTGTGGTTGATATTAAACAACCATTGGATAAAATACTTAAATAGTCATTGAAGCAGGGATAGCAGCCTGAGTCTGCCCCCTCCCCTTCCAGGTGAGGGCCCCAGAACGTTAGAGAGTCATGCTCCGTCTTGCTATCTCCCTATCGCCTTATCTCTCTCTAATGAATCTGTAATTATTTGATGAACAAGGTGGAACAACTTCCACAGCAAAGACAGAGAGAGCACCTTTCCCCTGTTTTTGGAGAGGTGGGTTCAAAGGCTCTCAGACAGAGCAGGAAACAGCCAAGTTCTCCTTGTCCTGAGACGCGGGTTCGCAGCAGGAGCAGTGGTCCTGCTCCTCCAGTGGCTGTGCGTGCTCAGAGATCACTCACCAGACTAAAACCCTGAGGGGGACCACACACACAGAATAATACCTCATCTGTAGATCCACATCCAAACAGCATGAATTAGGTGCTGAGCTACTGAGGACTAAGACACTTGGTGTTGTGCCCAGCAGCAGAAGCTGGAGGCACTGGGGGATCTCTCTATCCAGATGTGATGAACTCTGGGGAAGTGGCAGGTGAGTGGGGGCTGGAAGGAGGCTTTGCTGGGACTGATGAGCATCTGGTCCTTGCCGGAATCTAGCCCCAGGTCACCTGCCAGAGACCACACAGGGAGCCTGGAGAGGAGCGAGACCTGAATAGCCATCTCCTAAGGCACAGCCCCAGCCTTGTCAGCCTGGCACCTCTTACTCTTAAGCACTCCTATGCAATTTCTCAAGGAAAAAAAAATTGTGTAGGGAGGGTGGACAAGGCAGACTGTTCATCATCCAGGAAGATCAGAGCTAACAGCCATTGCCATTTCTAATGGATACATGTAATTAGCAACCATTCAGTAGACAGTCCTGAATGAAAAGCACAAATAAAACTGGTGAGTTCCTGGTGGAGTGATTTAGTTATCTTTCCAGAGGAAAACAATGTGTCTGTGTGTAACCTTTTAACTCTTTTTCTCTTTCTTCCTCTCATTCTTACACTGGATAATTATTTATTTTGTAGCTTAATTAGCTAATTATGCATGTGTTATGGTGCTTTTAAGTAGGAAGTCACTTTGTTTAGTTGTTGGCATGTGGCTTTTGTTCAGCTTCTGTGATGTTGGTTTATAACATAATCATCTTTACTTGCAGTGGTCTGAGGTGATGAAGCCTGTTCCCAATGCTATTATTTTAATTACCAGAGTAAAGTTGGAGAAAGGGCAGTGACTGACAAGGAACAGCTTCACATGGGTAGAGGGTAACTGGTAAATTTGCACAAGCCCCCAGCTGCTGTCTGTGAGGCACAGTTGTGCTGTGCTTCAGAAGATGTTCTGAAGCTTTTCAGATGGTGTATTAAAAGGCAGTAACAAGAATTCATGAAATCCACCCAGGACTTTCTTTTCTGTCTATCACTGTGTTTTCAGAAACATAAAGGGCCTTGAACTGGATCCCCATCCCATCAGCTCAACAATAAAAGGGCCTAGTAAGAACTGGTGTTTAGGAATCTGAAAATGCCAATGGGATGTACTGCAGGGAGCCTTGCTGCCTGCTAGAGCTTCACAAGACAACACAAGTTCACCCTCCTGCATGCAACCACCAGCTCCCTGTATGTGCAGGCCAGGAGCACAGGGTCATTGCATGAGTTAGCTGCTCCATTTCTTATCAAATGCCCAGCCACGAAGACAACTAAAACATGTTCTCCCCCACAGCTGTCTGATTCTTCAGTTTGTTTGATTCAAAAATACCCAGCATGGTGCTCTGTGCCATCTCCAAACCCTAACAAACGTCTCTCATTTGCCTTTAGTTGTCACACATAATGTATGCAGCCATGGACCCGCAGTAACATTTATTCCTCCTTCGACTGAAAAGATGAGTAAAGCTCTTAGGCTCATTTCCCAAGTGGTAAACTCTAGCTATCTCAGTTAGGAAACTGGTCTCCCTCAATTCCTTATCTAGTCAGTAGAGCTGCTCAAGAGGACTATTCAGAGCCTGTGAATTAGTTTCTCCTGAGAATTACCCTTTAAAGAGCCTCCCTCATCCAGGAACGCTACAGCTACCAGCTTACAAGGCCCATAACAGTGCTTTAAACCCCTTTTATATTCAGAGATTAATACTCTACACACTTTCATGAGTTCATATATTAAGAAATAAACTTTCCTATGAATCTATTAATTTGTCCACCAGAAAATATGCCTGCTACCTGGTGAATGCAAAAAGAAAAAAGTATAGCCTTTGAATAAGTTCCTTGGAAGCCACAGTATGTACAACAGTTCCTAAATTATCAGCTTTGACACTGAAATGTTGCTCTATGTTTTCAAGCTTACTGACAGTTCTATGTTTTAAAGGCATTTTTTTCTGCGTCTTTCCCACCCTCCCATTCATGTATTCTTCACGATGATGCTTGTGCAACAACACTCAATGATAACTCCTTTCCCTAAGGGATCAAGGAAGGAAATTCAACAAGTCACTGCCTCTCCCTTTTTTTTTTTTTTTTTTTTTATTTTTTTGTTTAGTTTGGATGGTCTCTGAAATGGACTGGAGTGCAAATGGAAGATATTTGGCAGGTTGACATTTGTCTGCAAAGCTAGGCTCTGAGCCAGAAGCATGGAGCAAGCTGGAGTGGGTTTACATAAAGGGGGAGCAATAGTGCCAGAGCTCTCCAATACATTTTCCCCTGAGACTCCTAGGCAGCCTACTCAATACTTCATTAAGGGTGAAATCCAGCACTATTTGAAGAGCCTTATGAAAGGGCCTGTGCACCAATTAAGTTCTTGAGGCCTTTGCACTGGCCTGAATTCCACCCAAAATAAGAACTGGTAGCTGAGGAAAAAATGCTATTACCCAGATTACAGTCCAGATTACAGTCCTGTGAGGAAGAGAGACTGTTGGAAGCAAAATAACCCTTCTATACAGTCCTTCATAGCTGCACCCTTGCAGCGTGTTTAGTGCACACAGACTTTTCTCTGTCCATGAAGAACCCTTATTGTTTGAAAAAGTCCAGGCAAGCAAGAGAGCAAGATATCTCCAAGCAGGAACCTACAATCTGATCTTTCTTAAAGCAGAAATGTCACTTTGACACTGATGGGATGTAACAGGCAGAGTGCACAGGGGTGACTGTTTTGATGTGCCTCAAAACAGGATCCCAAAGTCTGTTTTTCAGCAATAGGTATTAGTTTTTCTGAATCTCTTTCTGTACAAATACAGGATGCAAACAGAAATGATGGCATGATAAAGCATTTATCTATAGACAGGAAGAGTCTGCTATCTCTTCAGTAGGCTGAAATACAGTTTTTGCTAGAGAAGTTCACCTAAATTATTCTTCTTTTATATATCTATAAGACAGGCATTTAGTAGCTCTCCACTGGAGTAAGAAGCTAGTCTTAGATGGAGGGTATCTCTCTATTGACAAGGTCAACACCATTATTTCGTATGGGTTGCATGAATATTCATTTGTTTGCATGCTGTGCAGGCAACACTGTATATTTTAATTTCTAAACAATGGGGTGGCACAATGTCAAAAAGACACAGAGGGACAGGGGGAGCATGGAGAATACTTGTAATGCCCCAGAGCCTTTTCACAACAAACCAGTGATAATACAAGTTAATGGTTTCTGTAATATGAACCAGGATAAGGTTAGTTTAAGACTGTTTTTTAGCTACCAGCAGAGAGCATCTGCACCATAAATAAATCTCTTTACATAACGCATTAGATTGAAGTACAGAGTTGAGTACTGAACGGTGGAAGTATGTTTTTCAATTAAAAACCTCTTCACACTACACAGACATACAGGAGAAGCTGACTGCAGGGATAGGGACTTATGGAACAATTTGTGAGATCAACCATCAATTCAATATTAGCCCCTTGATGCATATGTTTAACTTCCATTAGTGGCACTGGGAGCAACAAGACTGCACCAATGGAGAGAACTGACCTCACAGTCTTTACACAAATGCATATACTTTCCATTGAAATTAAGGTGCTTTTAAGAATGTGGGGTTAACAAAAATACAGTCCACACAATGAAAGTGAATCAAATGTTTACATTATGTAATTGCTTTTGCTTGCTTTGACAAGGAAAATTAGCTCTGTAAAGTGCCAGTTCTAAAATGCATACTTGAATACACTTGATGAGCATAAGATCCCTGCACACCTAAGGCAAGATTGATAAAAAAAATTACATATGCAATTGAGATAAGGTTTTTTTCACTCTTGCAGTTGCTGTCAAAAGCCTGTGAGTTGAGGTGGCAACTCTGTAATTTGCAAAAGTGTCAAATGAAAGCAAATATGCTCTGGTATGTGGGCAGGGTGCATTCAGCAAGAGATTGATTGGAGAAGATAAAAGAGGAGGTCTTGCTCCAGGTCAGCAGTTGCATGGTCCTCAATCAGGACTTTGGATGTCAAGGTCAGAAAGGGCTATTGTGGTCATCTAAGACATACTGCACAACTTAGGTCTTTCTTAAATTTAATACTTAAAAAAAAAAAACAACAAAAAAGGTTTTATTTTTGGAGAATTCGCTGCAGAGAATCATAATTACTCTCCCTATCCAAACAGCAAACAAATGTTTCCTCAAAATGTGTACCATTGAAAGTTTTCATCTGAACTTGTTTGGTTTTAAGCTTTATATTTAATTATAGCTTGGTCTGTAGAACTGAAGAGCCCTCTCATCATGAGAACTGAATGGGAATATTTTTCACTATTGTCTTGTCAACAGCAGAGGGAGAGAGAGGACACTCGTTTGAAAGGTGGGACACCCAAGTTCACATCACAGTTCTGCCTGAACTGGAGTGTAGAGATTTGGGCTACATTCCTACTACAAGCAAGGGCTTCACACTGGGGGCTGTGATAGGCTAGCACTTAGTGTGCAAGCCATTGTAGGTGTGTGAGCTGATAAAAGCATTTCCTGGAGCAGGCTGGAAGATTTTCTACATGGATAGTCAGGAAAGTTTGCATAAAACTGTTGTGAAGGCCTAGGTTAAGTGGATGGTGGTAGAATTGCACTCTCCAACAAGGAGGGGTTTATAAGTAAAGCCAAGGAGAGGAAGTAGAGTCACAAGCTCTTCGGTAGCTTCGGTCCCAAGGCTAGGTTTCACAGCGAAGCAGTGCCTTGTTTTCTAGGGCTGCCTACAAGCACTGACACAAATGGCGCAATTTGCAAACAATGAGTGGGAGAAGTGTATGTACAACCTACTGTATTTTCTTCACAGGTTTTGCGTGTGTTTATTTCCTCCGTGATGCTTTGTGAAAGCTCTCTCCAAGGTGCCACAACCTGAATATTATTTGTAGCTTTATTTGTAATGCATTTCCTCAGAAAGTAACAAAATGAGGAGAAAATGACAACAACATCTAACAAGTCCCAGAACATCAGGAAACTCTACTATTGTTGTGAACCAGAATGCAGGCCAGGACAGAGAGCTTTTAAATTTGGGTGGCTCACAGGGACAAACACTGATTTGTGACACCTATGAAAGCTCATTGCCCTCAGTGGGATCACACAAGCATGTGTAGAGAGACAGTCCATGGAGGGATTATTTAAGCAGATGGCTTAATTTGGAGGTGTACTGCTTGCCTAGCACATAACTCTAGCAAAAGAGATTTGTGTCACTTTTCTTATCAAGTTATGACCTGTGTCTTCAAATGTGGGTGCTTACGGTTAGCAGTTAAATAAGTGCCCTGATTTCCAAAGCCACAGAATACATAAGGATGCCACTGTCTGGTTTTGGTTTTGGTTCCTTTTTTTCTTCTTTGTATTTTAGAGTACTTAAAATGCACTTAGTTCTGCAGAGATTAATGAATTATCAGGGATCCCAAAGACCACTTTCTTGACCAAAACAATCATTGAAGTTTCTTGTCCAGAGCTATTATCAGGAGCAGGTGAAAGGGGTAACCTCCACACTCAACAATTAGGATCATATGGCAACAATTATCTAATATGCTGGTGGTGTCTTCAGCAGGACATGAGCTATGAAGCACCAACTTCACAGCTGAAATACAAACCTCCAGAGAGGAGAACCAGGGTTGCCAGGTTCTTCTGGATGAAGGTCAATAGAGTGTGAGACTGGTGCAAGTGATTGCAGAGGCTTTCTTTTCCCTTATCCAGAACTGATGTGGTGATCCAGATTATAAAAAGCTACAGAATCAGAATCAAAGCAGGAACCTGGGAAGAGATATTTGCAATGTGTTCATTGTTCCATACTGTCTCATGAATTTCAATGTCCCTGACACATATTTTACATTACTTAATGTGACATCTTCCATTAATGAAAGGCCAAGTCCCATTCATTTCACTCATTTGATTTAGCAGTCATTATGGCCAGCAGGTTAAGAGAGGTGATTCTATCCCTCTGCTCTTGTGAGACCCCACTTGGACTACAGCATTCAGCTCTGGGCACCCCAACACAACAGAAACATGGATCTATTTGTGCATGTCCAGAAAATGGTCACAAAGATGATCAGAGGGTTGAAGCACCTCTGCTATGAAGACAGACTGGGAGACTTGGGCTTGTTCAGCCTGGAGAAGAGAAGGCTCCAGCGGGACCTTATATCAGCCTTCCAATACCCTAAGGGGAGCCTACAAGAAATCTGGAGAGGGACTTTTTGTAAGGGCATGCAGGAATAGAACAAGGGGGAATGGCTTTAAACTGAAAAAGAGTAGATTTAGATTAGATATAAAGAAGAAAGTATTTACTGTGAGGGTGGTGAAACACTGGAATAGGTTTCCCAAAGAAATTGTGGATGCCCCATCCCTGGCAGTGTTCAAGGCCAGGCTGGACAGGGCTTTGAGCAGCCTTGTCTATTGAAAGGCATCCTTCCCTATGGAAAAGTGATTCGAACTAGATGATTTTTAAGGTCCTTTCCAACCCAAACCATTCTATGATTCCATGATTTCTACAATTGTCTGTCATACATTTTACCACTTACACTCATGAGTTGGGTTAGTTTTATGTAAGTGTGGTGCTTTACTTTTTCATATAATTTTATTCCATGAAAGCAGCAATATTAATACAAGTGAAGATACTCTCAGAGAACCATATGACCATTGAAATATTACAGATCAGGTTTGTAATGTTGAAAAATATGAACACAACCTTACATTAACCTAGAGCTTTTACCAAGTCCTAGAAGTCATGGCAGAAATTAGACAGATGTAATCTAAATCCTCTTTACTCAGATTTCCATGGAAACTACTTTTCACTGCTAGATCAGGTCCCAGACTCACTTTCTTTTCCTAAGATACCAAGCTCAAACCACAATTAAAGTTTAATCATCAATACTGTTTTTATTTTTTTAATAAAAGAAAAATATTGCCTCTATTTAAAAAAAGTGTGAGATGTTGACTAACATTTATGGCATTTAATACCTTCAGATCTAATAAAATAATTATAATTTCCATTAAGAAATGTTATGCATGCAAAGTACCATTACTGATCCAGTCCATGTTGAGACTGCTGACATGTTACAATTATTTCTATATCTAAGCATATTTGAAGTTTAATCTCAGAAGAACCGGAAATAGTAAGCATGCATAAACAAGGTTTAAATATACCAGGTATAAGTGGTGCAAGCATATTTTTCATCTCCCAGCACTCCTGTAATAAATAAAACTTTTAGTAAATACATCTGTTTGGTGGCATAAAATTGATGAATAAAGTCCTGGACACATTTGATTCACAGTCACATTCCCCTACAGGTATGTAGTGCATGCATCCCTATTTGAAAAAAAAAAAATCAGGAAAATAAGCATCATTAAATTAAACATATCTTTTTCTGTCCTGTTTTAAAACCTGCTGAGATCTGCCTTCAAATAGAAACAACTCTGAGAAATCTAAGTACATTTGGTCTGTTCTTTTCTGAAGAATCACTTAGAAGTTCAATTACACATATTGCAATCAAAGAGAGAAGATGTCAGCTCTCTTCAAGGACTTGAAGTGGGGATTTTTTGTTTGATTGTTTTCCTTTTTACCAAGATTCTAAATTTCAGAGTCATCTGACTTTTAAAATGAGACTTTATCTTTGCCAATTTAAAAAAAGAAATAACATCAGGGTGGAGCAGGATTCTCAGTGGGTGTGCGTTAGCAAAGTTGACTTAAAGTTGATGGAGGAATGTTCATTTTTGTCAGCTGTGAATCTGACCCAAGCTGTATCTACTTTAGCTGGGAAACAATAAAGATTTTACAAATTATTAAGTCTTATGTCTAAAATTTTTCATGAATAGCAGTGATGTCTCATGTAGTAGATGCTTCTGGTTTTCTTGTTGAAGAATATATAGGTTAAAGTCATCACAAGAAAAAAAAAGATGTCTTGATATAAAGGAGTTCACTTTATATTCTTCATGGTTATTAAAGAATCCAACAGTGATAAGGTATTTGGAAACCACACAGTCCAAATAATATTAAGAGGTGGAAAATGAATATCAAGTTATTCAAAATCACTACTGTCCAGGCAGAAACTTGTATCTCACAAAATAAATTACTTGTAAAACTTAATGTCTATGTGAAATATTAAAGTTTAAAACCATTCTGTATTACCCGTTTTAAATACAGTCACCCAACTTATGCTGCTTCTTCTCCAGCCATATCTGAAAGTGAGCAGGCACACTGCATCAATCAAAAAAAGACTGCAGTGAGAAAAATAATCCCCCATCAAAGCAAAAAACATAAATACACAAATAAGGCTAGTGTTACATAAAATATCAGCAGTACTGAAAAGTATTTAAATGAGAGTTTAAAAACTTTGGGGTGTTTTTCTCTCCCTCCTTCTGCCTCTTCCTGCCCTCTCTTCCTCCCCCTCCTCCACTCCCCCCCAAACCCCCTCCCAGGCTGGGCTTGTCATATTTGGCACTTAAAGAGTCTAGTTTATTAGGCAAATATTTATTAACTTGACTTCAACCAAAATCCTGTTCTACAACTGCACCTGAGAGTTACTCCAGCCTTGGATTGGAGCAAGTCTCGGGGATCAGCAAATTGTTTGCACAGCCACGGAGGGGGAATTAAAAGTCTTGTTGAATCAGGATTAGCAGTCCACACAAGGAGGAGGAGGAGAGCTAATTTCCATAAGCTCTTCATCTCCCAGGCTGCTTCTCAACTCTCTGTGGCCTGCAGACATGTGTGACCCAAAAAGGAGGAGGGGGTGGAGGGGTGGGGGAGGAAGCGTATGAGTGAAAGGGAGGAAAAACAGAAAATAAAGAAAAAAGTGGCTTCTGCAATGACTGCATCTTTGCTTTTTCTGCTGGGCATGGTCTGAGCCAGCTTTCCCTCCTTTTCAGATGGACTCATAAGACCTCCCACACTTGGAAGTGCATAATAGTGTCAAGGCAGATCCCAGCAGTATGGCTAAACTTTTGTTCCTGACTCAAGCAGTGTTGCCAAGCAGGAACAAAACTTTGTGGGGCCGTGCTTATTTCTACCTTCTGGTTAATGGCAGAGGAGCTGTGCATGATGTGTGAAGTCCCACAACTCTCACATCTGTTGAGCCGCCTACCTGCCTATTCCTCCCAGAGTCTGGGCAAGGTCATGCTCTCTGATCATTTGAGAGGCATTAGGTGCTTGCCATTTGCATGCTCATCAACAGTGTTTAAATCCAGAACAAAATACACAACTGTAGCACGCATGGTGTTTTCCATGCTAGAATGGATAAAGCTGGCTGAGGTTAACAGCCGGGAAATCTTTAGATAACATTACCCTTACTCTGAAGCTATGCAATACCCTAAAGCTGCCCTAAATCTGTTGGACTCTAAACTCTCTTGCATGTCTATGAAGGGAGGTTACAAAACAGCAGTAGCTGAAAAACAGCAATCAATATAAGGATATGAACTTTGTTTCATTACTAATAAGAAAAGCACGTGATCTTTTACTGAATACAGAGGAAAATGCACATGCCCCAACTCTCAGAGTTTTCAGTAAAAACCTGTGGCTGAGATAGTTACAGAGTCTCCAACATCTAATTAAGTGCCTTCATGAGAAGTCTTCACTGGCACAGCCTCCTCTCTGGAGCATAACCAGGACGGTCGAAGCATACCAAATTTATTTCTAAACAAATCAAACCAGAACCAAATTAAAATATACATATTTAAATCATATTGATTATGAAAAAAAAAGACATACTACATAGCAAAGATAAACATAGCAGAATTAGACTCAAAATAAATGTGGGTATGTTTGTGAAGTCAGACAAAAGCAAGTCCTTCTATATACAGTATGATTTTTCTTGTTTTTACACCTGCCGTCCCAGGAGAGCCAAGTGAACAACTCTTTCGGCATGAATTGGGGGTTATATATAGCTAAATCTGTACTACACTGTATGCCCCAGACTATACCCTTTTCTGCAATAGTTCATTCATCAGTGGGTCTTCTAACAGCTGCAATTAAGTAGAATCAAAAGTAGAAATCAATTTGTAAAGTGTTCAAAAGAAGAAAAAAACACACATGTTCCAGTTATGCGGTCACTTCAATCAACCATCCTTTTAAGAAGCTGCATTAGAGACTTCAGCTAAAGTTTGAACAGCTCAGGTTTGTTGACTTTGGCAGTCTCATTTTTATTCATTAGAGTAGCTTGAAATTTTTGAATTAAAAATATGTGTGTAAATTTGGACCACTCTCAAAACTTGATTTTGTTTAATATCTCTAAAGCACGTTAATGGACTTATGATTTGACAGAATTTTTTTTTTTTTTTAAAGCTTTTCTTTCCCCACTCCTGCCCCAGAGAAGCTGCTTTTTCATGTTCCTAAGTTGGCCATTTGAGGGGATCTTTTCCGTCACACAGGCCCTGCTGCTGCCAACACTTACATATTTGAGTCCATCGGAAGGACTTGGTTATGACTCTATGACATTTTAAGCACTTCTGCAATCTTCCTGTTCCTAGGCTGTTTCAGAGGATGAAGAGACCCTTAAAATCACTTCAGCAACCCTCAGTACCTTCTAAATTGCATGCTTCTACATGTCCAGGCTATCACATGGGTCAGTGTGGCTATGTTACACTTGCCTAAGACAAAACCTTGAAAGGAACAACCTGAATTTGACTTTGCTATCCCAAATCTTATGGCTCCTACTGGCCAGAGACATCGGGACAGCTCCTGAAGGTCCCCAGGACATTTCTTGCTGCTCAGTACTGATTGCTTTGTGGCTGTTGTCCACAAGTGAGTGCTAGCATGAAGGGCACACCCCAGATGTACCCCCCAAGGATCTGCTGCCATTCTTCCCACATTACATGCAGCCCTACTTCTACTTTCCAGTGTTTCAACACCTGCTATAGCCATTTCCAAGGAGGAGTCTTTAAGATTGACTTCTGTCATTTGTCCAGTAGTAAATTCTGACTTTGTTTCCCTTTACACTCTTCTGACCTTTCTGCAGGCATCATTATGTCTTTTCACTTGGCATAAAATACCTGGAGTAAACGAGACATTGTTTTCTCTTTTTCCTGTACAGTTTTTCACATCCCAAATCTTTAATTTCCTTCTGAAATCTCACCTCTTCAAACCTACTGATCAACAATAAGCAACATTCTCCACCACCACCTTCACAATGCCGCCCCTTCAGTCCTTTATCTAGTCTTCACAGTGAGAAAAAGAAATTGCCTCTTCCCCCTCATTCACTGAAGAGAAAACTTAGTTTTCAGCTTTGATTTTCCTCATGCTGCACATGGAACATCTACAGATGTAGCTCACCCCTTTTCCAGCTCGCACCATTGCTGCTCCTCTGGCCCTGGCACCATGCAGCAAAGTGGTCAAGACTCAATGTCTATCAGTGAGAGCATTGCACGCTAAAAGCCAATGAACCCTAAAGTTTTTCATGCAGTCTATATTGTTTTCTTGGCAGTAGCACCAATGTGACAGGCAGGTTGCTCTTGCACTCATACCTAAAATAGATGGTAGGTAATGAAGAGTGGGCAACGCGCATTTCCCAGATACGTCTTCAGTACATTTTTGTTTTTGCTGTCTTTAGGACTGGTGCAGTAGCGCATTACATTAGTGCAGACTGGTGCTGATGCTCAGAGGCTGTGCCCACTCTGTCAGGATTCAAAATATTACCACAGTCTGCAAGTAAGATATAAGATATGACAAGGATTGTGATACTGTAACATAACAATGTACCTTGAGGGACACCTGTGAGGGAGGAGGTGAAACTGAGTGTATTCAACTGCCCAAGGTGTGATTTTTATCTCAAACCACAATGTAATAAGATGTGATAATAAAAAGGCACAGGACTGAAACAAACCATCGTCTTTTTTAGAATGTCAACCTGGTTATGCAGGATGCTGTAAAAAATGTTAAGAGGTTTCCTGCCTTCTAAATAGAATACATATAGAATTATCAGGGTAATTTATATCAACACTTTTCTTTTAAAAAAAATATATTGACCGTCTTAGCCCTAGATTACAGTTTCTTCATGTGGATTCTGCTCCAAGAATCCAGTATGTATCTGATACTGTTTTGCCAATATTAAAACAACCATAGTAGAAATGGGCCTATTCTTTTGTCTCATTTTAAATATCATGTGTTTAGAAGCACCGCAAGAGAAATATAATCCACAACCAGTTCTCTCCTTTCATAACAAGTCCCCTCCTTTCTTGATGATATTTCACAAGTGAGTTCCTAACAGTGATACTACAGAAGCTTCAAACTTCTCATGCTATAAAAAATTTAAACTTGCTTAAGTGAAACTAAAACACAGTGACTTACAGATTCCTTGGAGATAATTTCAAAGGAAGGAATGCTCCATAGTTTTAAGTTCTTGTGCACCTACAACACAAACAATGGGTAAAAAATAATTTTCAAATGCATACTCAAACTATGCTCTCAGAAGATCTGAAAAATGGAAAGTTCATTCTGACCTGTTACCAAGTAACCTCAGTTGTCAGTGATTTCAGTCTCAGAAGAGAGATCATGTTATTACTTGGTCAGGTCACTAAAGATGAAATACCTTGAAAAGAAAAAGACAGCTCCTGCTATCAGAGCATTTCTGTCAAATCTCAGAGCTCTGTTTATTTTCAGTAACATTTTAGAAAATAAATAAATAAAATTACTCAAATGAAAAAGTGAGATATGGCAATTGCAGAGAACAAGTGAGCTTTATAGACTTACGAACTCAAGTTATCAGGGGAGGGGAACCTCAATTCATCCCACACATACCAGTAGCCAGAGCCTGGAAAGGGGGTCACAGGTCAGCAGGAGAGCACCTGAAGAGCAGCACAAAGGAACTGCAGCCACTTCAACCAGCACGTTAGCTTCACTGGGAGGGCAGCTTAAATGCCTCTTTGCAAATGTACATAACATGGGGAATAAACAAGGTGAGTTAGAGAAATATGCATGCCTGCAGGGCTACAGTCTTAATGGCATTACAGAGATGTGGTGACTGAGCTGTGATTGACACACTGGAGGGAAGGGATGCCATCCAGAGGGACTTTGTCAGGCTTGAGAGCTGGGCCCATGTGAAACTCATAAACATCAACAAGACCAAGTGCAAAGTCCTGCACCTGGGTTGGGGAAATCCCAAGCGCAAATACAGGCTGGGCAGTGAACAGGTTGAGAGTAATTTTGTGGAGTACTTGGGGATGTTGGGTGATAAGAAGTCCAGCATGAGTTGGAAGTGTGTACTTGAAGCCCAGAAAGCTAACTGTATCCTGGAATGCGTTAAAAAGAGTGTGACCATCAGGCTGATGGAGATGATCCTCTATGTTGCTCTTGTGAGATCCCACTTGGAGTACAGCATTCAGCTCTGGGGCCCCCAACACAAGAAGGTCATGAACCTATTGAAGGGAGTCCAGAAAAAGGTCACAAAGATGATCAGAGGGCTGGAGCACCTCTCCTAATGAAGGTATAATCAAAGAGTTAGGCTTGTTCAGCCTGGAGAAGAGAAGGCTCCAGGGGTACTTTGTTGCAGTTTTCCAGTACCCCAAGGAGAGCATAAAAGAAAGTTGGAGAGGGACTTTTTGCAAGGTTCTGCAGGAATATAACAAGAGTGAATGGTTTTAAACTAAGAGTGTAGATTTAGATTAGATATTAGGAAGAGGTTCTTTATTGTGGGGGTGGTGAGACACTGGAACGAGTTGCCCAGAGAAGTTGTGGATGCCCCTGCCCCGTACCATTAAGGCCAGGTTAGATGAGGCTTTGAGCAACCTTGTCTATTGGAAGGTATTCCTCCACATGGCATAGGGGTTGGAACTATACAATCTTTTAAGTCTCTTCCAACCCAAACTATTCTCTGATTCTATGATCTTTGGGAGATTGTATAATCCTATAGAACTTTGTTTTACCAGTATAGCAAGCCTCACTCTTTGTATTCTCCAAAACATGCCATTGATTGCATTACATGAAGACTCGGTGATTGCTAACAAATATATTCCAGTAACCACCAAATGAAAAAAAATTAAAGGAAAAGAAAAAAAAAAAAGGTAAAAAATGAAAAAAGAAAGAGAGAGGAAAAATGCCAGAGGCCTAATTCAGTTGTTGCGTAGAAAATAACTACTAGGCCTTGTTACAATTACATGCAGTACTTATTTAGACACTAAGATCCCACTGAAATAGAACTTCTCACTTACACAAGTATTCTGTTTTTGTTATTGGCTATGCCTGAATCCATTTCTAAGTCATATGTCCATAAGTATTTAAGTCCCATTGACTTTAGCGGGAGAACTCCTATCCATTAAATTTGTGAGGGACTATTGTACTGGAGCTGCCGTTATTTCTGCTTGCCAGTATTTTAGGATGCTGGCCTGTCTATTTTAGCTTGTGATTGACTTTTCTGCTCAGTGGGAGGGCATCTACTGTCCTCATTTGTGCCCTTCACAAATTCCCACATACATTAACCCTCTTTGCTCTCTAGCCCTGATAAATCTGAAGTGTACCTGTACAAAGCAAGTTGTTATTGCCTTGTTCGTCTTCCCCTCCCAGAGAGTCAGTTATCAGAAGTTATCGCAAGCTCAGCAAAGCAGAAGTATATCAGTCCTCAGATGGGAGAGCCACCTGGAGAAAGGCAGCCAGTCTACAGCTTAGTGAACGGCACCACAATTTCAAGTGAGCAACAAAGTTGTGTTTCTTCTGGGCACTTGGAGTTTGCTGTGCTATAGGAAATGTCAAAAGGAGAATTAAAAGTAAAGCTTTTTGCTATTTACCTCCATTAAAGTCCTCAATAATTTTCACAGTAGCATCCCCAGTGTTATGCCTGATTTCAAATTGGGATAATTGCATTCTGCCTACTTGAATTTCTGCTTTGGAGTTCAGTTGGACAGACTAACCCTTTTTTTTTGCTGCCAGAATTCAAATGTTTAGGGACTCAATCAGCTTTTAAACAATTGTTCTGCTCTCCAGGGATAGGTCCATGGCCATTCAGATACTTCAATGGATACTTTTAGAACAATACATATAAATAAATAAAGGAGTTTCGGGAACGGTTGCACACACACAAGCACATGACTCTTCAAGATGAGAGGCAGTATATGAGACACTACGATGTAAGACATTGCAGTGTTATTATGCTTTGTATGAAAGATGTTATATAAAATATTAATGTATTTCATTAAAATGACTCTTAATGTCAATATGTAGTGTGACTGTGCCATGATTTCTTATGTTAGTAGGTGCTTTACTAGAAGTTATAACTTTACATTATTCAACCACAATAGTCTCTGTAGTGAATGTATTGCCTCTGTTATCAACTTCGTTATGCCCTATGAAAAACCATTGCTATGGTGATGAGTATTTTATGGTACAGTATTTGCCTAATTATAAATTTTCTCTAACAGAGACACTAATGTTATTTTAAACAGCAAAATCCATTTTCAAAATTAAAATATATGCACATAATTAAGCCATAACCCTCAACAGACAGTATTTTCGATTGATAATTATTTCTGTTTATTAAAAATGTTAGAGGTAAATGCAAAAGTTATTGCAATGGGTGTTTAAAAGGACTTATTTTTATAACTTTAAGGTAATGCATACTTTTGTTGTTTGTTGATGGACTGTATGCTGTTAAAGTAGAAAAGTTACATTGGAAA
This sequence comes from Neopsephotus bourkii, assembly GCF_033783945.1. Lineage (NCBI taxonomy): Eukaryota > Metazoa > Chordata > Aves > Psittaciformes > Psittacidae > Neopsephotus > Neopsephotus bourkii. Next base: position 2,173,087 of record NW_026900878.1, read on the forward strand.
TAAAATTATTGTATTTGTATATGAAACATTATGTCATGGAAAAGAAAAATGCAAGATCCGGGTTTATTAAGCATTTATTTGTAAATAGCATCATCCCTCAAAAAATGACACATTTAGTTCTCTGACTTTATTGTCACCTCCATGGAGCTCAGTGTTTTCCTTCAAATCATTGTGATTATTATACTCGGTCTGAGAATTTGACACCTGCTGTTTCAAAACTTGATAACAAATGTTTCAGGATATATATCAGATAATACAGAGGAGAAGAAAAAGACTCAGACTACAATAATGTCGGGGGAAAAAAAGACAAAAAAAAATGTTCTTCTTAGGAAGTAATATCAGTCAAAACAGTTATCAGTAATCTGAAGAGAAAATGTTAGGTGCATTTAAATTAGTATAATGAAATTTATAATGCTATAATTTATAATGGTAAACAGAAGTTAAAAAAAAAAAGAAAGCTCTAGTAGCAGAGGAAATAGTATCAGTTAAATCCTGTAACAAACTGTCTGTAGGAAGAACAAGAATAACAGGGATACAGCTGATAGAGAGATGGTTAAACAAGCAATACCAGAAATGCTTGAATGAAAAAGAATGGAACATCATTACATAATAATGGGTAAGATCAATGTGATTAATGTTGTACTTTAATTTTTATTCATTATTTAAGTGGCAAAAAGACAGGTAATCTGGTACAGTTTAATATCTACTGGGCTATAGTGGACATGATAGTGATGTTTAAAGCTATCTGATCTTGTATTCCTCTTCCTCATTGTTTCTTCTTTTACTCTTATTTGTATGTGAATGGCTTAATATTTGTACCATTAACTTTATTAATGTAAATAATTTATAATCCAATATTTTTGAGATGCTTGTTTTGAATGGAAGCTTTAATACATGAATCAGAATAATAGAAAGTATTGTACTGATGATTATTCAAATAGCATAACCAGTTAATAGCATGTTCTTCCTGTGGGTTAAGCAGGGTTTCAGTTTGATAAAGCATTTGGACGTAATCTTAACTTTAAGCATGCGCAGAAGGCTTTCTGCAGTCATCTAAATATTTAGGCATATGCTTCAATTGGAATGAAGTGCATAAGTAGGGTTAAACAGATGCTCTGCTGAGGCACAGATCCTAAAATTGTGAGCCTGATCCTTGATCTATACAAGGCTTTCAACTCTGCTGGATGTTAGTTCTTTTATTATAAAGCTGTCCAGGAAGATAAGATACTGACCCTAAAATGAGTAACAGTAAAGCCAGACGATGTTTCTGCTCATGTCTGTTTTGAATACAAATAATAAGATTAATGTCTGAAATCTGACATATTTGGAAAAGAAGTAAAGAAGGTTAAACTGGGGGGCCTGCATGTGGGTATTATTTCCAATTTATGACTTTTGTCTGAAGGTTATTGATGTCCATTTACTACAGGTGAGAGCTGATTCCAGATTGCTTTGTTTTCTGTTTATTTAGGGATTTTTTTCCAATATGTTGCATTTGTGTAGCACAAATCATAGAATAATAGAATAGTTAGGGTTGGAAAGGACCTTAAGATCATCAGATACTGGTGCTTGCATAATTACTTTTGGAAAACAGCATTAGAAGGGAATTCCTGTGCAATCAGGTCCAGCCTATGGCTAATGGAAGCAACCAGGTCATATAATTCTGTTAATAAATTTATCAAACTCATTGTTTAAGCACATTAGATTTTTTTCTATTTGAAAACTGTTCCAGAGCTTTAGTCCTCTGTTAGTTATAAATCTTCTCATTTCTGTCCTAGATGTGTTTATAACCAGTTTATACCCATTTGATCTTATGCCAACATTGTCTTGGATTTTAACCCCTCTCTAGTTGAAGAAACACAGGAGAAAAAGCGATTACACTGGTGAAAATCTGCACTCCTGACACTGTTAAAATTTAGACAATAAAATACACTTCCACATCCTGATTTTTGGGCACATTTAGTCACTTTTGGTAGAAGCCACTGAAATCTAAAACAATCATATTTTTACTTTTCTCTTGAGAAACAGATTTACAAGTTTGGACCCTCCTGAATAAGAAAACAACTAAAACTATATATCTAGAATGAATCACACCTGAACCAAGAGGTAACTGTCATTTTCTTTCTTTAAGCCCTGCTTAACAGTTATTTTGAATAGCTACTGGTTAAATCACCCCTCTCTGGGGTACCCTTTTTTTCTCACAGGCAGAAAAGTCCAGAAACGAGCTTCTAAAATCCTCAAGGTTTCTGGAATGCACCAATTTAAGGCTATTTGCACAAAAGCCATTGTTCTATGAGGGCAAACATTGTTTTCTTCCTATCATTGAACTAGTCATGTAACAGATTTTACCCAGCAAAAGTGAGGATTGATTTTTTCCAGAGTTTTTTGAGTTCTTTTTTCTTTCGAGGAAGGTAATACAAACATCTTCTCCTTTTATAGGTCCTATCCCAAGCCTGTACATCTCTTCTCCCATTTTTAGACTTGGCAAAAGGTTCACAGAAAACAAGTACAGACATGACAGAAGGGGAAATATTTTCCGGTTTCTTCTTTTCAAAGAGACAGAGTAGGCTATCTACACATGGTCATCTTTCTTTTGGCTACAGTAACATACATATTATACTTACAGATACAGATAAATTCCAATACACTACATATGTAGTTATCTCAGATTTTTGTTTAAGACAACAAACACACATAATAAATATTTGAGGTATTCAAAGAAATAAAGTATTATAAATATCTCTAATTGTAGCTCACATTTTAGGGTTTGATTGAAAATATATAAATCTTGTAGAAAGATGAAGACTGAAAAAAAATGAATAGAAAGCATTAAAGAGTTTAAACATTAAACCCGGAAAATTATAGTAAAACTAGAGCATCTGCATTTCACAAAAAAAAAAAAAAAAAGAGTAAAAAATAATACCACAAGGCAGCTTGAGGCACTCACTAAGAACTTAGCTTTCTTGGACCACCAATGCCATTGTTTCCTGTAAGTGAAGATTTCTTGTCGGAAACTCTCATATCCAACTTTTTGGGGGTAAAATGTGTTGGAAGGCATTAATTTTATATATGTTTGAAGCCCCTGGTAGGACCCTGCCAGCCTCTAAGGATATTTCCAAGATGAATAAGCTTGACACACTGAACTCTTACCTTTCTTTTCAGGCTGGTAATGAATCCTGTAAAGTTAGTTCTGCTGTCAAAGCATAGGAAAGTGAATAAAAATATCCCATAAATAAGAACAATTAAAAATGCTAGTGCCCAATCCTATTGATTTCACTTAATGTTGAGGGCACTCAGCACCTCGCAGGAGGCTCTTGGAACATCAGACGATCAGGCCCTTATGCAGAAGGAAATCTTTCATTGATTGCTCTTAACTATAAATGGTGTCATTTCAGAGGAAGTAGTACAGAATGTCAAATGCATTACACTTTAGTCTCACTCTTGCAAACATTTATGCACAGCAAAACATTTACACAGGTGAGCTGATTTGGTGAGGTTTTCCTGGCACAGGGAGTCAGAAGCCCTTGCCTGTCCTTGCAGAACTGTACTGCCAACAGGCAGATTTTCTCCAGTCCCTCGTTTTCCACCATGATCTGCTTTGAAGGCATGTGAATTGGGCACACAGATTTACTCCCTTTCAAGAACTCACAGAAATGTTTTCTCTCCTTCATTTTCTGAGTAATTTCAAATGTTTTATTTCTTTTTAGTAACATGGACTTTCCAGTATGCCCAGCACCTGTCCCTTTAATATAGCACACAGGGTTCTTTCCCTCCATACTGTACATTATCCTCATTAACACATATCAGTCAAAAGCACTGTTAATTAAACTGGCAAGATGATTGCACACGCCTCCATGTGCCCCCTCAGAGCATCCGCTTGCCAAGATTTTTTCCTCCCTCATCTAAAGTGGGTGGAGAAGGCCCTGAGTAAACCAGAATTTAATGCTTAAAAAAAATCCCAGTGCATTGTTCTCTTGGAGCAAAATGGCTTACACAGCACCACCACTGTCCCAGAGAAATAAATGCAACACTGACACCAGTCTGTAAATCTAACACGTGCATATTTGATCCATACAAGCAGTGCGTATAGTGACATTTCCTTTCAAAGGTCCTCTCCAGATAAAAGACTCAATACATTTACCTTGAAACCTGGACTAATGAGGACATCATAAAGAACTGATTAAAGCTAGGCAAGACGAAACCTGTTAGGGGGGTTGGGATGGCTTTTCTGTGTTTGGGGTTTTTTTTTTTTTTTTTTTTTTTTTTGTAGAGTTATTTTTGTTTGGTTGGTTGGGTTCTTTTTGTCACTTCTGCAAAAATTTTCATAATTTCCCAGTTTTTCTATTCACTTCCACTTGTTTGTGACATATTTGCAAAGAAATTCATTGGCTTCCAGCTAACATTTCCGCAGCATTTCAAAAGTTATAAACATTTTTGCCACATTGCCACAAAACTCTTAGAGAGTTTGCAATCCTGTAATGTGCTTTGGATCAAGCTCTCTTCAAGAATACTATTGAAATGACAGAGCTGGAGGGTACAGTAGTGGAGTATAAATAAAGACAGGCAGTGGTGATCCCTGAAGCAAAGATAATGTACTTTTATAGTACACATATGTAGGCCTGATAGCTGCAGCATAAGCCATCCAGCCATCTTGCTAGCAGAATACAGCTCTAAGAAGCTGTAAGAAAATACTGTCTCACAAGGAAGGAGATGAATTTGTAGAAATCCATCACTGAGAGTAAAAATATATACTCCACAGCAGACCATGAACACCCAACCTCCTGGGAAGTGGACTGGTATTCAGCTGACTGATAATACTCTATTCTCCAGCACAAGAAGTGTCCTTGCATGCTGAAGAGACAACTTAGGTGTACATTAAGGTAGCACCTTTCTTGTCCTGTGGGAATTTTTCTCCTGATTTTTTTCTCCTTCTATATCAGAACACATCAAAATTTCAAAAATTTTTGTGAACTGATGAAAAATCATAGAACCATAGAAGAGTTAGGGTTGGAAAGGTCCTTAAGATCATCTAGTTCCAGCCCCCTTGACATGGGCAGGGACACCTCGCACTAAACCATGTCTCTCAAGGCTCAGCCTGGCCTTGAACACTGCCAGGGGTGGAGCACTCAAGAAAAATAAAGGACAAAGGAAGCATGAGTGAGAAACCTGGGATTCTGAAATTATTTTGCATCGCTTTGTTTCAAATTCCCTCTTGGAAGCTGAAAGGTGATTTCAAATGTAAATAAATACTCTCACCTCTGTGTGTGTGGGAGGGGAGAAAGTAATTTATTTTTAATTAGGAATTTCACAAAAATTAATGTCTTCAACAAATAGTCCATAGCTTCCAGCAAAAATTGTCATAAAAATTCTTGACCTTCTGTGATGGGAATATTGATATCTGTTTCAAGATTATTAAGCCTGCTTTGACAGAAAGGAAAATAGACACTTCCTATAAAAGTTTTTCAAGGTCAGTATATGTTCGTTTCTTGTTGAATTTCTGACCCGTTTGACTGAAGAGAGCAAGGCTCTACTCATTTGACACAAACCAGTTTTCCCATGAATAGTCCAAACATGCAGATTCCAGAGAGGTAGCATTCTCCATGTTGTCTCAAATGCTAACAGAAATACCTTTGTATTTCTTGTCATATTGTGACAGAACTTCAGGTACTTTAAATAACTTATTATAACTTTAAAATGCAAAACGGTCATTAAGAACTGAATTTTTGTGTTTAATGTAATATTAAAATTAAATTGTAAATTTATTAAAAAAATATTACTGATAATTTAATTTTGAATTTGGTTGCTAACACTATTTGCTAGCTGTGTTCCAGTCTCTGGAATTCAGCTGCAGTTGAGCAATTCAGTCCAGAGCAGAGAAGAACATTTACATGCCCACAAAAGCATACATGTGCACTCACACACAGGTATTGTAAGGTGTCATAATATGCAAAGAGGATAATGGAAAACTCACAAGGTAGATCACAGATTTGTATCAGTATGAAATTTACAGCCTGGTTTTTTTACTATTTTAAATCTCAGTGCTTGTCACAAAGGCTCAGCACCTTCTCAGTGACCTTGGGTTATTTTTGGAGTGCAGGCAGAGTTTGTTAACCATTCCTTCCAGTACTGTCTTTGAAGTTCCAGTCTTGACATTTTCAGCCTATTTGCAAACAACAAGCATGCATTGCAAGCACTGCTGGACCCAGTTCCATCCCCTTTGAAGTCAACAGTAATTCTGACATTGAGTTCAATAGACACCTATGATGGAAGGTGGCCTGATATTGCAGTACAGTTAGTGATGCTACTTACTACAGAATCTGGTCTAAAATTCACCACCTGACCTTCCCTGTTACTTCTGTGTGATCCCTCCACACCTGTTTTAAAATATTTGAATGTTACTGACATGAGGACCATTGTAGATACGTACATTTTGCAGAAAGGCGTGTAGATGTCACCAGCATCATTTTTTTATTACCTACTAACCATGAGGAAGATAATTTTTTCCTTGGTAATAACAGAAAGCAGTGTGTTAAAAATTTAAAGGGCTATTTTTATGAAGAATCTTTGTGCTATTGGCTTGTACAAAAGGGACCAGTTGTGGTCCTGTAAGACAGGTAGAAAATTCATCTCGTTGAGGGTAACCTAAAACCTGGGTGAACACCTATTGAAATGATGCAGCAAATAATACTGAATGCAGAGAGGACCCATCTCCAGCTTCATAAATCCTGCTTAGGCTTAATGTCTATATTATATAACAACGATCAGTGTAAGAGAGAGATGACAGAGTGCTCAAATCACTGGGAGACCCAAACTCATGCAAATAGGTGCAAAATGAGTTGAGAAACTCTCCTTTCTATGACTCTTTTTTATGCCCTATATGCCAAATATCCCAGCATTATTTTTTTTTTTTTTTTTGACCCAATCATGCAAAAGAAACCCCTCCGATTATCACCACTAGGTAATGGTGATGTTTGTAGTGATTATGTTAGACTACTCAGAGGTCTACACTGATGACAATACACCACAGTGTGAAAATACATAACATGAGGAAAAACAAGCTAAACTTTGTGGTGATAGCCCATGCAAAGTAATGGAAGCAGTAGGTTTGATATAAACATGGATCCCACTGGAAGTGATTTATAGTTCACTGAAACATGCTGCAGGAGGTATGAGTCTTAGCCTGAACAATTATTTTTCCTTCATAATCTAATATAGATGTATGTTTACATGATGACAAAGCATCTTAATTTTTCTAAATTACACCTGGGAAAAATAAAAAAACAATGGGAAAGGGAAATGTAATAATTCAGCCCAACAGGAATATTCCAATGACTTTCAAGGGAAAACACATTGGAAAGTAGATGTGGAAACACGACAGAGTGATATGAAAGGACTTCAGGCATATAGGCCATCTCTACCATCTGTTAGATTTTCCAGTTTTACAGGGCTTGAAAAAGGCACTCGCCCACTTGCAGTAATGAGTGAGAAACAGTCTTTGAGGAGTAGAGGCAGCAGCAGGGTGAACTTTACAAGACTGTGTCTACTTCCTTGACGTGCTCAGAGGCCACTGCTGAAGAAACAGATCGAGTCTGAGTTGGCGGAAGAGACTTCCCACCACTCTAAGTACGAATATCATGTTACTAGTAGAAAATGACTGTGCAAATAAGCCAACTGATACAGTTTCAGTAGGAATACTTTTTACTCTTTTTTTCTGAAACATCCAATCCCAGGTGATGTTAAAGACAGAACACCAGGATTGTTGGGTCGCTACTCTGATTTGTTATGTCAGTTACTTTACTCCAGATGATTAGAAGGCTTCTTCATAAGACAGTCACTGCAATATGTTCAGGTTCTAAATGAGCCAACAGCAATCTTTTAGTAGAAACTTAGGAACACAGAGTAAGCTGAATTCCTTCATAGTCAAAGAGTAATTGGATAGAAGTACCTTTCTCTCATTTTCAGGCATTTGACAGGCTCCTGCAATGCTGGTCATGCACCATAGGCCAAAATTGAGTGACAAAATTGTATTACTCAAAGACAGAAAAACATGTCCATCACTTGCTTCCACAGCTGATTTTTTTGTTCAAACACTGACTAAGAACTGCCAAACTAGAACTGTGTGATACCTTTCCTATAGTAGTAGCATACACAAGGAGAGAAAGTAAAGATGCTAAAAGGTTTCTCATAGAACCACAAGCCTCCGATATTGAGTACTAATTTTCTTTGAACCTTCCATTAAGCTGGTTGTCAGTTGGCTGAATTTAAAATATGCAAGCTGTACAGTCCGAATATTTATGATCTTTTCAACCAAAGCCAGGCACATGGTTTGAACGGTGAATGTAACTAACCATTGGAAACTGGGAGATGGAGCAAATTTTCTATCATATGAACTTCTTCCATCAGTGTAGTCAGTGTTTCCCCTGCCTCCCACTTAGTCAAAAAAAAAAAAAAAAAGAAAAAGGTTTGATGCAGAATAATCTCTCCAGTGAAGTTCTCTGTAAGGAGAACTTATGTAAGGTCTTTGCAGTTATTCTTGTCTTGCAGCCCATGCCTTGTCTTGACACTGAACTACTTGCTAGAGGGTACACTGAGATTTACCAGGCTGTGTATGTAATATCACTCAAACCTTTCTCTCCTGTCTTACGGACAGTTATTTTCTACAAAGTATCAGAACTGAAAAGGACCTGTAAAAAGTTACTCCAAGAGGAATAAATGAAAACAGAATGGTTGGAACTTCACAAAAAAGGGGTAGTTTTACAAAACACTCAAAATTTTCATAAAAGATATAGAACAGCACAGCATGGCAGGGGTGTTGGAAGTAGCTGATCTTAAGGTCCTTTTCAATCCAAACTATTCTACGATTGTATGTGAGTTTTGACCTCCGTAAGATTTAAACTTGTCACCATTGGTGGCTTTTCCAATTTACATTACCCCCCTGAAGAGATACGGGAAACTGAAAATCAACCTTTTGGCTCTATAATCAGAAATATTGTCGTTTTCTGTCGATATTTGGCTGAAGTGTTTTATTCCCTGTTCTCCTGACTGTCTTTATTATTCTTAAAAAAAACCCCAACGGTGTGTGATGTCATAATTCTGAATTAATTTCTATGTCTGTAATTTAAATGGCTGAACCACATCTAGTACATTGATTAGGCAAAGTCACTCCCTACTGAACCTGCCAACTCTCAATCTTATGCAACAATTGTTATGAAGATAGAGGCACCTATAGGCACAGATTTTTTTTTCAATGTATGCACACAGTCAATTTGACTGTAGAGTGACTAATATCTTTGGATTATTAAAGTATTTTTCAGTCAGTATATTCATAACTATAACTAAATTTATGCATTATATTACATTGGGCTGTTCCAGAAAGCAGCCTAGCAGCTTTAATGACAGGCAGAAATAAAAGGCAATGAAATTATGCTGATTTTTAAACATAATTTTCCAGTAGTTTAAGAAGAATAAGTTTTTCATTTAAAAAAACCAGCAGGATCAGCAGGCAACTAAGTTCTGTTTTAGTTGAAAATCAGTGGGAGGGAATATAAAGCCTTTTTTTTTTTTTTCCTAAACGGAACTAGAGCAGCAGTAAAGCTAACAAGTTGTAATCAGCCAAGATTTTTTCTTACATATCGCAAAAAAGGTACTTATAAAAAATCCATAGTGCCCCAGTGCAATACTGCGAAGCACATTTGTTTCAAGTAGTTATTCTTGCAGTAGAAAGTACAAAGAAAGAAATGGCTCAGGGAAGGTAGGAGAGGGGATTGTTATAGCCATTTATAATATAGATTATTTGTTTATATTTACAAAACCAACTATCTTATGCTGCATCCCTCCAAAATATATTAAAAAAAATAAGAAATACAGCTTCTCTGATGACAGGTAAATGCTCAGTAGCCTGATGTCAAGAAAATAAACAAAACATCCTTCCAGCTCTCACCTCAGCTTTTCTCAGTAGAGTAGAAATACAGAAGTGGGGTTTTCAGCTTGCAACAAAGGTTAAAATATCAGATCAATGGTAAACCAACCTTAAGAGAAATCTCTGGAGAAATCATTACTAAAGATTGTCCTGCTAACCTCCCTTCCACAAATGTCTCCATTGACTTATAATGGGCTTTGGATCACACCCAGGGTGATTTGTTGCCCACTGTTCTCTCAGCTGAAGAGAGAAAATCTCTCAAATAGGCAAATTCTAGGCCACTAGAGCTCTGAGGACTAATGCCAATGAAGTGCACTAACCACGGACTTGCTGCCTTCAAGGACACCACAACTGAAAAGCCATGTTTAAGCAGATACCAAAATTCTGAATCAAATATCTTCTTCAGTTTCTGTTTTACAGGAATTAAGAGCTACATTGGCTGGTAAAGCATCAGACACTGGGAAGGAGTGGCTGTTACCAGATTTGTGCCTAGCAGAAAATGACCTGGCTTTTTGATGCACCATATGGAAATTTTAGTATGCAATTTCTTTCACAGGAAAGGCAAGATTATCAAAGATATCTATTGTTATGTTTCAGTCACAGAGAGGTCAAGAAAAAGACAGATGACCTCCAGATTTGATATTTAATTGACTGCAGCTGTTCTATAGTCTGGAGAATAATTGGCATGTAAAAGAGCATTAAACTATAGGTACTCTGATTCCCTCACCCTGACAATAACATTTCACATCATTAAGGTGGAAGAATGACCTGTACGGCTGACCAAACCGAGCATCAGGTCACTTCAATAATTAAAAAGATAGGTAAGATCAATAACAGAAGTGGTAGCACTTTACAACACAATAACTGGTTACACATAGTATGACTGGCAGTAACAATCTCATATTTATTAAGGCCAGGTGAAATTAGGAGGACAAAGGAAAAAAAAAAACAGGGAAGTGCAATTGTACACATTTGCTTTGTGGTCATCAATACTTAGCTTGTTATGGAATTGCAGTGGCACATTGATTGAATGTGGAGGAGATGTGTAATCAGCACATAGATTTTATTTAAGCATTGATCTCTCAGTCAAAAGCCCCATAGCCAATCTCTTCAAGAATTTCTGACTTGTCAAGGCCAGGCAAGAAATGCCACAAAAACTAATACAGAGTGCATTCATTCTACACACATATAGATGATTGTACAGACATCAAGACATTTCTTCAGGCGAAACCTTCAAAAGCAAGATGGGGTTCTAGTATTCAAGTAGCAACAGAATGTATGCCTCTGATTTTTGGAAGTGTGGGGGGGATAAGTTTTAAAACACAAAAAGATTTTCAGACTGCTAAAACTCTGCACCTGCATTAGGAACTATCTCTCCTCTTGAAGTATCATGTAGTAACCTAATCATTACCACAGTGCTGTATTGACGCAAAATTTACTCAAAATCAAGCTATTCTTCTTGAATATGCAAAATTACAGTAATCCTAAAGGGGTGGAGGGCATGTCTCAACACATAATTTGGTTTAAAAATAAATCCAAATTTAAAATCTCTTGGGGAATATTTTTTAGTCTTAAAACTAGATTTCTTAAAAACAAAAAACAGGACTTTTTTTGACAATTTTACAATGTATAAGCATTAAAAAAGCAAACACTACTTTACCTACCCATCATCCAGTACTCTTAGGCATACACATACACTGTCCGTGTGTATCATTCTGTCTACATCATTTGTCACAGATTCTGATACGGGAACTACTGCAATTTTTATCAGCTGAATCTCTTCTACCATGTTTGTAGAAGGTAGTTTATTGGGCAATGTTAGTAAACTAGAGTCACGGGGAGACCCAGGAACCTGCTTGTCCTGGGGGAAGATTTCTACCTTTTACCCTGTTTTCCGAGCCTGTGTTTAAACTGTTGGAGTTGTCATGACAATAACCTTTTGCCATCAATTTAAGCATTATTTTAGGTTGCTTGGTTTTGAGGGGAAAAGAAAAAAAAATCATTGTAGACCTGTAAATGATACCCCTCAAACTTTAGCCTTTCTTGTCTGACAGACCTTTTGAAACACAGTACACAGAAAAACTATCAAGATTAGAGAGCATAACTGGTGATAACTTTCAGTGCTATCTTAATAAACTTTCTAGACTTGATTAGCCTAGATGAAGAAGATATAGATCAGTCATGATAGCTGGAAAACTACAGATAAGCTGGTCATCCTTTCAAGATAAATATGCCCATCTGTTCTAAGATTGTAATCAAGAACCTTGTGCTGATATTTCGTCTATTCCTACATGGCCTCTAGCTAATTAAATACTAAGATGAAATCCATTGTTAATGCTTTCTCTATTCATTTACCTCACTTTATTGTATCTACTCTGGGCCTTTCTAAAGATAACAGCATACTAAAAAACCTCATGGAAGGTTAGTCGTCTCATAGAGTTGAAGGGTTCAGGAGCAGCAGTGTTTATAATTCACAGCTCTTCAGTAACAGCAAGAAATGTGGCTATACTGCAAATCCAAACTCAGGTAATTCCGTATTTCAGGGGGCTGTAGCTAACATACAAATTTTCTTTTTTTTTTTTTTCCCAGTAATTCTCTTAATATTTCACTTTTGTTTCTTTTACACTGGCGGGGGGGGGGGGGGGGAGCAGTCAGAAATTTAGGGATGTAGGGTTTGTTTTTTTGCAAAGTTGTGATAGAGAGTTTACCAACACATTACTCATCCAGGATTGAGAATGAGTAAGAATTGGGACTGAAAAGGATTAGGTATGGAGACAATTCTCTGCCAACCTTTTCTACCTTGCAGAAACATATTCGAAAGGATTATGGAAAAGCAGTAACCTTACCTAATTAGGGCTGATGGTAAGTAACACTGCTGTAGTATTGCTTCTCCTCTGTTCTTCCATCATGGAGTTACTTCTAACTATGTCTGGGTATCTAATTTTTTTACTGTTCATTTTTTGGGATACAAGCTTTCTTCAATATCTGAACAGACTTCTCAATCTGCAGCACACAAAATGCTTTGCAGCCTATATGCCTCTATCTGATCAGCTAGAATCTGTTGTGCTTTGAACTAAAAAATATTGTGAGGTATGTCTTTATTATATCACTGTCACAAAATTTTCTTCTTACAGTTTTTATTCATATGAGAGTTCTATGTTGGTTGTTTAATCATATATTAATAGACTGCCTCCAGCGTAGCTTTTTAACCTTAAAACATTTTTTCCATAAGTCATTTCCACATTTCAAAATCCAGATTAAACTCTTCTTTTTCTCTATGAGAAATCTAAAATCAATTGTTGTATTGTGTATGTTACTGATGTTATTTACTTGCATTACTACTACTACCTCTGCTATTAATACAGCTCCCTTCCACTGGAATTTGACTAGTCTGACTTGTGTTTTACCTCCTGTTTCTGGGTTATCTGCTGATTTTGCTGTGTGATGGTTTTGCTGAAGCTGAGTGTGAAGGACCCTTAGCATTGCAGTGTTCTGCCACTTCTAACCTCTCTGTGTTAACCAAAAATATTCTTCATTCAACGTATCTGCCAGTAATTAATTTCCTCCAAATTACAGTAGAAGCTTCAGTGTTTGCTGCACCATATTTATTCCTAAACCACCAGTGTCATCACAAATTTCATATCAATTTTAGCATCCCTCATTACAGTTTTTTATCAGATCACTCTTTCAAACAGCAGTCTCTACCATGTATTCCAACTTCACTTCTAGCTGTGCTTTACTGTACTATTTCTCTCTCTCTCTTTTCCAGTTCCTGTGGCCCTTCTTTATCCTAGTCCCTGCTATGCCAGGTATCCTCTCCACATTAGTTCCAGACCTTCTAAACATTCATGTTTCTGTGTCCTCGTCTTCCTCTGGGGAGGGAAAAAAAAAAAAAAAAAAAAAAAGCAATTTCTATGCAAGTCTTTGTACCCTGTTTTATCTTAGCCCTACAGGCAAGCAGACTTCTAGCATAGTTTTAGGAACTTCTCATATGCATCTTCTCTCTAGGACTTCTCCTGCTTCCTCAGCAGTGAACCCATGTCTAAGATAAGCATGCCTTCCTTGTTCCTGCCCTGATTTTCCCCACCGCATTTTTTTCTTTCATGCCTCTTTTTTTCGTGTACCAATTTTCCTTCTAATTTTAATCCACAGCCTCAAACCCACCAACAAATCTCATACATCACTTCAGATTAATTCATTAGCATTTGTGCAAGCTTACTAACATAAACTCATTTTGAAACATCAGAACTTCCTTTATTACAGAACTCTTAGTCATTTCTGAGTTCTAATACAACATCTATCATATTATTCAGGATATTTATATTAACAGAAAAAAAAATAATGAAGCAATGACTGCATATCATTATAAAGTGCTCTGGTTTGGTAGAGCCAAATTTTGTTAAGTGTCCAGAAATATACATGGAAACAGGAAATCCAGGCAAAATATAGCAACATTTCAAGTACCTAAAGATGATGAGTGAATTGTACTACCAGATGGGTCCACTTGCCACTGAGCAGCTTAGTTTATTTCAAGCAATGGGTGTTAGGTCGGATATCAGAGCACTGAAGACCAATGGGACCTGCTATTTCAATTCCTTTGTATATTCAGTTACTCCCATTGTAATTCTGGAATTGATGTAGAAAAAGCCTTCATTAGACTTCTTTTTTTCCTCAAGGATCAAAAGACATCCCTTCTTTCCTATACATGCTTACGTACAGTTCTTTTCCATTGCCTAACAAAAGCCATCGCTGGCACCAGCATTTGTAAATAATCTTGCCTGAATACCAAATGTACAATTCATACTTATGCTTTTTATAAAGACTGCTTCACCCACACCATCTGAGCCTAACAAACTAATTCAGTATAACAGTGGGTGTTGTTCAGCTGGAGATAACATCCACCAAAACTTTTCAAGATTGGAATTTACCTCTGCTTTTCTAATGACTTTCTTGAGGAGGGAAGCAGCAGAGTAGGGGAAAATTGTTCTTACCGTATAATAGGAGACACAGAAAAAAATAATCTGTTGCATGTAATAATATTTGCTTCCACAAATAAATTTAAAGGCACTGGAAAGATGCATATGACATGCCACTCTCATTCATCTTAAGGTGTCAGGCCAGCCACCTCTATTCCTGCTGCTGAAACTTTTATCTCATCAACAGCCTTTCTGTCAATCTTTGAATATCTAGTCTGATTAAGTTTTGAATGCAGATTCTCATTGGTTGTTTTTAGCTTGTGGGCTTTTTTATGCCAGCCTACTCTCAGTGTTAGGGTGGCTTCTCAAGAACTCTTTCTTCTTGCAGTCTCCATAACTACATCTTAATCATAAACTACTTCCACGTGCTTCAAAGTATAGATAAGAAGGACTCCAGAAAAGGTGTGTATACCCTAATACTCTGATTCCTCTCACCTAACTTCAATTCTGCGATGCTACAGTTTACTGTGGTCTGGCTGTCCACTCTCTAATGTAGCTGATGAGAGAGAAGGGGAAAATTTGTCGTCCTGTAAGGTGCTATGTGCAGAGATTGGTTAAGTGAACTTTGTTTTGCAACTGACAGGCTCTCCACTGACTGAGAGAGTCCAGAAGATGATAGCTAACTTTTCACTGATAAAGTAGTACTTCAAATATAACTCACGCATCTCCTCTAGATATTGCAGAAAACACACAGTTGTCCTGAAACCTCATTCTGTCTATCCACACACAGTTCCCTAGAAGTTTTTCTGCAAATAGTTTGAAATAATAGGGAAAAGAACAAACAGTGACTGCAAGAAACAGCATCTCTCTCAAAAGCTATTTGCATATACAAATTAACAGTGCAAATATTTCTTTCCAGACTTGCACACTAAGAAAAAAGACATTATTATTCCTGTTGAAAGATGGTGCTGCAGGTTAGTACTTTCCATAACCATAAATGTTAGTTTTCATTTATATGGTGCTACATTGTTGCGCCCAGTAATGGGATGAATAAGGGGGCTGCAAAACTGTGCTACTCCTTGGAGAGGTCACTGAGTTTCCAAGGTCGAAGCAGGACGCATGACCTGCAAGACCTGTTGCTGTGATGGTCCATCTCCTGCCTGGATCCTATGGATCCTGTGGGTGAGCCTCTGAAGGTATTCCCATCTACTACAGGGTACGCAAATTGGAGAAGACCTCACACTAGAAAGTATGCAATGTGGTCCTTCTTAGGTTTTAGAAAAGAAACAGCTTAGCTTTAAATGATGAAAGAGTAAAATCTTGGTTAATGAGAAAAAAAACAGTAATGCTGTAGGAATGAGAGTTATAATGCACAGAAACAGAGAAATATGAGCGAATGAGGTGTGAGGCATGGTATTATGAGGTGAGAGGGAAGGCAGAGAGATAGGCTGATAAACAAATCTAAGCTGTAGGGGTATTTTTAGATACCAGAATGTAGAAAGTAAAGGTTTTTTTCATACCAGAGTAGCCTTCAGCCCTGCCTGGACCATTGTGACACACTTTTTAGTGGCCAACTTTAAGATGATTATGCTCTTTTAAAATAAAATATAATTTTAGTCACTGTGATTTTTTTTTTTTTTTTTTTTTTTTGTGATGAAAGGTAAAATTCTTTCCTGGCCATTGCTGGTACTATAATCTGCTTATGTCCTGAAACCTATTAGATGATTACCTTATTATCTTGGCTTTCATAGCAATAAAAATGTTATTAGTGATCATGAAAGTACCTGCTCCTTCTTACTCAAGTCAAATTATTCTACTTGTCTACCTCCTGTAGCAATGTACTCAGCAGGTCAAATATATATTGCATATCTGAGCTTGTACAGAATTTTATGGCCCACGAATGAGGTTTAAAATTTTACAGATCTTATGAGAGCAAAGCTTCCCAGTGATTTGATAAGTACTTCCTGCTCACTTGAGGATGATAAGAGTGGTGCAAGGATTCTTCAAGATGCTATATTTATTTCACTGTGACTTTAAGATGAGTCCTTGAGATTCTGAGGTCATATATTTATTTAAATTGTTGAAGAACAAGACCAAAAAATTAAGTTATCCTCAAGGACCTTTGATATAGCTCTTCATTTTCCAAGCCTGTAGCTGCAAAGGCATTATACCTGTAGGCAAACATCATTCCTGACACCTGTGAAGTGAACTCACTTATTTGGATCATTTTGGATGTCAGACTAGACATCCCAAACTTGACTTTCATGAGCATTTGCAGCCCCTACTGACTTTAGGAATATTTACCAATGCCTCCCATTTTCTCTTGACTAAGAAAAAGCTAAAATCTGGCAGAGAAACAGTAACGTCAAAACAGGACTTCTACAGGACTCGATTCAGGAGAAGGCATCCTTCCAGAGCAAGCCTGGGCCCCAGATGAGGCTGTGTAGGTGCAGGTGGGGAAGGGTTAAACATGATGACAGGGGAGAATTAATGGTCAGTGTCAGAAACAGGAAAACAGCATCTGAGAGGCCAATACCCTGCTGGGCATAAACCTGACCTCGCGCTGACCCGTGGCTGCCAGGCAGCCCAGAGAGTCACAGCCAGGTCTGAGCAAAGCTGCACAACCCGGGGGCGCCGAGCTGCCGTGGCAGTGACCTCCGGCCGTGATTTATTGACTGGTGTCTCTTCATGCTTGACTAGGGCTCTGGTGGCCGGTGGAAGATTACACATTAGTCTGCGAGGATGGGCTGGCACTACTGGCTCCGGAGAAATCCAGACCAACTCTCACACATATTAGGTTTGGCGTAATTCTAAGAGGACACATAGAATGGTTTTATTTTACCTGGCAGCCATGACATTCACTGATATAAAGGATATAATCACGGAAACTGAGTAAGATATTAATGTGGAATTTTGCACAATAGCTCTGGGACCTCCAGGCTGGAAATATATACACTGCTTTCTAACATGTCACCATTTAATTTAGCATTTGAAACACTTCATCCATGCATATTTTCTTAATTTCTGTCAGATGAAACTCTGATACAAGGGCTTTAAAATTTCTGGATACTGTGACCATAATTATCAGAAGGAAGTGTGATTCTTTAACTGCTTCATTAACTTTGGTTTCTGTTTATAAAACTAAAGAGTTGTTGTTTTTTTTTAAAGATACATGGACAAATGTAGTTTAATTATCCTTAATCTGTAATGTTTATTGTGACTCTTCCTTATTTACATATTTCCCTTCAATTTGAAAGTCATTAGTTAAAAAAGACTTGTTAAGCATCTACAAAATTGAATGTGAGTAAATGTTAACAATGACAATCTTCTACATACTCACTGAGTTCTAGAAATAATGTGGGTTTAGAAATAAAATATATGATATCTGTTCCAAATCACAACTCCCTTGGTATCAATTTAGGTCTTAATATCAGCCTGAACTCCTACATGATTTTAGATAAGCACCATTTAGGTGAAGAATCATTTTAAAAATTGCTATCATTATTTGAGAATACCAATAAACATCACTCATACTGCTTACTCTCACTCAGTTCTCAATACAGTTTGTCAGTGCTGGCCAAGGCAATGAAATCATTTAGTTAAAGAAAGAAGAAAGTCAATTTTTAAAGACTTGTTAATGCAAGCACAGATGCTTGTTCAGCTTCTGAATAAGCTGCCCAGACCATGGCTCTTGCTCTGCACCCACTCTTGAGCTGTTGAGGTGCATCCTGGGGCAGAGGCATATTCCTCAGTAGCACTGCACTTGGCATCCCAACCCTCCAGCTGGGCGTGTATCCTCAGTGCCCACTGAAGCTGATCTGTCTGAAAATTTGCTGTATGTTCTGCCCTGCCTTACCCTAAAATACCTCTCCGCACTTCAGAGCCGGTCCCCGAGGTTCCCAAGTCAGGAAGCACAGGTATGAACTGTAGCCATAGCAGGACTGTAACCAGGAGTCTCAGATTAGGCCCCCAAGGTTAAGATCCTTACAGGGCACAGACCAAGAAGTGATGTCTCTCTTTTTATTTATTTCTTGTCCTATTTCTCAGTACACAGAACTATCAGAAACCATTCAGAGGAAGGCAAAAAAGTACCAGTTGGATTTAAAGAGTCTGACCTGATTCTGGCCTACCTTGTAGTAATTTTCTAGCAATTTAATGCAAAGGGTGAACAAAGCACCACCTTTGCAGAAAGTTTGAATTATAGTTAATTGTGTTAAGTTAATTTTAGTCTTACTGAGCCTGTAGCACACTTTATTGATTGTAAACAGAGTAAATTTAAAAGCCAAACCATAAAAGCCTCAAGACTACAGAAAGAAAAATGATATGTATGGCTACTAGCAGCGTATCACTCATTCTAATTAAAACAAAAATACTGTGCTAGTGGCATGGGGGCCTGAAAAGGTGTTGTTCAGAGATGATGTATTTGAGTGAATAATACATCTGAACCACACTATCCTCAAATGTTAAAAATCTGGATTTGCTGGAAGAAGAATCCAGTTGTGGTTCATATGGATCTGAACTGTGGTAACAGAAACATGAAGGAAAGCCTCCCCACAACATGTTTCTTCTCAGTGAGGGAGTCAGTGTTGCACTAAACACTGCTTCGAAATAAAAAATCCTATGATTTACTCAAATTGTCCTATATGTTTCAATGTAACAATTCACTTAAATGTTGCTATTTATGCAAAATACATTTTTTTGTTTATGCTTATGACAGAATAACACAAAAAAGAGACAGATCTTCTTATCTTCATTACAACAATAGTTATTGTAGAACATAATTTTGCAGGAGCACAACATTTTCAGTGTGTAAACCAAGCAGCACTGTATTTGAGCGTATGGAGTACTCACTCAGAGATGAAAATCATATGACTGAGGCTGAGCAAATTAGATTCTGACTGCAGCAGATAAACTGGCCTAATGCACAGCAGGACAATTCAAGATCTGCTGATAAAATTTCATACATTACTCTGTGTAAAACTACTAAAATTAAAGCAGGAATCACTTTCTCCAGTACACACCTTTAAAGCAGACACCTAATTGTGTTATCAACCACTTCATGTGAGGATGTTACATAGCACATAAGTGGAACATACATCTAAATTTCAAAAATAGTATCAATATCTGAAGGCACTCTTTTTAATTAAAAAAAGGAACAACTATGGCTTTCAGGAAAAAGGGCTTATGCAAAGATAGAAAGTGGCAATGTAGTTTGTGTAGCATCCAGCGTGCACTAACATTTTGTTTCATCCCTGTGTTGCAATATATTACCTGTCTTCAGACAAATCACATCTACCAAGGGAAAACCTCTGTTTCTGACAAAGGAGAAAAGTTCCTCCTTTGAGGTAGAAGTCTGTTGTTGTACACACCCAGCAATAATCTAACTAGGACACTTTTTTAGCTGGTGTGAGAATGAAACATATTTGTGAAAACTAGCACTGAAGCTAAACATACTGAAATGATACTGTAATGATAAAGCAAATGGCACTGCAGAACTCAAATTTCAATGAAAGTTTCCTCTTGTAAAAAGAGGAAACACATATGAAAGGCATAATACAAATGAGCACCTCCCCCAAACCCCAAAACATAAATTGACTACAGCAAGCAATGACAAACCAAGCAGACGTCTATCCCTCATTCCTACAGGAGCTCTAATAAGAAAAACAATTATACACAAATTTCTTCATATGAATCAGAATCATGTTAAAAGTTAGTAATGTACATGAAGCAGCAGGCCAGCACTGGATGCAGAGTTCACACTGCTACACTGAGAAGCACACAGTTTAACAATGAATTACCCTGGATAGCATTTCCTGTTGTCATCCCATTCATGGAATAGACATACAGAGGACATCCATCAGAACATGAAAAAAGGACATGTCCACAACTTGACCAACCCCATCAAGCGAGTCTGAGCTCAACAAAAGTGAGGAGAAGACATCTAAGGAGATTTGCATGCCCAGCAACCAGATGCACTGATCTGAAAGTCAGATCCCCACTGGAATCCCCCAGAAGCAAGCAAAGTGAAACCCAGCTGCCTCCGGTTGGCAAGCATATCTTTGAAAAGAATCAGAGCTGAGTCTGAGTCCTTCTGCTGTCCATATTTGAAAAAAGCCCTAGATATCAAGAGACTCAGTCCACACATTTAACATGGTTCTTATTTAATCTCTCTCACACCAGGTTATAACATATGACGTTTAGTCACAAATAGCCATAATTAATGCTATAACTTTTGTAACTTATAAGCATGCGTTATATAATAAAATATAAATAACTTTAATGATGAGAGCAGTGAGACACTGGAACAGGTTGCATAGAGAAGTTGTGAATGCCCCATCCCTGGTAGTGTTCTAGGCCAGGCTGGACTGGGCTTTGAGCAACCTGGTCTAGTGGAAGGTGTCCCTGCCCATGACATGAAGGTTGGACTAGATGACTTTTAAAGGTCCCTTCCAACCCAAATAATATTATGATTCTGTGACTGTCTGCTATACATATATGCCAAGAATGAAATGTCATGTGTGTCACAGCTTGTATCCACATTGTGCTACTTTATAATACATTAGGAATAGGTTAGAAATACAGATCTGATCGTAATATTGTATAATTTTTAAACAGGCTTATGGACACAAGTGAAATAGAATCTCTGAGAGACAGAGGGTCTTTGGATAGTGAATAGATGAATTATATCCATAAAGGACAGAGGCATACTGCCAAGCATGTTACCTTTGGAAATGCTGAGGGAACAGCAGTCAGCAGCATTTTCAAATGCAGCCATACTCTCTATGGTACCAGGATCTTAAAAGTTAAATGAAATCAAAGCGGAGGGGGAAAGGTGGAAGGGAGGGAAGAAATAAAATTCTGCATGGCAAATAACCACACGGTGTAATGAAATTTCTATTTGTGGATTAAAAAGCTAAAACTTTTCATTGGAGTGCAACTGGGAGCTCTGCATTTAACTCTTTCAGATGGTAAGTGTTGTCCACAGAGTTTAAAATATAAATGTCAGTAGCTAACCTGAAGGCTTGCTGTAAATCAAACATGCACTATATAAAAACTGTTATTTGTGTCCTAATAGGTCAAACAGAAGAGATGCCCTCTCTAAAGGAGCTGGATACCAGATTCCCCTTTCATTGATTGAGGTTTCAGCTCTGGGTGCTTGAGTTTATGACAAAAGAGTTCACAACACTGCTGGCAGGAAGTCGATACTTTGATAGATACCCTTTGCAGTTGGTCCTGTCTCTAGCACTTTAACCACACTTTCACTCTGACAGTTATTACTGCTGCAATAAATTCTTCAGTAAAACAAATAGGCTCTCTGAAAATGTATTAGCCCAGCCACACTAATATAACTGCAAGTCTTAAACAGGTAACTAGCTCAGTAAATAGGCCAATATATTTAGAAAGAATCATGTATGTATATGTGCACTTACAGTAAGTTACCTAAAGTTCCCTTCAGATCATGTTGCACAGTATTTATTACACCTCCAGGTTATATTTTAAAATTCACAAAGTAACCAACAGCAGCAAAGGTTTTAAAAACCTTGTAAGAATTCTCCCACAGTGTTCAAAATTCTCTAGATGAGTTTGCAGTCTAAATCGTTATAGTGACCCCTAAACTCTTTGGTGCTGTTGAAAAACTGGCCCCATTTTACTCATACTTCACCTTAATTGCTGCTTATCTTCCAAGAAATCTCAATGCTATTGCCATTTTCTTACAGATTGCTTAGTAATGATGAGCAAAAAGTTCTGACTGTATTGGGCAGGGAGAATGATGGTGTCCAGAAGTCTTCACTGGGGTCCATAGGCAGCAGCAATTCACTCACTCTCCTGCCCTCTAGACCACCTCTTTTAGGAGTGTTAGTCCCAAAGGAAATTTCTGTAGGTTCTGAAGTCTGGGTTCTCATCAGTTGTATTGCATGGCTTAATCAAAATAGTTTCTAAGTAAATCTGCAAAAATTTGTACATTGCCATCAATAATAACAAGCAAAACAAGAAAAACGAGTTTCCTTTATCATTATTATTGACATTCTTCTATGTTGCTGGGCTTCACTTTTTCCATGGACTTTCATTAGCCATTTTCATCAAACTAGAATCTAGTAAGGACTAGATTAATATTAAAGCTAATTTATTAGCAGCTGTCCAAATTCTCTGCACTTATCATACTTTTGGAGAGAAACTGTCCACATACAGAACCCCTCAGCACTCCTTCTTACATCCAGAGACTTTGTGTCACCTAGGGGAGATGTCTTGAGACATCTATCCTTCAAGATTAAATGCATCCCTTCTGAGTGGCAGTTGCCACAATTGAAGTAAGCATTTACAGCTAGTGCTCAGCCATGCAGCTAACTGCTCTGTAGCTGGCTGTGGCCTCTCAAGGTGTAGGACATTCATGGGGGAACACTGGTAATTTTGTTTTACCCTGCAGGCATGCAGTTTCTGGCTACATTGTGAG
Organism: Neopsephotus bourkii; assembly: GCF_033783945.1. NCBI lineage: Eukaryota > Metazoa > Chordata > Aves > Psittaciformes > Psittacidae > Neopsephotus > Neopsephotus bourkii. The sequence goes on from NW_026900878.1 coordinate 2,196,371, forward strand.
GAAATATCATTGAGTCCATGCTGAGATTGCTGTGCCTGCTGCTCAGAGCTCTCATGAAAGGAACTAAAAGGATAAGAGCTCTCTTGACCTTTAAAGTCTGCTTATTTGGGGTGATGGATCTTCCAGACATTTGAAAAAAAAAAAAAAATCCCAAGCCCATTAGAAAACAAGTGAGGATAGGCTGAGAAAGTGATCAAAATTCCATTTGCTAAAACAAAAAGAAAAACCTGTGTTTTAGTTAAGAGTGGATTTGCAAATAAAGCTCATTTCCACAACTTTATCAATAAAGGCTTTTAAATATTTCCTCTTTCTTCCTATTTTATTCCTGCTACAACAAAAAGTTGTATTATATTCATTTATTTGATCCCCATCTCTTAGTTATTCCCCCCCCCCCCCCAAACTGTCCCCCTGCTTACCAGGGATCAAGTCAGCAAAGACATTGGCTTGTGTGTTGTAAGCAAGAAGCTTAAGAAACCTGATGGCACTGAACTAGGAACAAGGGCTTTTCCTAGTAGAGCACAAGATTAAAAAACTATTGTAGGGGTTGGACCTCCTCCTTCAGGGCTGGTGAATCTCAAATCTGTGGCAGAATCAAAGGAAATCTGAGACAATATTCACCACCTTCAAGATGGGATTTTATGAAGAATAAATTCCTGTGCAGCCTTCTGGTGTGAAAAGGGAGAATCCAGAATGAAATAAAAAAACATCTCTTTTATGGCAAGAAAAGGAATGTGACTTTATCTGTAACGAAAGGGAAAGGGCATCTGAAGCACTCCACAATCTCAACTTCAAAAAAACCAAACAAGCTCCAAACCAAATTAAAAGGTCTGGTCATTACCAGATGTAAGGAAGATGTAGAGCAAACGAGCATACATGATACTTCCAGCTAATAATTTCCCAGACACCAACTGTTTTCAGTATGGGTACTTCCAGAGTTGGATGTGGTTTATACATATTCAGTGATCTTCAAAGGATTTCTCTTACATAAACTTGTCCTGTCTCTCTTGAACCCTCTCAACTTTTACCGTACAGGAAAAGAAACGGGGAACACAGCATCCTGTTGACTTTCCTTGCCAGATCAGCACACTGTTCACTCAGATCAAGCTTGTTGAGGTGAACTTCTAAATCCAGCTGAACAGCAATAGCACATACCTCAGGGCCAAGGACAGACCATATTATGGCAGCCCAAGACATATCTCAGCCCCTCTTCAGTGCACCAATACGCTCCCCACACTTCTCTCTCCAGGGAAGAAGGTACTATTTAGTACCCAGGACCACACCAGACTGTGGGCAACTGGGATTTGAACTGGAGAGATGCAGCAGTGCAACTGTGTGCTTCACTTCTCTGTCAGTAAAAATGGAAGAGTAAATTTTCAGTAACATTGCCACAGTTTTGCATGTTTAGATGTATGCTCTGCCAAGACTTAGGCACAGCTCTGGTTTCACATGCTGATACAAAGTTGCTTGAAAGAGCATACTCTGTGTATGAGAAAGCATGAGTAGTCTTATGTTTCCAACTAATTGGATGCAAAATCTACATTTTAGACTGTTAGTCCTTTTGGATCAAGTCCAACATTTGCTTTTATGTATGCATTTTGCAGGAAACAAAGAATTCCTACTATTTGTTGGGATTCCTAAAATATGTCAAAAAGAAGATACTGCATCCAAGAGACTAGTAGCTGCAAAGTAATAGTGGTGGAAATTCAACCAAATAATATGAATGGATACATTCTTTACACAATGGCCATAGTTTCCTTAACTATCCAAAAAATCTACTTCATAACACAGAGAAATACTTGGAATCACCCTTTTTTTTTTTTTTTTTTTGGTAATATTTTCTTTGCTTATTGTACAAACTTGAAGCTTTTTCCAATGGAGTCATTCTTGAGGACTTGCTATACAGATTTAGTGGTTTTCCTCATTGAGGTCTATTTATTCATATGTGCAGAGGCAAGTTGGAAGAAATCAAGAGGAGAATTACTGAACAGACTTTCTCCTGTCACTTATGGTTCTTGTCCTTGTAGACGTCCCAGCCTTCCCTTCATGCACTTGCCCAGCCTTTCCAGGAGACAAATTTTGCTGTTCGCATCAAACATCAGATTATTGACTTTTCTTCTATTTCTATAAAGATTTCTATATTCAGTCATTTTACTGCAGAAAACCGGACCTTGGCTCTTTCTCTAGCCCCACTGGACACATATTTGCTGACATGTCGTTTCAATTAAACTACCCAAAAGCTGCACAGAAACAGGAAACCACTCTCAACCTCAAACCAATCCAGACACCGGAAACCAGGGGTAGACAGAAGAGAGCTGCAGCTTCATTAACAACAGTCAGAGCAGCAAAAAGCAGTAGTTACAGAAGGACAACAGACCTTCAGCTAATATATACTGTCTTGAAAGGCATTACTTAAACCCATTAGTTATCCTTCCCACTTTGCTGTCTCAGAGCCACTTCAACTCAGGCAGCTAGCACTAGGCACCAGTGAGATAAGATTACATTTTCACTGAAGTCACACACAGTGACAAGTTTACTGTAGTGAAAGGACATGCAAACCTCTTCAGGTCCTCCTGGCAGTGTAATCCGGATGTTAGTGAGCTCAGTGTTCAAAAAACAGATCTGGCCACTGAGGAATATACAACTGTGGCTAGGCAGCAGTCTGGTAAACTAGAACGTCTCATACCTAAGTTAGCTGAAAAGTAGCAGGAACGGTACTTTACACTGCTTTCTAGTATGTAGATATACTCTGAGAGATGAACAGAAATACCTGGGGGGAAATCTCTATCATTCTCACATAATCATCTCTAAGAGGCTCATCAAGCCAGAGATTTGGCACGGTAACATTTCAAGCTACTTTATTTTTTAAAATAGTCAACTTTCAACCTAAGAAACCACCTCACTGAAAATTTTGCCAAAGATCACTACACTGCTAATTCTTTGCAGAATCAGCTTTTTTAGAAGAAAAATTTTATATATATATAATTATATATGTAATTACATATATATAGATGTATGTAAATAAATTCTAACTAGTATTTCTGGTGGACTGAAGATCTGGCAAGACTGTGCTGCAACCTAAAAAGAACAGATGTTAGTGATGATACCACAAATAGCAGAGGAAACAAGTTTTTAAGCATTGTTTAAGAAAAGCAAATGCTTTGTAATGGGAGTAATGTAATAACATTGTTCCACTTGACAGTCTTGAACCCACTGCAAACGGATCTGATCTACCAGGACATCAGGAGTGGCATAGCACAGCTAGACCCTATCTCTCTTTGGACTTTGGAAGTCTGGTCTGTGATTGCCTTTCTAACTATGCTGCTCTGAAAAGATAAAAATCAGCTATTCTCTCACTCATAAAAATCCACTCAAACAAACACTTTTTCTACTCATGAAGTAGTGAGTGCTCTTCTTTGCTGCTGATAGGTGTTCTTTTGTAATATAGTGTAATCCTGACACAGAAATCAGAGAAGGGTGGAGGACTATCTTGACTGGCATCCATTAGTTCTGTGATACACCGTATGCAAGGAACCGAAAAATGCAGGCATATCTCTCAGAAGCCTCCACCATTCCACAATAAAGATTACTCAGTCATTCACAGATATGGGGAGCTTTGGCTGCACAGTAGGACCTGGGTCAAGGCTTAATTCTGCTGCTTGGATCAAGATCCAACAGGTATTAGACATTAGAGGCCATTCACAAGGACCACATTTTTGTCTGAGATAATGTAGTCAGATTGGCATCTAATGGGTTTTGAAATGTACCTAGGAGCCTAACACAATTTCTGAAACTGTTCAGCGCCGATGGACAGTTTTTGGTGACTAAAAACTTCCAGGCTGGCACATGTTTTGATTTGTAGTCAATCTCCCACTAGTGGAACTATTCAAATCTAAAGATTCAGTTCTTGTTTCTTGTCTCTCAATTATTTTTTTATTTTTTTAAATTTGGAAAATAAAAAGGCTAGTTTGGGTTTTGGGCAGGAGTGGCAGCTGAACGTGATAATGTCCTGGGTTCAGCAGTAGCAGTCATTTTTCTCCTTGGTAGCTGGAGACAAATGCATTAGCTTACACAGACTTTTTTTTTTTTTTTTAGAAATTTCAAGTATCACTTGAGAGATTTGGCACAACATGTTTTATAAAAGTACCACGTGTTGGATAGTTTGGTGTGAATATGCTCTCAGCAGATGAAGAGTGCATGCTTTAGCTCTCATTTCATTGGGAAAGTAACCCCCCAGATGATATAACAGCACTGATATTGTTGATCATCTGACACTAGAATGATAATTTCCAGAGACTTTTATTGAGCTGACCTGTGTCAGAGAATGACATTAAAGCCTATTGGTTATCACTGTTTCAAGGAGGAGACATGGCCTGCAGGTGTCTCAGGTTTATTGAGTTTAGGCAAAAATATTGAGTACTTTAACGATGGTTCATCTTCACATGCAAATCAAACACGAAAGAGGAAACATAGCCATAATTAGGACAGTTAAAAAAGAACATGGATGTAAGGTACATATACAGACAGCATCCATTTGCAGATTACTTATTTTTTAAATATCCTTCAACTGCAAGAGACAGTCTTCATCAGATTCTTATGTTGAGAAATAAAAGCAGTTAAATAGTTTTCATTTTGTTCATATTCATAACATTTTAAGTTGCTTTTGATTAGGAAAATAGTTTATTCAATGGCATTTTTTTATGTATCAGTTTGTGTTTGCATCTTGATGTGGGATGTTGTATTAAATTATTCATTTTTACAGAATGGAAATTAATTATTGTGTATGAAATCCCAAACACATATGGTCACAGTGCTGGCTAGATCTGCCTCCTGCTATGCTTTAGAGATTCAAATTTGGAGGTAGCATGTTATTTTCCATGCCAAGACCACCTATGGTTTTCAAGATATAAGTATCTGAAAATTAGCATTTTCACACTGAGCACTTGTTCCAGCTTTAGTATACATTGAAGACTACCATCTTGTAACTACATGTACTAGAAAGGATTTTAGTAATCTATAAATGTAATTTAAGTTCACTGACTGAATGCATTTTCTACGTCTACCTTTAGCACCATGTAACATCAATCTCTTCTTTTTTAAATCCCTCAGAATGCCTCTTGACTGATAGCAATGATTGGCATTAATTAATTTCAAGGGTCAGTTGTGAATGATTGGTTTGTCATGGTCAAGGACTGAATTATATACGATCAGGAGAGCGTGCTGAAATGGTCAGTCATTCAGTGAAAATCAAAGAACATAAGTTCAGATGGAAAAGAATTCACAGCTCTGTTTATGAATGCGGCTAAGGTACTTTACATCTGAAATTAAGGGGTTTGGGTCATGAATCTACTCTTAAGGAAATAGCTCAATCTGTAACTGTATTTTTTGCTACAAAATGTATGAAGAAAAAAATCTCTTTCTGTAAATGTCAAGCAAAGTCCTACTCAAAAGATTCAGAAAATCTGTTATTTTTACCTATTTATATAAGAAAATCAGTTTAATTCCTGTTATTATATAACAAACTTTAATTTCTTAATTCTTTCTTAATGCACCTACATTATATGCTATCAAAAAATTAGGAGATTCCAGACCAGCAACAAAAGATAGTGATCACTGTTGTGTTGGGTTCTTTTTACACGTACCATTACATTGATTCAAATTCATATTGTATTTTCTTTCCCTTGTAGTATGTAACTAAAAAGGAATTGAAAAATATTACATGCTTGAGGGAACAGTACCTCTATCCAAAGAGGAGTCACCTGTTATTTTTCTGTTAACTTACATGCTGATAAAGATTAGTAGGTATTGAAAGTATTCTAATCAAAAATGTCAATGACTGATCATTGCATACAGCTTTCATAATAGTGTAGTAAATATCTAAACTCGTAAGTCAGCACCTAAGGGAACATATGGAGTTGCCATATTGAGGAATATCTTTGTAGATAAGTATTCAGAAACTTGCCAGATATTGATGGACGAAATGGTAATCCAATTTACTTACCCTAGCATCTGAATTGGTGGTGGTGCAGGCTAACAAGTATTCAGCAACAACATAAATATATTTAAAAAAAATATATTTATACATTTTTCTTATTTCGTGTATCTCATGAGCTTTCCAGACATAGAAAGAGGACATTTATCAGTCTATACAAGGAGAGAAGAAAAGGAAGAAAATCCAGTGTGAGTCTTCTGTTAAAAAATTAAGAGGCTACTTTGTATCTGATATGTGTCATCTAATCAGTTAGGAAGATAGATCCACAGTATAGGCGAAGCATCACTACCTTGAGGCACCACTACTTTTGGCATTGCACTGTAACCATAAGAGCTTCATTGACGGTATACCCCAGGACCCAGGGCTCAGTCCTGGTATCGCAGGTTCAAGGAAAGTATTATGGTGGTACAAGAGCTGCAGCAGAAGGAACTGAGGAACCTACCTGTGTAACACGTGTTACACTTCTGCCTACTCCTTAATCAACACAAGTAACTTGTCTGGTAAATGTGCTCCAGATCAACCAAACTAACTCCCAAAAAACCAGATTCTAGAATCACAGAATCATCTAGTTCCAGCCCCCCTGCCATGGGCAGGGACATCTTTTACTAGACCGGGTTGCCCAAAGCCCCATCCAACCTGGCCAACACTGCCAGGGGTGATGCACCCACAATTTCTTTGGGAAAACTCTTTCAGTACCTCATCACCTTCACAGTAAAGAATTCCTTCTTTATATGTAATCTAAATCTAACCTCTTTCAGTTTAAAGCCATTCCCCCTACTCCTGTGGCCTTATAACATGTTCTTCTCCAGATTTCTTGTAGGCCCCCCTTAGGTACTGGAAGGCTGCTCTAAGGTGTCCCAGAAGCCTTCTCTTCTCCAGACTAAATAACCCCAACTCTTTCAGCTGGTCTTCATAGGCTTCATAGATCCTAAATATAAAGCTGGAAAACTTGGCTCCAGCAAACCCACCTTCAAAATTTTTTCTGACTTCAGGAGAGGATGGGGTCAGAATTTTATAAGAACTTTTTCACGATCATGCGAGAAGTGAATACAGTGCTACTGAAGTGATTTTTCACAGTCCATTACTAATACTGAACTCCTAACTACTCTTCATTTTATTCAAGACTTTTCTTATCAGTGCTTTCATTTCAGTTCTAGATGACAAATTCAAGAGGAGTGTAACATATAAACCTAACTAACCTTTGTTCAAATGGGCTTTTTTGTTTCTTTAATGGCAATTCTAGTCTTCATTTTTGCAGAGAAAACCACATTGAAACACAAAATAAATATTTTTCCAGAACATCTTGTTGACTATAAGACAGTCATATGAGTTGAGAACTTTAGATGATAGTAATGCCACTAAAATTGCCACAGAAATGAGAATAGCCCTTTGAAGTGCAAAATTTCACAACATTTCACTCTCAAGAAGCTGTAAGAATAGGCCTATGACAGTGAGTGGCACGTCAGTGTTCTTGAGAATGTCACCGTACACGTATCTAGCATTGTTTGTAATAAAAAATTGTAAGTTTGATAAATGCCAGCTCTTCCCATCTGCTCCTCAAATCTAAACAGATCCAATTTCTCAAAGGTGTTGAGCCAAAAGTGGACCTTCTGTATATTTAAACTAAACTGGATATTAATTGATTTCATTTTATTAAGTTACAGTTTTAAGTTAGATTCTTTTTAGCTTTAAAACCATTGGGACCACCATAGTCAAAATAGTGTCATAATACAGGTGCATTTCATAACACAGGTATCCGTCTTTCACTACCAACAAAAATGGGAGTGGGTGTTATTTATTAATTCAATAGCACCTAAAGTCCCAGCCATGCTAGGTTCTGAAACAGACTAGGATCTGGACAAATATAGTACATCCAATCTGTGTACAGAAACTATGCCATCAATAATCCCACACATTTAAAATGTTCAGTAAATATCAAACTTCTGTTAAAGAATCTAAGATGGACAGCAATGCTATCAAATACAGAATGAAGAGATGAATCAGGATTGCAAATCATCGTGTCCATCGATGGCAAATCAAGTGAAGAAAAGTCACAATAAATACGCAGTGTTTTGTCCACAGAAAAGTCATAGCAAAACCACTTTCAAAAAATTTGGAATATCATTTACTGAGATCATATCAGGCAATTTTGTTCTTGATGCCTCTTAAATACAACCCAAAATAGTTAAAACTGACAGTAATTCACTGCATGGTCTAACAAAGTGATCCAATATCATATAAAATGCACAGAAATGCTTCCACTGCCTTCATTGGGGGTCTGAAAACAAGGAAGATTGAATCAAACACATGAATTAAAAACTAGGCTTGCTAAACAGTTAAGAGCTGAGAATTAAGGAACATGAGAAACTGCGGTGATTAAAAATACTTGAGACAGAGAGACAAAAATAGGTTAATAGATGAGCAACAAGGTCATATGGCATCAATCCACAGGTGATGTGTTTTAGGAGACAGCTGGTGCCTGGAAGTATGCAGTATATTGTAAGGGGATTTTTTTTTTTTTTTCAGCAAAGTTGGTGTATTTCCAAACATTGGTGGAAAGCAGAAACAGTGACAGTGGGCCAACCTCTGACAGTTCACATCTGATCCATTGAGAGTAGGATTAAATACGATTGCCATAAACACTCACCTTGCCTATTAACATGTAAACTGATGGCAATATGTATAAACAAACATAGCTGTGTGTAAGTCATTTCATCAGGTATCACAACTTTATTAATTAGTATGTACACGAGGGCAGAAGTTTACCAAGGAGAGTACAATTTCTGCTAGGGTAGGGGTATCTCTGCTCTTTTTTTCTTTTCTTAAGAGAAAACAACCTAGCTTTAGAGACTCACAATACTAGTGAAGCAGTTTAATAAACCAACAAGCTCCACAGGAAGAATGACCAGGCATTAGGTAGTGATAAACTAATGATCAGGCAACATACGTAAGTGGAGAACTATCAGTACACAGCTGACTCAAGACCTGCAAAGAGCCTACCCATGCACATTCACCCTATTTATTTTAAAAACTCTAATAGAGACAATACAGACCAGTGCCACCCTATCAGCAAACTTACGGGGTGACAGCCCACATTGAAAAGTGAAATAACCTACAATTTGCTCTGTTAGTACTTTGTCAGCTAAATAGAGAAAAGAGTGCACAGACAGTTTCTAATTCCAACACCAGCAGGTTATTCCTAGCAGTCAGTCAAGAAAAGATGAAGGTTGAGAATCTACCTGCATTTACCCAGATTTCTAGGATAGGGGAATATGAACTAGTAACAGAGGTCATTTGCCTGGACATTTCTCCCTTCTCTGTGTTCTTATACAGACTGTGCTTTCTTGAATAGTCTGTCTCTTACAAAGTTCATTAAAACAAGCACTTATAAAACACAGTGTAATGATGTTGGATCATTAATACATTTTACCTATGAATAAATGATTACTGCATACTTTTTTCAGTGTGTTATGCATCAAAAGTAATTTTTTAAATGAAGACTGACTGACTTTCATTTTCTGATAAAGAGATCTTTAAGTCAGGCAGGAGGAAGCTGTTATTTTAAAACCTTCAATGTCCAGCCCATACTATAAGCTCAAACCAAGAAATCTCTCTTGCAAACTTTAAAGGGGACCATACTTTCTCTACATTCTAGAAATTATTTGAAATATTTACATAGACACTGGCTGCATATTATAACAGGTAACAATAACAAAGCTGCATGGGTGTACTCTACATACATACATTAATTATGCCACAGGAAAGATTTTGTTACTGTGGTCCATCAGTGCTATTGCTGGTATTCAACACAGTCATTTGGCAACTAAACTGTGTGGATTTGTTTGTTGAAAGTTGGTACTCACAATAGAGGAAAATCTCTGGTTGTTGAATCAAGAATGGATCGTGGTGCTAGCTGTGCTGCTTTCCTGCTATCTGAAAAACTCCCAACATTCTGAAGTTGTATAAGAAGCCAGAAAAAATGGAGAAACAAAGCAGGAGATTAATGGGTCATTTAAAGCCTTTAATGAGAATGAGGGTACATCTTGGACATAGGTCATAAAACTGGCTCAAGACTGACAACAATACATAATGACTGTGCAAAGGAACCCCCATTATCAACCTAATAGTCAGGAAAAGATAGATTAGGATAGCACAGTGCTCATATGTGGCCTCTTGGGGATCATTTCTTAAATGAATTCTTAACACGCAATGTTGTAAAAAGATGATTTGTTGAGACTTGAGAATGCTTCCTTTCCCAGATATTTCAATGGTTTTAGCATGGCTGATGACATATTTCTTCCTTAGGTTGTGTACTCAGAAAAAAGATAAGAATATATTAAATTGCACAAAAGCGTGGTTTAACAAACTTGAGCTAACAAACTGAGCATTTTACACTGTATTCATCAGGCTTCATACACTGCAGTACAAAAATACACAATGAGTTAAGGCTTTGAGAGACATAGGCAAGTGCTGAATATAGGTTTTCCCTGCTAGGTCTGTTGAACTTAAGAATCAGAGTCAGAAAATTCATCTGTGATCCCATGGCTGAAGCCAGTCTTCATTAATCCCAATAGCTGTTATTAATCATGTAAAAATCCTTAGTGCATTCTACCCCAGTTAAAACATGAAGGTTTTATACAGAGAACTGATGACATAAGCACCGCAGACAGGGAACAGCCTATGATGTTAAGTTACAGACTCCAATGGGAAAAGTTACCCACGTATTAAAAAGAAATCTTCCTGTCCATTCTGGGGTGGTATTTGCCAAAAGAGCACAAAGAGTCAGCGCACCATATCTAACTCTCTGAAGGCTTTTCACAAAAGGATAAAGAAAACATGAAGACATTGAATTTGCGCCACCCTTCCTAAAGCAGAACAGCATAGCAGCATTACAAATTGCTTTCCACACCTTCATGAGGATTAACAAAGAACAAGACAAAAAATAAAAAAAAAAAGTAAAAAATGTTAAGATGTTCAGTATTCATCCATCATGACAGGGCCAATAATCACCTGGCCCACAGTTGGCACAGAGAATTAAAATATTTAGCAGAAATCAGACTTAAGCAATCATACTGTTTATTTACCATGCTTTTCCTCATAACAGCTTTGAGTCTGGTGACCAGTTTCTTTGCCTACATCACCCACTGAGCTTTGAGCCTTCAGTGATGATGTTCTTACCACTCTGACATATCTGTTGCATCCCAGTTCAGGTTACAAGTCCCAGAACTAATTAGATTTCATAAGTTTTTTTTAATTCAGCACCTGAACATAAATTCTTCATGAAGAAAATTTCTCCTGTAGCTCTGGTCATCTCACAGGTCAAAAAAAGATCAGAAATGAACCAAAGAAGTGATAGGGATCGCATGAGAGCTAAAGCTACCGCTGCAGGAGGTGTTATAGGAAGCCCAAAGGGTATCTGAATTTTTTGCAGTGGATAAACCAGGTAACATATACATCTGTAAGAAACCAGTATCCTTTAATTAAACTGTTAGCAGAACATTTGTTTCTTTTTTTAAATACCAAAAGCAGCCTTTTATTTTTCAAAGTAAGGATGTGGAGAGACCTCCAAATTTTTTTTTCCCTTGTATAGGGTGATATGAAACCCATATGACTTGCCACTTGGTTGAACTGGGATGTATTATGCAGGGTCCTAGTGTTTGGTGAGGTGTATATGATGGTCCCAGTCAAAGTCAGCTAATATCAGTGAGGCCCCATTTGCTGCCTTCAGCAGACTTTGGATCAGGCTCATTGCATACTAATAAAGATGAAGAAGATAGAGGCCTTGAATTCTCATTCTGATTTATGCTGAGTAATTTAATAGAAATAAAAAGACAATATAAATAACCTCAGAAAGGTCACTTGGCTAGTCAGACTAGGAAATAAATTTAGAAGCCTTAGGTAAATGCTCAGACTACCAGAGAAAACACTTAATTTGAAGGCATCAGACAACTGTTTTATCAGGATGTATTTTTAAGAATAGCAGGCATCATTCAAAATCTGCATTTTTTGCATTCCTAGTGTTGAAAATAATCAATAGGGCTTTTCAGCTTTTTTCTTATGGCCTGATTCTCCTATTGATCTCAGCTGAAAGTTCCCGCTAAAGTGAAGTCTCACATATATAAGGACAGACTCAGTTTTGATGAGTTTTTGCATCATCTATGATATATGCAAGATTATATATAGATCTGGGAATAGTATCTGGCAGTCACGTGCTGCTGCACAAGAGTGGATGGAGACAACACTCACCCCTGTGAGCCACTAAGCACCCTTTAGCAATAACATATGAACCTATCTGTCAAGTAGTCCACGGAATAGGGTGCCAATATCTGGGTGGCATTTCTATAGGCGAAAAAAGAGTAAGATGAATACAGGTGTGTTTCCTTTCTGTTTTGACTCAGCTGTTTGTTTTATAAGAGTCACAAGGTTTTCTCCAAGCTGTACAGTTCATTCATTCTTGCAGGGGTTTGAAGATGACCTGTTCCCCATCTGTTACACACAAATCCTATGTATGTCCCAAGGATAATGAAACCAATTTAGTACTTCCTGACCTGAGATGAAGCTGGCTATGGGAGAAACCATTCTTAAGATCCTGAATGGTTTAGATAAACCATAGGCTGTATGAAAAAACACTCAAAGGCAGGAGTTTCTGTACTTGCACTGAAACCACTACATCAGCTGTAAAAGCATCAGATCTCTCCTCCAGAATATGTTGAGGAGTGCCAGAAACACAACAACAGCATAGGCTCCAGCTGAGGCTAACTTAGTCTTGTGGCTTAAGCCCAGCCTGTAACTCAGAACCACACAGCCGCTAGCTCAGTCCTCCCCTTCTTTCCCCTCACTCCCGGTAGGATGGGGAGGAGAATCAAAAGAATGTAAATCCCATGGGTTGACATAAGAACAGTCCCAACAACTAAAACATTGGTGTGTTACCAGCATTGTTGTCAGACTAAAGCCAAAACACAACACTGTACCAGCTGCTAAGGAAAAAAATAACTCTTACAACTGAACCCAGGACACTTAGCACACTGAAAAGGTTGTACTGAGATTGCAGAGTAGCTAGTCTATGTATTGATTAGGTTATTTATATTGATAATTTACCATGGAGAAGCTGTAGTCAAGTCAAAAAATTCAGAGCTGGAAGCAACACAGGAAGACAGAAATGGTCTTAGACTAGAAAAACCCATATACGCCAGGGCTCCAGCTGGTAGACAGTCACTCACATCTTTGAGTTTACAATATTATAGTCTCTTTGCTGCTTACAACAATGAAATCCAAGTGTCTAATCCTTATTACTAGCAGGACTACAGTTTACAATCCTTTCCCTTAACAGAGAAATATGTTCAAAGCACAAGTACCCGGTCTTGTACACAAATTTAATCATGTCAGTCCCATCAAGGAAATGGCCCTTTCAAAGCTAAAACTAAGAACGTTTGTTTACAAGTTTTACTTTTACTTTGCAACTAATGCATACCTAAAATTCCAAGAACCAGACCATCATTCTTTCTATTTCACCTACGCAGAGAGTGTGTCCAACTGCATCTGTTCTTTGAATGATACAATACATTAAATCACTAATTAAAACAAAAAAAATCATCAGTGTAGCAACTGAATATTCTCAAAATATGCAATATATTGTAAAATAAAAGGAAAGTAGCTTTTCAGTCTCATCAAATTCATTTAATGTTAAACAACGCTCCTGAACACCTGGCAATTGGCTGTGTATAATCGTATAGGTCTGTCTTTCACGGCAAGAATCTGTTCAGGTCTGGGGGTATACACAGTGCATTAAAGAAAGGAGAGTTGCTTTGTTTAACGGCACTTTCTATGCCAGCCACAGAAATGTCACAGCATGTCCAAGACCAGTGGGAAAGGAAAGGGAGAGAAAAGGATGAGAGAAGTGACCACAGGAATCTGGTGTCTTATTTGCCCTGTCTCTTAAGAAATAATATTGCCAGTCTCAGAAAAAGGTGGAAGTGTCTAGAGCTGCAAAAAAAGGGGGAAAAGTGCCTGAGGCCAAATAAAAGCGGTAGAAAACACAGAGCTGGTGTTTGGAGATAGACAGGAAAAGGAAGGAATCCAGCCTCTAGCAGGAAAAAAAAAGTAAAAAAAAATGTTGCTTTATGTTCTGTAGTTAAAATGGGTAAGGAAAAAGAAAAAGAACTCTACAGCTTAAAGAGGTTTTTAGTTCACCTGACTCACACTGTCATTTGTGACACAGAAATTTGGTAGATTTGAAGGCAAAGAAAATGTTGTAGACTCATTTTATACCAAAGCACCCCCATTTAATTGTCTATTTAATTGTCTACAATAAATGTAAAAAGAACAGATGTGCTGGAGGGAAGGAATGCCATCCAGAGGGACCTCAACACACTTGTGAGGTGGGCTGATGTCAGCCTCATGAAGTTTAACCATGACAAGTGCAAGGTCCTACACCTGGGTTGGAGCAATCCCAGGCACAGCTACAGGCTGGGCAGAGAAGAGATTCAGAGCAGCCCTGTGGAGAAGGACTTGGGGGTGTTGCTCGATGGGAAAATGAACATGAGCCAGCTTCAATGTGGGCTTACAGCCCAGAAAGCCAATGGTATCCTGGGCTGCATCAAGAGGAGCGTGACCAGCAGGTCGAAGGAGGTGATCCTACCCCTCTACTCTGCTCTTGTGAGACCTCACTTGGAGTATTGTGTGCAGTTCTGGTGTCCTCCACATGAAAAGGACATGGAACTGTTGGAACAAGTCCAGAGGAGGGCCACAAGGATGATCAGGGGACTGGAGCACCTCCCGTATGAAGATAAGATAAGAAAGTTGGGGGTGTTCAGCCTGGAGAAGAGAAGGCTGCGTGAAGACCTCATAGCAGCCTTCCAGTATCTGAAGGTGGCCTATAGGGATGCTGGGGAGGGACTCTTCATTAGCGACTGTAGTGATAAGACAGGGAGTAACAGGTTAAAACTTAAACAGGGAAAGTTTAGATTATATATAAGGAGTAAGTTCTTTACTGTGAGGGTGGTGAGGCACTGGAAAGGGTTGCCCAGGGAAGATGTGAATGCTCCATCCCTGGCGGTGTTCAAAGCCAGGTTGGACAAAGCTTTGGGTGACATGGTTTAGTGGGAGGTGTCCCTGCCCATGGCTGTGGGGTTGCAACTAGATGATCTTAAGGTCCTTTCCAACCTTTACTATTCTAAGATTCTATGCAGGCTGTGAAGAAAGTGACTTCCACAATAAATTGGGCTGCTGTGTTTTATCCTATCTACAAACCCAAATAACCCCGCTAGCCTAGACTTTTTTAGATGCTGTATTTCACCTGTGTGGAAAGGAAGGTAGACAGAAAACTATCCAGACCCTTCAGGGAATACAGCCTATTCTGCTTTGGCTTATAAAAATATCATTTTTAACTTAAATGAAAATTCATACATTATAGCACTTTACAAATATGGACACATTTGCCTCCTTAATAGTTCAGTCAGATAGGCAGTACTGGGTCAAGTTCAGCAGCCCCCTCAGTACATGTATGCTTGATGAGCTTGATCATTTCCTTCCATTTCATAAGTGGGAAAAATAAAGAAAAAGTGACAGAGAGCACCAGAAAGAAAGCTGCAGACAAACCAAGAAAAAAGCACAAGAAATTATTCCCATTTCAGTCATCTCTACAGTGAACTTCTTTCTGCTTTGTTAGAGCAATATCAGATGTTTAATTCCAACTGGTTGTTGGCTTTAACAGGAAGTCCTTTTGCAAGCAGAAGTGTCCCATAAGTTTAGTGAAAACAGTACAGCTATATGGTAGAATTTTTAAAAAGGGCCCCAGGTGGAAGTTACTGATAGTGGAAGTTGATCTAGTGCCACCAAAGGAAATTTTTAGTACCATTTTCTTTGTTATTGAAAATCACCCATGAAATTCAGGTAGGGTTAATTGAAACCCACAGCTATGGGTTGTACTGCTGTCTCCATTTTATATCAAACAGATTAAAACCACTATTCCTTGATGCTTGCCTATAGTGGGTCAATCACCATTTTCTGTAACATAGAACCAAAATCTTCTGCTCTGCTGTTTAGGGTCATACTGCAGCAGCGCTGTGAGAGAGAACTTCAGGAATGCTCTAGTGTATATGTTTCAGTAAAACCATCCTATTTCTGTAAATGAAGAGTCCTTGTTTTCTCTCTGATAGATGTGCAGGCATGTCTCACTAACAATTACTGAGGGTCACAGGCAAACAATTTCTACACCTACTGTACATAATAATTGTCATGAGAAATTATATTCACAGCCTTCTAAGCTTCCTGTTTGCAAGCAATGATCTGTATGATAATAATAACTCTATAACTTACAATGCATACACATTAGCTTGGTGTATATCAAGCACAACTTTCCAGTAGAAGTCAGCACTGATCATCAAAAGTTCATTCCATACTTCATAGCTGGGAATAAAATGCTTGGTATGTTTTTATCAACAAAATAGTCACTTTCAGTGCCTCTGGCTGCATATTATTCTTGACTAAATGGACATTCTACAAACCTCCTACATGCCAGGATATGGCTTTCTTGCATGCTTTGGAGAAATTAAGAAGTCATAATCATTAATAGTCTCTATAGTGCAAAATCTAGATGATTTTGTGGTATTGTATCTCATAATATAGTTGCTTCAGGAGACACCTTTTAAAAACCCAGAATATTTTTACATTCAGAATTATTATTTTCTTCCCATTTCTCCTAATCCTTTAACATAGTAGACGTGCACTTGATCATGCTGTTTCCCATACAGAAAAGCATGTTTGTGTGCTGTTAAGTGCTAATGCACTTCTTGTATATGATACCTGTTCTGCCAAGTTGCCTCTTTCTCTATGCATCTTTCAAGAACATTTTTCATGCATTGTTTTTCATTAACACTTTCAAATGCGTATGCTATCTGGAAATTAAAAAAAAATCATTTTGTTTTGGATTAAACTCAGTTTTAAATAGCAAACTACATTATTAAACATACTACCCCCCAGGCATGCAGAGGTGCATGCCTGCTAATATATGCATACAAACACACAGAGAGCAAAGCCTTTTCCTCCAAGTATCATGTGTCCCTTGTCGCCCTTTAATGATTAAGGCTAAAATGCTGAAATACTGAAAACAGGTGTACCTTGACCCTCAGAAGATCTGATAAGGTCTGACTGGATGAAAGGCCAAGGTCACTTGAGTCACAAGATTGGCTGAGTGATATTATTTCTGTCATGGCTCCAAACTGTTGAGAGGTAGGACTCTGATTCTGGCACATGAGAATCAAATGATATGATAGTCTAGTTATTAAATATGACAGATAGAAAAAGCTGTATGTTGCACAGCTACTCTGTGATTAGTACCCTATATTTTACAATGTCACTGCTCCGAATGCTGTAATACTTCCAAGACTCTTTCAAGAGCTAAGGCTTTTGAATTTAAAAAGAAACAATAAAAGAAGATACAGATGAAATCTGGTAAAAGCTCTGTAAGATTTCACAGCTTATTTTCCCAAATGGCATTCTACTTCAATAATTCAACTGTAAAATTAGTTCCCTGCTGCTGTTTTTTTTCTTAGGACCATCTCTAAATATTTTTATTTTATTTTAATCAGTTAGATGAACAAACTTTTATGCAGCATTAGAGGAAAGAAAAACAAGAAGAGTTAGCTCTATTTCCTCATTTTCATGTTATGCTTGCATATAGACACAGAATTTTAAATCCAGATTTATTCCCTTACAGGTAACCTAGCCCGAAGATTAGGGAGGAACTTTGCCAGCAATAAAAATGCCCATCTCACCCATGGATCTCAAACTCTCTTTTTAATGTAATCAAAAGTAGAGTAGTTTGATGTTTAGCATGGCATATCTACAACTTACACAGTCTATCAGCTCATGGATCTGTAAACTGGATATACATTTCTCCCTGATGCTTTGCAAATGTTTTTCAGTGCCTTGAGATCCACTGATGAAAGACATTTTAGCAGCATGTATATCACTGACATGGGTGTCTTGAGTGCCAACTTGCATTTTGAAAATGGAGCCTTCTGTCTTTAGACGGCAGCCTAAAACTCTTAATTGAATCAGAAGATTTTTGCGGAGTGAGGGATTGTACAGTGTTAGATAAGTTAGCAACAAACCCATCAAATAGTCGGGGGGGATGGGGAGGGAAGTAAAATGCAATCAGGTAATCTTACAATCAGCAGATAAAAGCTAAAAAGAAACATATTACATAGCCTGTAACTGTAATAGGCTGACACTGTGTTATTTCCAAGTCATAACTGCTGCATACAATCAGAAAGAAAGCAAAGAACCATGAAACACTCAGTGAAAATGGGATAGAAAAGGAGAACTTGCATCCAAAACTTGAGATTTTCTATTGTTTCTTCTCAAGGAATGGATGATTGCTTGGTACAGATAATAAAAATGCTGATATTAAAACATGTCTGAACAGGCAAGAGTTACTTCTGTGTTTAAGACCAGAGCTGGAAGGAATGACTCTGTTTTGAGTAGAAGTGGGCCCCCAGTCTCTAAGAATGTGTGCATGATGTATAAGAGATACCGTCTGATATAATTAATTATATTTTTCCTCAATTTAACGTTGCCTGAAGGGTAAAATCATTTTGCTTGGTGAAATCCCTCATGCCACACAAAGTCTGTGTGGAAGCCAGATTTAATTGCTGTGATAAAACCACAAGAAAGACCAGGTTTGCATTAAATCTATAACCACATCTAGTGAAGAATAGCTTTAATCACCTTTGAAATGGTGACCACAAGATAATTAAAGGGAAAGTGTTCTCATTAGTAATTATCCAGGAATATCAAATCTCAGTTTATCATGAAGTCCAATTTAAAATGGCTTGGCATGGTTTTAGTTTTTTCCTCTATTTCTGAGGTTATGAAACTCCTAGAATTTCTTCTGTGAGGGTGGGAAAAAATTCAAGTTTGCTCCGTGCAATTTCACAATTCAGTGTCATACTTCATTTCCTTGGTCAGTGCTAGACACAGTGAAGATAGCAGGTAACAGCAGCAACTTCTCATTGACACCTTTGCCATTTTCATATTCAGGACAAACTGAAAACTAATGTTTTTCATTCCCACTAAAGACAGCAATTATTACAAAATAATTATTGTGATTATTACAAGATGATATAGCTTCTTGCTCCTATGGCTAAATCCTCTTCATTGTAGCTTCTTTGCTCATGGTGATACACACTTGGTGTCTTGCAGACATGTTTCCAGAGGAAAAGGGAAGCAGAGTCTAACTTGAATCTAAGAAATAACTTGCTTTAATTTGCACATGTAAATTAGCACTACAACCGTGTTTTTCAAAGAACAGGCAAGAACACCCCTATTCTCCAGAATCAAAGCATAGCACTGATTCCAGGCTTTGACAAGAGTCACCTGTGTTAGAAACTGACCCTAATCAGAGACCAGGGCAGAGAGCAAACACTCCTGCTGTTCACATTTTTTCATCTGGCTGACCTGTTTAACAAACCTAATAGCACACACCACATCTCATTAGGTTCAGCATTTGCTTGCCTGTAAAGAAATGAACTTGGAATTCTATTTAAGAACATCAGATACTTTAAACACCACAACATGGCATACGTAGTAGGGTAAACTTGATCTCTTTACAGGAACTTATTTCGCTCTGCATACTTTCTCTGTTTTCCTCCTCCTTTTCTCTTTACACACCTTAGCAAATACGCCAGGAGGGGAGATTCTTGTCTGGTCTGAACTGCTGTCTGTGAAATTTCAGACAACTTGATTTTTGCTTGGCAAAGTTTGGTGGGGGTCGCTTTCAATATTAGGCTTATAATGAAAGGCTTGTTGTAACCTTATCTATATTATGTGGAATAGATCAGCATCACTCAATCATTAAAAGAAAAAAAAAAAGGCAAAAAGGAAAAAAAAAGCAGAAGGCTTCTTTTCTTTCTTTAAATGTAATTTAGTTTTCCTTTCCCCCAAGTCTTATTGTGGGTTCACTGAGCTATGCTCCCCTTCAGGCAGAAATGGAAACCAGAGGAGCTGCATTCCTTCGGTCCTTTCCTGACAGCAAGTGTGGCTGCATCAAGCTCAGCAGCTAAAGCCTTGCCCATTACTCTGTAGTGTAGCTTGGCAGAACTTCGCTGTTTTCGATCACAGTACTTTTATAGAGACTTTTGTGAAGATTTCACTTGTCTTGTTGCTGCTGAATTGCACAAAAATAAGGAAAAAGTATACTAAAACACTCAGTGCGAAGCCCTGCATTTCATTTGGTTTTGTGTTGAAATTACATGGTGTTATGAAGTTTGCATGATACAGAGGAAAATATTATTTGAACCTGGGCCCAGGCTTGCTTTGAAATGCTCATGAATCATAGCAAGACTTTGAACTGATACAAAGTGAGATTCAAATTTATAACAAAACCAGGTCATTTTACATGGATTCAGGTTTCATACTGCAGGTCTCTTACAGCTGTACTCTCAAAGGAACATATTGCTATCTCAAGATGGGATTTACATACTGTATGTAACTCCCCACATGTCCCAGCAAGATTATTACTTTCTTATATAGCCATAAATCCTAGAGCTTTATGTTATGTCAAGGGAACGGATAATCCGCTCACTAAGGGCCAAATCCTACCCCCTGAACAGGCATGTCAAGGCCCAAGAGGTAAAAGAAACCTTATTCTTTGAGGAGACAGATTAGCAAGGCACGCCCTCGACAGCAGCATAGAAGATGCTCAATTCACGCCCGTGTGCCAAGGTCTCCAAGCAAGGATGCGGTCAGCCCCAATAGCCACAGACAGAGCAGCACAGCAATCAGCAGACTTCACCAAACAGATGAGGCACTAGTTAGGTCATGTCAATCAGGTCCTGACACACATTATTCTTTTCCCTCAAAACATTCCTGCAACTTAAATTCAGTTAACGGGGGTAATGTTGAACTACAGAGAGGTTAAACAAAAACATCAGGATAAAGAGTTATAGCTCCGTACCATACTTGATTTTAAGGAAACTAGAGGCTTTTTTTTTTTTTTTTTCAGAATCTGAATATTCTTTACTACAACTTTTCTAACAGCAACAGACAGCCTGAAGAACCCAGTTCTCTATATGCATACCAGCAACAGCAGTCTGCTGCTGCAACCTGCCTACTTAATCCCACAGTTTAGGATCCCTCCTGCCCTGACCACACAGGGGTGCCCTTAAGTGCACTTACATGCATAGCGTGATGTATTAACACTCCAACAAAAAGAGGGAATACAGAATCACAACTTTCCATAAGGATTATCGCTCTGGAAAGTGAAATCAGGTAGGAAAAATGCCCTTTGCAAATATTGCAAAGCACAGGAACAAACAAAGTTTTTCCCTTCTCAGCAGCAGCCCCCACATAAGGATAGTTTGGTTGTACTCAGCACTAAGCACCACATTAGATAAGCGCCAGAGCAGGACACCACATAGTTCATATCTGATCTCCAGCACTGGACATCATTTCCTTCATCATTCTCCCTGCCAAGCCGAGGCCCATTCAACACAGCCCTTTTATGCTGTGTATGGAGGGATGTGTATAAGAAGCAATTAACACCCCACAGCTGGCCTAATTCCTACAGGATGGAGACACAACTATGGTCCCTTTCTCAGACAGTTTAAGGATTAACCTCTTCTTCCCCAGTGCCTCAAGAGGGTGCATGCACCCTCACACACAGTGAGTTAGGGTACAACTGTAAACATATTTGACAGCTGACTTTCAGCAGCAGTCCGATATCTGACTGACAAAGGGCTATCTGTCTTTAAGCACAACATAATATCAGTAACAGATTGAAAACAAAGTTCTGTGTTTATATTCATTATTATAAAGCTGGTTCAAGCAAACATGATCATATCCTGTAACAATTAACCATAAGCATAACAAAGGAAGTAAAAACCATAGAGTAAAATCTTATTTCATTCATGCAAGTGATTAATATATAATTGAATGATAATATTACAAATAATATTAGATGGCACCTATATAGCACCTGCCATCTGAGGATCTCAGCACTTTGAAAACAACTACAAAATCTCACACGTGCTAACAATATGGCTTATGATCTTTTCAGCCTAACCTTTCAAAACTTTACATGCCATATGAGCGTGTTAAAATCAGGAAATGAATATGCCTGTGACTTCACAGAATTAGACATGCTTTTAGGTCTAAATCTGGTGCAAATATGTGCCCACCCTACATGAATCTGGCCCCAGAGTGGCTGCAGTTAGGATATTATTGGAGTGATGTATACATGTGTGTGTGTGCATACATATTTAATTACTATCTGAGTTTCTATTCTCTTAGGGTGTGTCTTGGTTCATGAAAAGGGAAAGAATTTGTAGCACCAGAAGTCATCTTTACCTTGTGCTGCCTAAGACAGAAAAAGAGGCAGTACAGCTCTCAAAATGGAGCCCCTGATGCACACACACACACACACACACACAAAAAGAGTTTGGCTGGGTTATACAGAAGATTCATTAATGTACTCTTGATGCAGTCTGTGCCACAGGTGCTCACATAAAGCATAGATGTATGCCACACATAAATGTAAAATCTAGATCAGAAGTTAAATATCCTCCTACAGGTATGTTGGCAAAAGCACTTGGTGCAGGGCCCCGCACATGTACGCCTCATTGGTGACTGTGAAAAGTCATAACTGAATGATGAAGGTACATAAAATAAGGATTAACAGATTCAATCTGTGTGATATATATATATATACATATAGAGGTGGATATATAAAGTGTGCAGATTGTCATTACGAGCAGGGTTTGCAGAATGCAATGGCAATTCCTCTTGAGAGGCACCAAGAATTAAATGGGTCAGACTCTTCAGCTTCCCAGCTCCCAGGCTTCTCATATAGCCTTAAGAACATGGAGGGACTGAACAGAGACATGGTGGCGTACGGATATGGCACCAGCTTAGGAACATGGGAGGTTGGCAGCTGTCCCTAGTATGGCCAGTGATCGGCTGCGTCACCTCATTTAAATAATTTCTTTCCATATTTCAGCTTTCTTTCCACATTTCAGCTTTCTTTCCACTTCAGGGTAAGCTCTCTCTCCTTTTTAAAGTCAAGTAGGATTTTTAAGGTATTATTTAGTTCCATTAAGAGGCAGTTTCTAGTGGTCTAGTAGTTTGTGTGATACAAGGAGATCCAGGTATGTGAGCACAATGGCTCTCTATTAACCTTTTGTTCTTGGCAAAGCCACTGTTATAGATTGGATATCATACTGGATGAGGCCTCACGAAACTACTGGAATTTTAATATCTCTTAATTTTAATAATACGAAGTACTACTGATCACAGTAACATGTTATATATATATATATATATATATATATATATATATAAAGTTCATTTAAGAGTCATTTCATTCCTTCCTCCTTTTGTCCCTTCTTCCCTCCCTCCCTCCTTGGAACTGTGCCTCCTTATGTTTTTTCTAGAGATATTTAATCCTCTTCACAGCAGACTCTTGAATGAAAACTCTAGCTTAAGCACCAATTCCTCAAAGTCAGCCTACTCAATCAGGGACGAGAAATAAAAGCAGGTGAACAGTAAAACACAAGAAATAACTTAAAATAAATAATCACAGTGTTCAAATTACAGATAATTCATAGGGTACAGTTTGCTCACAAAAATAATTCAGCGGACAATTACAAATAATGAACTAATTTGGGAAAATTGCAATCAACCTGTATGAATTACATTTACAGAAGAGCTGAATTTGTTAAATGCATTATTCGTTATGAAGATTTCAACCAGCTCCACTATTTACTTCACAGAGTAGCTAAATCCAAAGAGCACACAGTGGAAACCACTGCAGAATGGAAATACTTGCATATTATCTATGTTCAAAGTGTGCAGCGAAAGTTGCAGAGAATATACAGCTAAAAAGGCATGCTAATCACTCTGAGAATCATAAAGTAAAATGACCATGCAATAAGTGCTAAATGACAAGCAAACAAATGCAGGCATGTGACCAACCTGGGGCAGAAAAATCCAGATGAATATCATACTTCCTCTCTGATAGCACTTATCTCATGGATAGGGGAATGGAATGATGCTGTTTTTATTATTGTTGCAGGACACTGACCAAAATTTCAAACTCATTTGACTTACGTTCACACACAAACTTCCTAATTTCTACCCCATAGAGATTGACTGATGTTACCAGGTTCATAGTAGAATCTGATGGAGTGTGATTGGAGCCGATTATGGAAAAACCTCTGGGCTATCTTGAAGTTTTGTGCCCAATTAGCAAAGCTGGAATATAGTTATATTTCACAGTAATTCCACTTAATTTTGGTTCTTCCTGAAGACAAAGCAAGAAATAGAGCAGAATACAGAGACACTGGAAGAAACTTACATTTAACACTCTGTTCTGGTCTGACATTTTGCTACAATTTGGAATCTTCCTTTGCAGAAGCTTGTCCTGTTTCATCTTAGCTGTGGACTCTCAAAGTACACCTTTTACATAAGAACATTCAGGTCTGACCTATCTTGAGCTAGCCAAACTTTAGACCAGAGGATATTTATTAAGCAGCTTCAAAATTCTAAACACATTTACACTGTTCAATAACTTTAAACAAGGAATTTCTCATGAAAAATATCTTCTCTCAATTTCACAATCCCTATTGCAGTCTTTATTTTTAATCCCTTATGGAAACAATATTGTTAAGGCAACATTGAAAAAAGGAGCTTAAAAAGAGCGTATGTTGTTTTGGTAAGTTAATAAATTACAGACTTTCTCGTTCTCCTTTTCTTCCCTTTTTTGTTTCCCCTACTTTGGGTCAGACCACGTCCATATAAACTCAGTAAGGATTTAGAAACTGGTTGGGATCAATCCCTTTTTAATGGTGCTGCTCTTATCACACCAGAATGTTTTGGTTTTTCTTCTTTCTGAATGCCGGCCACCATTTCAGCCTGCATGCTCTGCTGCACAGGATTCAATATGCAAGTTGCAGAAGAGTCATAGATTTGGCTTTGACCAAAAAGTGAGTTTCCTAAGCACCCAATATCCCCAGCATCTCTAAGCACCTCTGTTCCCCACTACACCATATAGCACTGGAATACTGAGTGGGAGTTGAGGCAATAGAAAAATTTTGGGTGAGGCTACATGAAGCTACAAACACCACTTGAAAACTGAAGTTGTCTCACCACTCTGACCAGAAAGTCTCCACAAACCACTAATAAATGTAATCCAGACCACAGATGGGGAAAGGATGAGATAGACAATTCATTTAATAACCAGAACATGCTCCTCATTCACAGTGCTTTCTTTAAAGGGGAATGAAAAAGAGGCACAATGAAAAAAGAAACAAAGCGTTTCCTTTAGACAATACAATACTTATTTTTAATTTATAATACAGTTCACTTGGCTAAAATGACTTTTCCTTCTCATTTTGCTGCTATGTACTTTGCTGGGAGCCAGCTGGCCACCACTTTCTGCCCTAGAGGTAGCTGCTTTTCACTGGTGCTTTATATTGTGAAGTGCTTAGGGATTTACAAGATGGAAGACACTATAAATGTGAGAAATTGTGGAGCTTGTTAAAGTTATTACAAAACTTCCACTTTGTATTAATCAGATCTTTTCACAGCCACTTTACCACTGAAGTCATCAAAATGTCATCTATCCTTTCAAGTAGGAGAGAGCCCACCAGGTTCACTTATATAGCATTATCTATCCCAATATTTTGTTCAATTTGGATGACTAAGGCCTGCACTCAGTTAAATCCCCAGTTTTGCAAAACTGAAAGAGGTTTGCCCTCTGCAAATTTCAAATTATCCAGAATTTGGACTTTTCTTATATGCAGTGTTGGTTAAAACCAAACAAATGTAACCATCCCATATCAAAATAAAAACTCAAAACACCAACAGACAAACAAGCAAACAAAACCCACAGGTTGTTCAGACAAATCCATACCGTAATTATTCTCTACTTCCCTGTAGTTCTTGCATGTGGAAAATCATGAATGAAAAGATTAGATTTACAGCTCAGCACATCATAGACTAAAACAATCATTACAGCACATGCATGTACACAAAGTCTTCATCAGTTTAAGATAGTCCAAATGGTCCAGCGAGGAAACAAAGAATTAACTAAACCATTGTGTGAGCAGCCTGGTCATTAGCAGCTTTACAGAAAGAGACAGCAGCTTAACTAAAGCATTATTGTTGAAATAAAAAAAAAAAACAAAAACAAAACCAAACAAAACACAACAGAACCACACCACAGTTATGACATTCGATTATTCTATTAAGCAAAATTAACTATTCTTCTTGTTCTTTGAAAAGAGCAAGATAAAGCACAGGATCCAAATAGCAGCAATGAATTCTGAAGAAAAGCTGTCTAGACTTCTATTTTCATTATCAAATTTGAGTGGTTAGGTTTTGTGTGCCTGTGTGCATTTGCTCCTTTGAATTCTCAGGGTGGTCACGTTAATAAGTTTGCCCCAGCAGGTAGAGTGAAGCCTGGATCAAGGTGTGGCATTCTCACTTTGATGTCAGCTGTCATGCTCGGCTGCCTCTCGATCTCTTTGGCTGCCATCAAGTCTGCTGTTGTGGGAGACCAGATAAACCAGGGTTGTTCTGCTGTTTGGCACAACTCAAAGGAGAGTCAGTTCAGATATGCTGTGAGGGGTTCTGGTCCTCACCTGCTAAATATACAAGGAGAACATAACTTGTAAAAAACTTTTAAATAAAAAGACATTGATTCTCGCTGGGCTTTTAGCAGAGATCACAGTGTGCTAATGCAATAGCTATTACTGAGGTCTGTCTGTAAAAAGTCCTGTAAAGGGGAGCTGTACAATGAAAATGAAATGGTGGACCAAGATAAATAGTGAGTTGTCATGTATTTAGAGAACTATAAGAACAATTCACAAAAACCTTATAGGAGAAAGGTGGGAAGAAAGGGTGGAATAAAGCATTCTTCAAACTGGGTATTTGATGGATATTTAGTGAAAGGAAACCGAACACTTAAAAAACAGTATTTTCCCACCTTTTCAGTTCCTACAAACACCAGTAAGTAATAGCAACTGCCTGCAAAGCAAAATGCAAAACTGAATGAGAAATGTAAAAGGAAAAATCCAACACTAGCTTTTCCTTGAGCACAGGGAGGTCTGTTTCAAAGGGGAGCTCAGTAGGTAGTCTGTTGTTTATTAACGTGACTAATGCGAGGAACTCCCGTGGTTCACACGAGGAAGTTCTTTCCTGCTTATCTCAACGTTCTGTAGCATAAAACATTTCAGACACGTTGTCCTCAAATGTCAAAAATATTTTCATCTGAAAAAAAAACAAAGTGAACTCATCCCAGAAGCTGAATCATTTCACTGTATTTCTGAGATGATGCTCTAATGTAAACTGTAACTGCTTTCAGCAGCACTGAACACTGAAAGCTTTAAAAAACTTAACATTCTAATTGAAATGTGAAAGCTTGTTTTCCAAAAACTCTGTCTCCTGATCTTATTTTCTAGTCTTTACTCAGATTGGTAAATGGTCTCAAAACCATGGAAATTTCGGAGTAACTATTGAATGAATATGGGACCTCTGAATTTAGTCCATTTATTTTTAAACAAAATAAGAGTATGAAAATGGAAAACCAGCTATTACCTTTTAGATTTTCTAAACCTGACTATCAGATCAATGCTTAAGTATTGTTTCTATTCTTTCAAAGTTGCACCTTGAGGCAAACAGACAGCTAGGGTTAAAAACAGCTTTTCAAGGCTGTTTTAACCTGAAGCCAGCACAGTAATTCAATGCCATTAAATTCTTAGGATTTGTGGAGGAGTATGAGCAGCCACATACAGTCTAAACAAGCTAAACTACTGGAAGTCATAGGGATGCATAGCTTTTTTCACAACATAATGAACAATACCCGTCATCACAGTAAACCCTACAATTTGAAAATAAGGCTGAAAACAATGCAAACAACAGTGAATTTATGAATAGCTTCTGAAGCTAAACATGGGGAACCAAGGAGCTATTCCAGTGCCTAACCTTAAAGTCCTGCTCATCAAGGCTCCCTCGTTTCACAGTTGTCTCATACTCCTTGTGGTACCTGCAGTTTTGTGTTTTTCTGTTCCATGGCCCATGCAGCTTGGACTGTCATTGACTCATTTTACATGTAGTCATTTTACATTTACTTCTCTAAAAATCCAGGTGATGACCTGGCCTGGCCCAGTAGGATATCACTTGGAATGGCAGGGGCTGCGCTACATAATATGTGGGAGTGCACCAAGTGGTGCAGCCCTGGCAAAATATAGCAAAAAACCTGGCTTTCCAGACCTTAGAGGGGTACAAACCAAGGGATAACTCATCGGTTTCTCAAGAAACTGCAAAGAAGGTATCTGAGGGAAAAAAACATCTCACCACAAACAGCCTTAAAACACTGTTCAAACGAAAATTAACATTTCAAAGGTATAGACAATCCATATCTAACATTACGGAGAGAGAATAAGACAGACCATTGACTTAGGAACTGTCTGTTCAGCAGCAGAGGCTTGTATCAGAGGAATTGATCCCAAGATTCAGTGTGTGATGAGAAGATGCTACAGGACATCATGCTTGACCTTGTGCTCACCAACAGGGAAGGGTTCGTTGGAAATGTGGCACTGCAGGGCAGCCTTGGATGCAGCGACCACGAGATGGTTGAATTTGAGATCCTTAGGACAGTGAGAAGAGCGTGCAGCAAGCTCACTGCCCTGGACTTCAAAAGAGCAGACTTTGGCCTCTTCAGGAACCTGCTTAGTAAGGTTCCATGGGATATAGCCCTAGAGGGCAGGGGGGCTCAAGACTCTTGGTTAGTCTTCAAGGTTCACCTGCTACAAGCTCAGGAGTGTTGCATCCCAACCAGAAGGAAGTACAGCAGGAGGGCCAGGAGACCTCCTTGGATGGATAAAGAGCTGCTGAGGAAAATTCAAATGAAAAAAGAGTTTTATAGAAAGTGGAAGAAAGGACAGGTGGCCTGGTACAGGGTTATTGCCTGGGAAGCTAGGGACCAGGTTAGGAAAGCTAAGGCCCAGTTAGAATTAAGCTTGGCTAGGGATATTAAGGAAAACAGGAAGGGATTCTACAGGTACATAGCAAATAAAAAGCAGATTAGGGAGAACGTAGGCCCCCTCAGGAAGCTCTCGGGTGAACTAGCTACACAGGATTTGCAGAAGGCTGAGGTTCTGAATGACTTGTTTGCCTCCGTCTTCTCTAACAAAGGCTCTGACTGCACCACCCAAGTCTTGGAAGGCAGATGCAAGGGTCTGTGAGAATGAAGACCTTGGGCCCACTGTAGGAGAGGAATAGGATCGAGACCATCTTAAAAATCTGAACGTGCACAAGTCCATGGGTCCTGATGAAATCCATCCACGGGTCCTGAAGAAGCTGGCAAATGAAGTTGCTAAGCCGCTGGCCATCATATTTGAGAAATCATGGCAGTCAGGTGAAGTTCCTGACGACAGGAAAAAGGGAAATATAACCCCCATTTTCAAGAAGGGGAAAATGGATGACCCGGGGAATTACAGACCAGTCAGTCTCGCCTCTGTGCCTGGCAAAATCTTGGAGCAGATTCTCCTGGAAGGCATGCTAAGGCACATGAAAAACAACAAGGTTGTTGGTGACAGCCAGGACGGATTCACTAAGGGGAAATACTTCCTGACCAATTTGGTGGCCTTCTATGATGGGGGTACAGAACTGATAGACAGGGGTAGAGCAGTTGATGTCATCTACCTGGACTTGTGCAAAGCATTTGACACTGTCCCACATGACATTCTTGTCTCTAAATTGAAGAGACATCAATTTGATGAATGGACCACTCGGTGGATAAAGAACTGGCTGGAGGGCCGCACACAAAGAGTTGTGGTCAATGGCTCAGTGTCCAGCTGGAGACCTGTAACGACTGGTGTCCCTCACGGATCGGTGTTGGGACCGGTCTTGTTCAACATCTTCCTCGCTGACATGGACAGTGGGATTGAGTGCACCCTCAGCAAGTTTGCCGATGACACCAAGCTGTGTGGCTCGGTTGATATGCTGGAGGGAAGGAATGCCATCCAGAGAGACCTCGACACGCTTGTGAGGTGGGCTGATGCCAACCTCATGAAGTTTAACCATGACAAGTGCAAGGTCCTGCACCTGGGTCGGAGCAATCCCAGACACAGCTACAGGCTGGGCAGAGAAGAGACTCAGAGCAGACCTGCGGAGAAGGACTTGGGGGTGCTGGTTGATGAGAAAATGAACATGAGCCAGCTTCAGTGTGCGCTTGCCACCCAGAAAGCCAACCGTATCCTGGGCTGCACCAAAAGGAGCGTGACCAGCAGGTCGAAGGAGGTGATCCTGCCCCTCTACTTTGCTCTTGTGAGACCTCACTTGGAGTATTGTGTGCAGTTCTGGTGTTCTCAAGATAAAAAGGACATGGATTTGTTGGAACAAGTCCAGAGGACGGCCATGAGAATGATCAGGGGACTGGAGCACCTCCCATGTGAAGATAGGCTGAGAAAGTTGGGGGTGTTCAGCCTGGAGAAGAGAAGGCTGCGTGAAGACCTCATAGCAGCCTTCCAGTATCTGAAGGGGGGCATATAGGGATGCTGGGGATGGATTCTTCATTAGGGACTGTAGTGGTAGGACAAGGGGTAATGGGTTAAAACTTAAACAGGGGAAGTTTAGATTGGATATAAGGAGGAAATTCTTTCCTGTTAGGGTGGTGAGGCACTGGAATAGGTTGCCCAGGGAGGCTGTGAATGCTCCATCCCTGGCAGTGTTCAAGGCCAGGTTCGACAAGGCCTTGGGTGATATGGTTTAGAGCAAAGTGTCCCTGCCCATGGCAGGGGGGCTGGAACTTGATGATCTTAGGTTCCTTTGCAACTTCAACTATTCTATGATTCTATGATTCTATGTATTAGTGCAGCATCAGTTCAGTCATTTGATGCATATTTGTTGTAAACTGCCAGGAGCTCTTAGGCAAGTTTCAGCCACAAGATCTGTGGAATTATTACTGTGGTCAGTTCAGTTCCTGAAGTCTATAAGTAATCTTATTTTTAGTTTGGTTGTTTGTTTTTTTTTCCCCTTGAGGATTGTAAGTGTTCATTATTTTATCAATGTTAAAAATGGAATAGATGAGTAAAACTTCCAGGGGCATCTAAATGACTTAAGGACAATGAATCCCATTGGCTTTGGATTCTAAGTCAGTTAGATGCATTTGAAAATTTTACCTTTTATCTGCATGTTCTATTATTCATATTTATTAATCAATCATTTAGGAAGGAAAGGGCCAGCGCAAAAGGATCCCCAAAGCGTAAAATTTACAACACTGCTATCTATCCTCACCAATTGCCCAAGTTTAATTCTCTAATTTAATTCATTAATTAAAGAATATGCTAATTGACTGAAGAACTCAGGCAGAGGTTCCTCTCTGAGCTCTTTCTATTAGAGAAAACAGATCCTAGTTCTTAACAAAATACACATATTGAGCACAAGGCTATTGAAATTCTTTTCAGATCTGAGCTCCTGTTTAGCACAGGAGTACTTTTCCCTATTGAATATACTATTCCACCTGAACTTTCCCAAAAATGGGATTTTCATAGTTTGCATTTCTCATCAATTCTCCAGTTCACTACATTCCATTGCCAGCAAGTTCATTGAAGATATTCCATCCTGAGTTATTTTTCACTCAGTTATTTTCACTCATTTTACTTTATCTTTATGCACTACTCCTACCTACAATAGTTCCTCAATGTTTTTGCCAAAATTGAGCCAAATGGACAAAAAAGCCTAAAGGACTTAGAAAAGCATTTCCGCAGAGCAGAGTGCTTGTGCTGCACTGTAATTCTTTTTTTCCATACTGCTGACATCTCTGCAGGTAGTTTTTTTGCCTCTGGGCAATAGGGTCATAGGCTCATAGTACAGCAAAGCGGAAGCCTGGAGGACTTCCTTTCCTCTTGGCCCAACACGGCATGTGTGCTATGCACTGTATTTCTCCACTGTTCCATCTGCTACATAAACATTTAATATCCCACAACTGTGTTGAAAAGCTGATAAATTCTGACACATTGGCCCATTTTCTCACTTAAGCCTACAGTATGAAATAGTATATGGCCTTCTCAGCAGGAGAACACATCCAGGTCCCATCCCTATTTTGTCAATGTGTTTTCAATATAAAATCTTTCAGATTTAGAGACAAATACCTTACAGCAATTACTGACACTACACTCATGATAAAAAGGGAATCAAAACCCCCAAACATCATTTGGATTATTTGCCTGTGAATATTTCTATTTACAGTAAATCAGAATTAGTAAGAGAGATAGAATGGAGGTTTTATATCATCAATTTAACATTAATTACCTAAATCTCTTTGAGGACATGTAACAAAAAGCCCCCGACATTTGTGTCACACAGATTATTATAACATATTGCCAAGTCATAGCATTGCTGCACTGGTAGATAGAATTCAAATTCAAATCCAGGCTAAAGATGCTACAGCTGTCACCCTTGCCCAACAAAACCCTCTTAGGTTCAAAAGTTAGCCGTCCTCCTGCCTGCCTCCACCAAATCAGCTCCTCATCCCTAGAGATTACTAATCCTGACTTCTCTGCACATAGTTGACAGGAAGAATAAAGCTATTGTGCTTTCCTAATAATTCAGGCTAATCACACATTTATAAAAGAAAATTAGGAAGAAGTACTTAACACCTTCCAGTTCAGCTATTGATAGTATAGAGTTAATAAAGAGGCAGCTGGAATAGTTTTAAAATGTGTTTAAATTATAACACACTGTTATAAAATAATAAATATTTAAATAACTACATTTTGGATTAGCCTAGTTGCCCAGTATTGCACCACTATCACCAAGGAAACATGGAAAGGCGAGTTAGTTGACAGAGGCTTTCATTTTGGACACATGTATTGAACATGAAAATGCAGCTATAACACGTGGCAGGTCCTGTTCATGTGTCCACCATTCTGAAGACACGCTACTGAAGCAGAAAATTCATTTATCCAGAATATGACTGGTATCCCTGCAAATTAGTAATGGTTTCCATCCTTATTTTTCTGTGTATTATAGTGCTATGAATTCTAGAGTGATTATGCACACAGTGCAACACAGAGGAAGGAGATTTCTGCTACAGTTCAGTGTTTGCAGTCCCTAGCAGTTTGATATTAAGAGTACTGGTAGACCTAAAAAGGGTAAACCTCAAAAAAACCCTAGAACTCAGTCAGTCGTCTCAACTTATCACAGGTTTAGGCAGGAGCTGTTCCTTCATCCCTGTGTTCCCAGTATTTCCTGTGTCTCCCACAGAACTACTGACTCACTCCCAACTTTCTCAAGTTCCCGTTTGAGGAGAGGCTGCGCAGTGCTTGATGCCATCGATGTGTAACAGAGTCACAGGCACACAGCACCTTTCAAGAAAAAATCAGCAACTGGGGCCTGTGGCACATAAGGTCCTCTAGGAACAGAGCAGGAAATGATATATTTAAGGAGAGCAATATGCTGTAGGAAAATAAATTACTGAATCCACCCTCATATTGTCCTGTCCTCAACAGCAAGCAATTTAAAACAGTGTCTTCTCTACAGTAACACCTTTAAAAATAAAGTGATATGCATATTTTTGTTGTTGAAAATCTTTACTTTTATCAGGCACCAGACACCATGAATATTGTCAAAAACTAGTAACTTTTAGATTCTTCTCCATATACTGACAATCTGTTAAGGCATCCAGGAAAGGAATAGTGAAAACTTTACTGATGCTTTGAATATTAACCTTTAAGCTTAGCCAAAAATAGAATAACAATACAATAATTCTATGGAAATCCAGCTATATTTCAGGTACTTCCTTGTCTTTGACCCAGCTCCGTTTTTGCTTCAACTGTTATTTAGGAAAGGGGAAAAGCAGGACAGCCAAAAAAGTACATATAGCAGGATATCAAAGACCCCAGTCATATTCAGTATTTGTGCTGGTAACAGAGGAGAGCTGAGACTGTGCATGCAAACAGGGGGACCTATTGGCAAGGACAGGATGTTTCTACAGGATGAAGGAGCAGCAGGTTCAAATCGTTGTTCTGCTTGACTTTGTCTTTGATAATGAATATTTAATAAATCTTGGTTCAAACTGATTCAGAGCAGGTACTGAACATAATCTTCCACATACAACAAAATTTTCAAAATTCTTCCACACTGGATAAGCAGAAATGTGGTGATATTTTTAAAAGGTGCTGAAATTTCTGGTTTTCAGGTAGCCTCATTTCAGAATAAGAGCTCTACTACTTTTTCCCCATTTTATCACTGGCCAGACTTACAGCACTTCTCCAGTAGTATTTAAGAAAGAAACAGGAGGCTCTGAGACCCTAGAGCTGAATCAGGGTATGTTTTATCTGAGAAAACCAGCTTATTCTTAATAAATGTTAAAATCAGAGTAAAGAGAAACAGGTACAGCTCTAATGCATTTTAGGCAGCTAAAGTAAAACTCATTTGTTTATCCTGAACAGTTAATGGGTTAAAAAATATTTCATCGCTGTATTTACCTCTCTTTCTGATACTGTCTGAAGATTGGATTGTTTCTTTTTTTTTTTTTTTTGATCATATCAGAAGTCTGTGAATTCATGTGTGAATATTTTCCTCCTTGTCTTTCTATGTCTTATTTTATGATTCATGCTGAATGCTTGTCATCTGTCCATTGTGTTGTCTGGTCGTGGAGATTCCCAAAGAAAATAAGAGATTCCAAAATAAAATGCTAAACTCAGAAGCTTAAAATAGCCTCTTAATATGTGTGAGCAGGAGAAGAACAAGAAAATGAATGTTGAGGAAAAAATGTCTTGTTTACAAACATTTATCTTCAACTATTAACTATTTATGAAGGAAAATAGTCGCAGATACATGATTGGCAAATTGGTTTATGTTTAAATAATGTGTCTAAAGTCTGACTGAGCACAGAAGTTCATCTTTAAATAAACAAATGATACCATAATGTTATAGTCATTAAACATAAACTAGCAGTGGTCATGGTACCCGCCTGCTACACTAAAGTTGTGCAGAAGCACCCAAGTTTCCTTAAGCTCTTTCAGTGAACTGTGAAAAGGTTCCTATCAAGGAAAGTCACTGAAATGTGTCACACTCACAGTTTTTCCTTTCATTGCATCTCACTAGCCAAGTCTGCTGGTAAGCTGAGGTTTCTGGGAATGGAAATAAAGGAGCATTCACTAATGTTGCCAGCACAAATAGGTAACCTTATCTCTCTCTCCAAATACTTCAGCTCCTCAGCACTCGTAGAATCACATTTACCGTACCTCAGAGGCAATACCATGTTTGAGGTGCACAAGACAGTGGGTCCGTATTCCTCACGGTAGCACAGGTGTACTGTTTCACTCTTATGAAGACTGATAGCTCCTCACTTTCACAAGAGGATTTTCTATTTATCCTTTGGAGAAGTCAGGTTAGAAAGCTGATGCATCCAAATCTGAAAAAGTGAGAGAGACTTGGTAACTCCAATGAGAAAAATACTCTAGAAAAATAAATTAATTAATGCCAGTTAGCCCTGGACCTGATTTGTCCTGTGACCATAATGCTGATAGGGAAAGCTTACACATTCTTCAAAGGGCAGATATTATTTGCAGTCTCAGAAATTTAGGACTTTGCAAAGAAATCGAGACTGTTTCTTCATATTCCCCCTTCCCCCTCACCTGTGGTTCTTCTAAGTCTTGCTTCTGTGGTAGATGGGTTTAGCCTTTCTGAAGGGCAGAGCTGCAGCTTGTGGCAGCTAGGGGAGCTGCCTGAGAGCTACTGTAGTCCATGTAGAGCTCATCAAAGTAAGACTATGACCTTGAACCCAATATTTACATCAGACATAATGCAGAGTCCAGAGTACTGGGCTCGGTATCTCCCTCTTGCCAGTCTTAACAGGCTGGAGCAATCTAACCATATTTTTACATATAGTTTAAAGAATATATGTAAAGAAGAATCAGTTTCTTTCTCAGTTCTCCCTTTTCCAATTCACAGTTGTGTGAAATGCATATTTACCACTTTAGGAAAATTGCATTAAAAGGTACATTTGAAAAAGAAATTCTACCAAAGGCTGTGGAAATGAAGACATTCTCCACTGGGATAAAGGTACCACAGTAAGCAGCCACTCAACACCCATCCGTGGTTGGATAGCCTACCTAACGTGCCCAATTCACAGTGTGCAACAGGTATGTCCCATCATTCTTTTATACTTTTGTGTAGTTATTCCACAGATATGAACTGGGAGTGAAATGGTACCAACCTACTATTACTTACCTGCTTTTATCCATGTCAGTCCATTATTTTGTTCTGGGCAACAGTAAATGATTTGAAAAGAGTCAAGAACATAAGGAATCAGATCTTAAGCATTTTGAAAACTTACCAAAACACATTGCAAACAACGGAATGTGCTATGGAAAGCATTTTTAGCTTGGGGAATGCAGATGAGAAAACATAGGGATCAAGCAATTAAAAATCTTGATTCTCCCCTCCCACCTCCAGCATATGGCAGGAAGTTGGACCAGAATCAAGCTATGTCTCTCCTTGTTGGAGTCTGACTTCTGACCTCTAAGACAATGGAGTCACAAGCTATCCTGAGGCTTGATTGAGAAGCCACTTCAACATTTCCATAAGTCATTCTGCCATTGCAGATCTGTCACAATTTTGTCATAAAGTTTGCAGAATTCTGTTGACATTGTGTCATCTCAATAAATGCAAAGGGAAAAAAAATGAGTTGGGGCAGGTGCAAGCACAGATTTCAAGTCTAATGCGTGGGCTGCTGCATGTCTTCTGACATAATCTAGGCTCTCATACTTGATGTTTTTCTGGAGCCGTGGTGAACTCTTCCATCCTTTAAAACGATCAACCTCATTTGACTAATCTGAGAAGGAAAAAAAAAAAAAGACAGTAAAACACTTCGTTTTCCCTCTCAAAGTGTCCTTGGCCAAATTGGATCTTTAAAAAAAGCAACTTAATGTTTTGGGGCCTGGTTGTCATTTACATGAAGGTCGCTTCACACTGATCTGGCTGTGTAAATGGGCCTTAAGTTACTTCTACACCCACTTGAAAGACCTTTCATGCTTGCCAGGATGATGTAAAATGGCCTCAATGTAAGTGAGAATTCAGGCTCTTATTTTTAAAGTACTATCCCTTTATGGAGATGAATCAGTCAAGCACATTATATTTCACTCATTATTTTAATGGAAGCCTGCAGCTTGCAGAAGGCAAACAAAATGGCCACTGACAGCATTACAGCAACAACACCCAGGAAAGGTGTGCTCCACAGCAGGAGGTCCCACAGACTCCAAAGCACCTAAATAACTCCCTAACTTTTATCATTTGACTAGCTCTGTTGATTGTTCAAATGCTTGAACACGTAAGTGTATTGGTAATTTGAGGTCTTTTGACACAGGAAAGTGCAACACAGAAAGATATGAGAGATCTGTGAGTACTAAGCATGGTCAGATCTTTCCACTGTTGCAGTTTTAGCAATTGCTTTTCTCATATGCTCAGTCCAGCTGTGATAGGATATTTGTGCAACAAAGCCAACTTGCATGGGAGTTAATAATTGCAGCTGGGGGTCTACAACCAAGAGGGTGCTCATATTTTTCTGCATGCCAGCAGGTCAGTTCTGAGTGGCTTAGTTTGCATAGAGGACTTGTCAACTGTGATGGTGGCTTTTGGTTATAATAGGAACCAGCTTGAAATTGCTTTTATCAAATAGGCTAATGAATAAGCAACAAAAAGGAAGAAACTTTAGAAATTTTAGAACTGGTGAGTTTTCACACTGATGTGAATGGGTTTAATAATTTTTTACCTTATCCTTCAGTCATCCATCTGGCTGTATTTGAAGAGAGCTTTAATATTCTTTGGAGAAGTTTCATCTGTGACCTGGATGCTTTGTCAAGAAACATGATGAGGTAAGTTAGGAGTGAGATGCAAATGGCAAGAATTGAGAAGATAATTTGTTTAGGCAGAGTTTGGTGGGTTTACTGCTTTTAAATTCACTCAGAGTGAATTTAGCCCAAAGAGAGCTCAAAGGGCTTAGAAACACAGAGCTCAGACTGATGGAAAGAATTGTATGAAACATGATTTGAGCCCAGTCCAGGCTTCAGTTCTGTGGGCCCTGGGAGAGCTAACACATTCAGATCCTCAGGCAGATGCCTCCCAAATCTCCATCACTAATCCCCTAGAAGCCTTCTGTTATTCTCTCATCTCCATCAGGCTGAAACAAACCTTCTCACCTTTGTGTATCTCCCAGAGCAGGCAAACCCAAATTGTCTCTTAACTTTTGGAAGGAGATGACAGAAACAAAATCTTCATTAACTAGTTTTAGTCAGTGCCTACTACTTTCACTTGTGCATCATTTCAGTCAGTGATACCTAATGAAAATATTTCTTTTTCACACTACTATTCTATCACTTTTAAAACTAAATGTTTCCATGAAAAGATTTAGCCAAAAAGCCAATTTTTCCCCACATTCATCACAACCATTATGTATTTGACCTTTATTCCCCACATTCTTAATTTAAGGTCTCTTATTTATCTCCCTAACCAGTGGGCTTGTATAAATCAGATCTCATTCCTTTCAAAGTAATTATCAACTAGGGAGTTGTTAATTTCACCTTGGATCTGTTTATATGCAAAACATGAAAAACAAAAAGCCCACATGTTACTGCACCTCCAAAGTGTGAGTGTTAATACCTTGGCTATGTACAGATATTTCTTTAAGACAAAATGAGGAACTGCCTGATAACTGTGAATTTTTAAGTACCAGTTTTGTATCCTGTGATTCTTAAGGCTCCAGGTTTCTTCTATATGGCCATAAGTTGAACGGGGCTAGTACAGGGCTTCTGGACAAACTGAGGAAGGAAACAACCCACTGGCTCCTCCTGGGGCTTTCCCAGACCTGTTCCCCAGTGTTGCAGTGGACTGTATCAGCCTCACTGTGCAGGCAACTTCCAGCATCTCACATCAGCCCTGTTCTCTGATCCATGTGGCACTTCACTTACCTTATAGATCTCGCTATGGTTTATTAGATGCAGGTACTAGAGTAGGGAAGTTTAAGGAACTATGTCCTCAGCTTACCAGAGAACCTGCCTTTGTACAACCTACTTTATATAGGTGTAAGTTGTCCAGAAATTACAACTGTGAAAGTCCAGCAGCCAAACATCAATAGCAAGTCACGAATCATCATAAATTACATTATTACAGCACACACTGAACATTCCATGTTATCTGAGGAACATTTTTCCACTTGTTTTATGGGCTGAAACGCCAAATAATTGTAATACCAAGAGGTGTTTTTCT
The DNA here is from genome assembly GCF_033783945.1 of Neopsephotus bourkii. Taxonomy (NCBI): domain Eukaryota; kingdom Metazoa; phylum Chordata; class Aves; order Psittaciformes; family Psittacidae; genus Neopsephotus; species Neopsephotus bourkii. The sequence continues at coordinate 2,235,633 of NW_026900878.1, forward strand.
TTAGAGCTGCTTTTATATTTGAATAAGAACAGTTGGAGTAAAACTTTCTGCCTACATTTATCAGGAAAAAAAAAAATTGTATTCTCCATATGGTATAATAGCTGTGTTTTAAGTTCAAAGGCCCAAAGTGAGTATGCAGTAATTTCACTAATTCCAGAAAAATGTAGCTAAGGAACATGTTATCCTTTCTTTCCCTTCCCTATTGAAAGACTACAGTTGCAGCTGATACACGCTTCCACCCATCAATGTTTGGGAAACACAGTGTTTCCCAAAATTGACATGTTTTACTTTGACCTCATCTAGGCACCTTGCTGCCTGTCATTATACTCTTTTAGCAAGAGCAAACAAGTTTTGACTGAAAAGGGATCTAAGTTATACCTAAGACAATAACTTGAACAGCAATTACAGAATCATTGAATGGTTAGGATTGGAAAGGATCTTAAGATCATTTAGTTCCACCCCCATGCCATGGGCAGGGATGCCGCACACTAGACAATGTTATCCAAGGCTCTGTCCAAATCCTCCACAGGGCTGCTCTTAATCTCTTCTCTGCCCAGCCTGTAGCTGTGCCTGGGATTGCCGCAACCCAGGTGTAGGACCTTGCACTTGGCTTCTTTGAGCTTCATGAGCCCACCTCACAAGCATGTCAAGGTCCCTGTGGATGGCATTCCTTCCCTCCAGTGTATCAACCGAACCATGCAGCTTGGTGTCATCGGCAAACTTGCTGCGGGAGCACTCAATCCCGCTGTCCATGTCAGCAGTAAACATGTTGAACAGGATCTGTCCCAACACCAACCCCTGAGGAACACCACTTGTTACCTGTCTCCAGTTGGATATTGAGCTGCTGACCACAACTCTTTGTGTGCAGCCATCCAGACAATTCTTTATCCACAGGGTAGTCCATCTATCATACTTATGTCTCTCCAGTTTAGAGACAAGGATGTTGTGCAGGACAGCATCAAACACTTAACAGAAGTCCAGGTAGATACGTCAGCTATTCCTCCCCTATCCATCAGTTGTGCAGCCCCATCAGAGAAGGCCACCAAATCATTTGCCCTTAATAAAGCCATGTTGGCTGTCACCAACCACCTTGTTGTTTTTCATGTGCACTAGCATGTTTTACAGGAGAATCTGCTTCATGATTCTTCTAGGCACAGAGGTGAGACGGACAGGTCTCTAGTTCCTCAGGTCTTCCATTTTCCCCTTCTTAAAAATGTGGGTTATATTTCCCTTTTTCCAGTCATTGGGAACTTCACCTAACTGCCATGATTTTTCAAATACAATGGGCAGTGGCTTAGCAACTTAATTCACCAGTTCCTTCAGGACGCCTGGACTTGTGCCCATTCAGGTTCCTAATATAATCTCGAACCTGGTCCTTTCCTATAGTAAGCCTAAGGTCTTCATTCTCACAGTCTTTGCATTTGCTTTCCGATACTTGGGCAACGTGATAAGGGCACTTGCCGGTGAAGACTGAGGCAAAGAAACCATTGAGAACCTAAGCCTTCTCCAAATCAAGGGTAGCCAGTTCTCACGTTTCCTTCCAGAGAGGGCCTACATTATGTGTTCGGCTAATTTACATGATGAATGGTTAAATGGCTGGCATATAGACAGTGAAACTACCTTCTATTGCCCAGCTCCTGATAGAAGGACAGGAGCTTCCATTACTTGTCCTCCTTGGTGTATCTTTGATTTTTCCCGGAATGTTCAAGACATTCCATATCCAAATGAAAGTGCAAAGTGAGGGAAAAGAAGGCAGGAGATAAATAAGGAGAAAGTATGTCAGCAATAATAAAAGAACTGAAGGCATCTGATCAGTGTCTGGGCAATATGCCTGGGAGAGGTGTAATAGGTAGGTCTGGTACTACTCTGCAATACAGATTTCATTGGTCTTATGTATCCCCTTAGGCACCACACACACAAGTTTGTGCCATGTCTGGAAAGGATGCTGGAGGCTTCTGCTCTTTTGACCGTCTTTGGTTTATTTTCCTTTCTACAGACACAAACCAAGAAAGGAACAGAAAATATCAGTGCTGAGAATTCCTATTGTTTATGAAACAAAGTCAGCACAGACCAGAATTATGAGAAAAACTGCAGAAAGCAAGTCAGGCTGGGACACACAGAACTTGTGTTTCAGAATAACAAGTGTCACTCTCTCTTCCTCCTCCCAAGTAGGACCACAAAAATGACTCCAGCTGGCCCTGCTCAGAGGCAGAACTTCTGGAAGGAGAAAGCAACCCTGGTCACTTTTTTTTCCTTTAAATGTATGAAAATCAAAGCTGGAGACACTTTTTTTAAATGCTGAGTGCAAATGAAATACCAGCTTCATATCCTCCTTTTGGCTGAGAGGTCCCATGAACATTACTCAGTTCTCTTCTAGGACAGGATGCAGACACAGATATGCTCCTACAGATTTTTTTTTTTTTTCCAATATCCAGAGGATAATTCAGAGACATAGTTGTATCCTTTTACCTTCATTTGCTCACCCATTTTCCAAATCTGGGACTCCAAGTCATCTTATTCCAAAGAAACAGAGATCTGATTTTACTGACAGTTTTCTCTTGCTTTTCTGTCTGCTGCTGCTATCTCTGTTATTATATCCATTGCTGTTATTCCATCACCCACCTAAACCAGCCACCCACACAAGAACATACCTCTCCAGATTTACTTATAGTCATGACTTAATAATCTCCAGCACCAAAACCTTTTTTCTCATGAGATTTTTTGAATTAAATAAGAGTCTTCCTTCTTGCTAATAATAGCATGATTTGTAACTTCACCTGTCATAGTTCAGACTAAGGGGTGTCTATCTTTCTGTACAAAGAGAAACCTGTCTCAAAAAGTCATATTCCAGCCTTCTGCTACTCATGTAGCCAGGAATTAGTGGCAGACTGCACAAATCAGAGTGAAATAAAATTAGTGCTGATCATAGCAAATTCCAATGCCAATATAAAAGAATGAAGTGTAACTACTGCTAAGGTCTCACTGGAGAAGACCCTTTTTTACCCCTCCTTGCATGCTTCCTGCCCGCTCCTCCTCATTCACTTTTTGGACAGGACAGGACAGGTCTGATAGCCGATTAAACCCATTTATTGATGCCAAAATGCCAATGAACTTGGCAATCCTTCTGCTGGCAATCAGTCAAATTGTAAAAATACTTCTTTAATTTATAAAGGTTAGCCATAGGTGGACAAAGGTGAGTTAATTCTAATATTGTCACCCAAGTTATACATGCTATGCACACATACACATGCACAAAAAAATTCCTCATTATTAAATCACAAAGCAATTAAAAAATTAAAAATTTCATAAGACCCCACATAAAAGAAATACAAGTGTTTAATGATGGATTATAAAGTGAAAGTGAGAAAAAAGTAAAAGCTCAGCTGTCTCAGGGGCTTCTCTTGCAGTCTGTGATACTGATTTCTGTCTTCACCCTCACACAAGCCGCAAGAGCTAATAAATTCCTGGCTCCCCTGCCTGGGAGCCAAGGCCGATTAATATCTGCCTACCTTGTTACCTAATTCATTATGGAATAGCAGTTAATTTGATTTGATATTATTTTAATAAAATTCTGTAATATATTAGATTGTTTCAGGCTATCAAAATAATTTTCCAATTATTACGGTTACTCAAGCAAGTCTTTTTTTCCCTTCATGAGCGGCAGTTGGTCTGACTCAGAATACATTAGCTCCTACAGCTTCATCCTGGCCAGAGGAATACGAAGTATATGCATGATTACACCAGAAATGTTATTGCCAGTAATGCAAGCCTGCAGATCAAGGCACAGAGTCCAGATTGATGTGCAATTACAGGCCCCCATGATGTCATGACATTGCTGATTACTCCTCATCTACAAATGAGTTAATGCATACATATACATAGTTACATATGCATATATGTGCAAGCATGCATGCATGCATACAAGTTCCAATTATTTTCTGTATCCTACTACTAGCGTTTGAGGAGGAGCAATACATGAAGGCAATGTGGGATCGATGCTGCATCTCATAGGAACCTGTTACTTGCTTTTGGTATGGGCAGTACCAGTCTGGCCATCAGGAGAGGGCGGATGAATTTTGCAAGCAGAGGTTTTTGTTGTCATCACTTTTGGCCACTTCAACAAACAGCAACTTACATCTCTGCTCAGGAAGTGTCAGGCAGCTTTTTTCTCTTGGTTATAGCAAATGTCTAAGAGCCAGAAAAAAAGAAAGGACATGGGTGGAACTTGATTGAAATAGGAAAAGGCAGCCTAGACAAAAGAGCAGGTGCAAACACAGCCATTCCATTTGAAGATGCACTGAATGTCATAACATTCTGCCTGGGTATGTAAGAGCATCTTTATCACATGCTTCTGGGGTTGAGAGGGTGGCAAACCAAACACATGGCTTGATCTTAGTCCCACTGGACCAGGAAGGATTCTGCCATTATCTTCATTATGAGCAGAACTGGGTCTGCATTAGTAATTTAATGTAGTGTGAACATAAAAAGAATTGATTAGCAGCTATATCTCATCTTTTCTACAATACTTACTCGAAAGGCTTCTGTTCACATGAATATATAAAATATCTATACTGCCATGCTGTGAGGATCCTGAATTTTAAATGATGAAAGGAGATATTTGGTCCTCAAAAATGAGAACTGATGGGACCGGTTGCCTCTCTCTCAGATCATCATTCAAGTGAATACCTTGACATCTCCTCCTCATTCCTGAAGCAGTCTCTGACCTTGTTGGGGTCTGTCCCATGACAATGTTACAGTTCATGAAGGATTACCATTTTGCCATTCTTTCTTACTCTTTCCTCTCCTGGATTGAAAAAAGTAGTGTAAGCACCTGAGTTTAAGCTGCTGATCATATTTAAGTGATGGTTTTCTGCCTTATACAGTAACATCACAGCTCCTCTTTGATATTTTGCTTCTAAAAGTGGTTATTCCCATTCCATTCCGCTATCTTAGAAGAGTGGTGGCTGACCCATGGGATGTATGTCAAGTATGATTTACAGCCTTTTTCATGCTTCAGCAGAACTCAGCAGAAGCATAAATGGATCAGAACATACCCTGCATATGTGAGGAAATACAGCTTCTTTTTGTTTTAGCATTTGTAAATTGCCTTATTATTTCCATTGCTTAGCTATCATTAAGTGCATGAAATAGCACTGTTAATAGCAGGGTGATGGAACGACATTCACTGTGCAAAGAGCACGTTACTATGGGTAAACTGTATGCAACCTGCCAAGTGAAAGCACTATCATATCAAATGTAAAGGTTAGTATAATTATTCCTTCTGTGCATCAATATTTCTTAACTTATGTTCACATCTGGGTGGGTTTAAATTACTGAGACAAAAATGACAATGTCTACTGAAAGGACGCTAGTAAAAGATGGGGAATTGGCGTGGATGCCTAACATGAGGTTATTTGTCTCTCTAATCCTTGACAGTAAGAATGTTTGTAGGTTTTCCTTTTTAAATCCTTGCATTTTTCTACAAACTACATTTTTGTTAACCCTTATAGGGTAATAGATAATAAAATTGTTGGCTTGTCACAAAATTCACATATGCAAAATATTGTTGAAAGCATTTATGGTTTCAAATACACCCATTTCAAAAAGGAAACTCCCTATACAACATTCAATGACTAGAAATCTTGGCTTAAAATCTGTCTCTCGCCAATTTTCAGTTTTAGAATATGCTTGCATTTTTACATGACTCATATTCTTTAAAGATGTTGTAAATGTAACTAACTATCACATTTTCAAAACAGGCAAAAAGACTTGCAAAGAATCCTCACTTTATCTTTTGAAAAAAATCCAATGTCATTAATCATAACTGAAGTTCTTCAGTCACTCAGTATTAGTGATGTTGAAGTGAATTAACTAAAAGACTTTCATGCTTCTTGATCTTGGACCCCATGCCTGAAACCCTCATTCATTCAAATCTTCCTTACTTACATAAGTTGTCCTATTGAAGTCAATGTATCTCAGCATGTAAGTAGAGTTTGAAGAGAGGCCTTTGGTATATGAAAGCAGGAAACAGAGTTGGTTCTCATGATTCTTGCATAGAATCTGGTAGGTTTACATTCTTTTCAACATCCCTAATGCATAATCAGCTAAAATGATTTTAGATCCTAGAAATTGCTACAAGATGGTTATAAATTCTTTGTGTGGACAAGTTTTCCATTTGGTGGTAAAACTGGAAGGCCTTATCACTCTTTTATAACTTTTTATATAATTTTTATGAATGCAAACATAAGACATCAAAGACTGTAGGCTGAAAACTTCTCTGTGATCCAAACCAAGTGGCAAAATTAAGTCCTGAAAAAGTTAAGAATCACATCTGGTTTATGGTCTGCTTAGATGACTTGGCCTGAGAACATAGCACAGAAGTAGACTGATGCAGAATAAGGCTCAAATTTAATAATCAGGCTTGATTATTGAATACAGATATAAAGATGGATGAAATATAAAGCTTGTATTACATGTCTCCACTCATCACGTAACAAAAGAACATAAAATAAGGAGATGTTTTAGGGCTAAAAGAATGGACTGTGTCAAAAACACATCAGATGTAAGCAATATGGAATAAGACCTTATTACAGACAACACCCAAGGAAGAATGTAATGTCAATTTTCTGATACTTGGAGAGGGACCTGAGAACCTTAGGCCCAATCTGCCGTCACTCTGCACATGTGCTTCTCTTCATGTGAGTGACAGAAGGTCACAAAATCCTCTGTTATCGGCTGCCAATGGAGGGCTCTGCCAGCATATTACCACTGCAGAATGTCTGCTCTCCGCCCTTCTTCCCACCTCCCTTCCCTTCACTCCACTCCTCTTCCCCCCAGGTAGTCGTTCTCTTGGCTAGCTAACATAGTTGCTTTGGTAACTCTCACTTCTCATACTTCTCTGATCACAGCTCCTGCAATACAGCTTGTCTTGGGTGACAACAGTAGAAAAGAACATTCAACTGAAAAATTACATGCTGTGCTATTTTAATAACAATTACTATATACCTTGCTCATCTATTCAGCCACGTCTGCAAATCACATCACTGCCAATCCAAGATACATCTGAGGAGTTGAGGCACAGCCTATGGTGTATTGTCCCTTCAAACATCTTTCCATATGAACTGCTAGATAAGTATATTCAAAGGATATGCTCTTAGTAACATGCCTTTTTGGACTTTAATTGCTATTGCGCTTAGTGAAACAAATATGCACTTTATACCTTAGATTTCTCAGAATTAAGTCCTCTTTATAATATGTAACGATTTGAATAAATATTTTAGATAATGTTGCATAATATTCCTGCTAGATAAATTCCACAGTATTTTTCTGGGGTTTTTTTTATGAACACATCACAGTCATTTTCTCTAAATAACTTTCCATTTTAATACATTTTAAGGGTACGTAGACTGATTTTCTCTGCTTCTCTTCTCGTACTTCTTTTTAAGACTGCAAATTAATGCCTGTGTACAAGAGTAACAAAGCTCTGATGAGGTCAGTCTGTATGGAGAAAGCCTCATGGTATAGTGACAAATATCTACTTTTTCTATAGAACAACACATATAATCAGCATCCCAGTGACGAAAAAAGTCACATAAAGGGCAGTTCAGAACACATCCACATGGAGGTAAGAGTAGAGTATATGTTAATCAGTGCACAAATGTTACCAGACTTCTGAAATACAGAAGCATTCTTTGGGTTCAGAGGCCTCAGCATCCTCAGTCTACAGCTAAACAAGTTAGGAAACATTTCTATGGAGATAAGTAGTACATGTTCCTCTTCCATGTACTGGGGTATAAACAGTGGTCAATGGTTGAATGTGCTATATGGAAAAAAAAGTATAAAACTATTGTAAAGACTGAATAAGATTTTCTCTTATGTTAAATTTTAGATTCTTAAATATAAGTTCTTAAAGAGATAACTAATTATATCTGTTTATCTAAGCATATCACAACTTCAGGCTAAGGTCTCCAATTTTGTAACACCTACATGAATACAAAAGGTATACACATATCTGACTTCAGAGAAAACTGTAACAGAAGCCATTTTTGTGATTCAGAGAGAAAGGATGAATGAGGGCTAGAGATTTTAAGAAATGGAAGAGAGTGCATGCTTTTTCCTCTGTAGCTTTTCACAAGTCATTTAATGTTTAAGTTTTCCAGATGTAATATGAGTGCAATACCATTTCCATTTTCACAGAGGTGGTCAGAGGATGGACTTGTTGAGATACTGACCTGCACAGACTCAGCTGAATGGGGCCTGCAGAAGCGGTTGTACATTCAGCAGTTTGCCATCCTAATCAGCAGAAAAGGAGAGGCAACAATCCTAGAGGTGAGCAGTTGCACAAGAGACATAAAAGTAAAGTAATTAAAAATCATTGGGTAGAACAGTGATGAAGTTTGAGTAATTGCATTCTCCCTACTTACAAAAAATAACTCCCTGAAGCTTCAATTGGATCTACGATTTTTTTCTTTTTTCATTTGAAGACAACAGGTGTTGTGCTGTATCTTTGCGCATTGTTAATGAGTTGCCATGTTTCTCCTCAGCAGTGGATTGGCAAAGTGAATCCCTTTAGCATGTAAAACACTTTGTGGCTCTCTGAGGTGAAAGAATATATAGACGTTAAAATCAGCCTAGAAAGGCCTGATTTCTTAAAAGTCTAGAGCAGGGTTTCAGTGGTTAGAGCAGGTTTCTATAGAAGACAGCAGCAGGATCTGATTTCTCATGGGCAGTCTCAAGCTCAGCAATGCAGCCATATTCACCAGTTGCTGGTGAATTGCCCCCACAATTTTCTTGGTCAAAAAGACCATCACACAGATTTGTCAGCACCCAAATCAGTGAGTTTGGTAGAGGCAGTGTTGTAGGTTAGCACAGTTGCTTTCACATTCAGGTTAGTAAGGTAGTGAGGTTAAAAGGAGGATGGACTATAAAAAGGTTCTTTGTTTTCACATTAAGCCCAAATCTCAAATTAGGAAAGCAGAGAATTAAGGAAAGAGAAAAGAGTACTGGCACACCTGTAGCCTTCAAAAACTAGATTTCTTTCCAGTCTATTCTAGTCTCCAGTTCCTAAAACCACTTGCCAGTATAACATCTGAACATATGTATTTCATATGATAACAAATCCTTATAGGCCCCCTTCAGATACTGGAAGGCTGCTATGAGGTCCCCACACAGCCTTCTCTTCTCCAGGCTGAACACCCCCAACTTTCTCAGCCTATCTTCATATGGGAGGTGCTCCAGTCCCCTGACCATCCTCGTGGCCCTCCTCTGGACTTGTTCCAACAGTTCCATGTCATTTTTATTTTGAGGACACCAGAACTGCACACAATACTCCAAGTGAGGTCTCACAAGAGCAGAGTAGAGGGGCAGGGTCACCTCTTTTGACTTGCTGGTCACGCTCCTCTTGATGCAGCCCAGGATACCATTGGCTTTCTGGGCTGCAAGCACACATTGAAGCTGGCTCATGTTCATTTTCTCATCAACCAGCACCCCCAAGTCCTTCTCCGCAGGTCTGCTCTGAGTCTCTTCTCTGCCCAGCCTGTAGCTGTGCCTGGGATTGCTCTGACCCAGGTGTAGGACCTCGCACTTGGCATGGCTAAACTTCATAAGGTTGGCGTCAGCCCACCTTACAAGCATGTCAAGGTCCCTCTGGATGGCATTCCTTCCCTCCAGCGTATCAACCGAACCACACAGCTTGGTGTCATCAGTAAACTTGCTGAGGGCACACTCAATCCCACTGTCCATGTCACCGACAAAGATGTTGAACAATACCAGTGACATATACACACATAAGGAAGCAAGACCCAAAAAATCTCTATAGGCAAAAAAAAAGGAAATATCAGAATTTGTAATGATCCTTCATTCCCAAGCATTTATTCTGCAAACTTGCAATGAAACCTTCATAACACACAAAAAGGTATAAATTTCCACATAAGATTTTCGCATTACTTCAGGTGGTCACTTACCAGCAGACTTCAAGAATTGAAAAGCACCAAAGAAGGCAGAAAAGAAGTAAAAATGGCCCCTCCATTTAAACTTCCCATATAATTTTTTTTAAAGGAAGTCAAGAGTGAACCCAAAAGGGAGTTCATAACAAAAACAAATATATTCTGAGGTTTGTGATTTAAACACCGTAACACTAGATTGTGATCTTAGTTATAGCAGATAAATCTGAAGTAAATCCATTGACATCAAATCAAAACCAGAGTCACTGAAGTCAGTTACTCCGGATTTAGAGTGACATGGCAGAGATTTGAATTTGGCCCATGCTGTTTAGATAAGTCAATGTATATTAAGGGAAATAGAAACCAAGACAGCAGAGTGCAGAGAAACTGAGCTGATCAATAAAATGAAAGAGTTTACACATGAGAAGAGAATTACTTAATCTTGGAAGAATAATAAAGATGATTAAAAGGTGACATTACTGAGGTATTTAAACAAGTTGAAGATTACGATAAAATTAAGTTTGATGATCTATTTGAGTTTGCTGAAGAGATGAGAAGTGGAGGATTTAGGTTTAAGTAAAGTGGGAATATATGTAAGAAAAATTTAAAGAAGTACTATTTTACAGAGACTGATAAAAGAAGATGGAAGGTATTTCAAATTCAAATGTTTGAGACATGCTGTATTAATATTTAAGCAAATACAGCAAGACTATCTTCAACCTAATGCATTTAGGTGATATCAGTTAGTTTTCTACTTGGAAATAATCATTTTTAGAGAGCTTATTCTTACTAAGTTTTTACCCTGAATATCTAGATCAAACCAAAGGTACAAAGCTTAAAGCTGTGCACATTTTTGAGCAATGTCAGTTTCTACCAAGTGCAGATCTGGTCTCGTGTTTTTCTTTCACTTGGCCAGACTGGCAGACTCTCAGGCCTCCAGAACTTGGTTGCATGCATCGGCAGGGTGGCAGGAGGAAGCTTACACTTCTGTTGTCCACATATAACCTGTTTGGTGGGTAATTAAAGGATTTTTATCTCCAGCACAGTCAATCTGGCACCTTTCAATGACTCAAACTGACAGGAGCAGAAGACAAAAAAGAAAGAATGCTCTTTATTCTTATTGAAAGATTAAAAAAGTAGAAAAGATAAACAAGTCTTATGAACAGTGTATTACTGGATTTTTTTTTTCTGCATCTCTGAAACACTATTGAAGAAGACAAAGCTCAGCCTAATGCCTTACTTCCAAACATCTTTATGTATGTAATCTTCTGCCTTCCCCAATACGTACAGGTCTGCTACAACTTGGCGTAAGCATATTTTTAATAAAAGAAATCGACATGTGAGTCTAATCAGTGTTGTGCATCCGTGCAAATAAAAAGATAAATCTATAAAAGATCAAATAAGGAAATAATCCAAAGGTTTATTTCCATAGTCCCACTTTACATTTTGTCCTCCCCCTTTACTTTCCCAACCCTACAAGACTTAAAAATGAGTGTAATCAAGAGAAAGTTTTAAGTCACTGTAAAGAATGGCAATAGCAGAGATTGTTAATATTTTCTCTTTTTTCCCCTCATATTATATTGTAAGACTCTGAGGAAGTGTTATGTCTGTCATATGTAAAATCTCAACCCACCTCAGTTCCATAAAGTTTACCTTTTCACTCAGACTTCAGAGCTCCAGTATTGTTATGTGAATACGCCTCACACACCACATTGAAAAGGTTTTGCCAAGAGGACTTCATGAAGGGGTGTTTTTTGGTCATTAAATGTGTGATTCAGATGGGAAGTTTGAGGTTGAATTTTCTCAGGACACAAATGCTCCAGACTCCATTGCTCATCAGCAGTTACTCTAACACCTTTAAGCTATCAACACACCCAAACTGGTTTGTAAAGATGAAAACAAACCTGTCATTCACAAAGAAGGGAAGGGCAGGAAAAAGCACAGCTCCACGAATCCCAGCCTCAAGGAGGGGGAGCTTGGAATGTGAGTAGCAAAACTGAGGAGATAGATGGGATTTCATATGATCTGCAACCACTTCTTCCTTCACGAATCTATTTTGTTGGATATTTTGTCTTACCCCATTCAGGGTTGAGTCCATCCTATTTTATGTAAGCAATTAACTGAAAGTTGGAACCAAACTCACTATAAATTTCTTATATAAGTGATGAAGAAAGCTGTCTGTTTTCATAAGGAAATTCAACTTTCAATCCACTGCAAGGTAAATTGCCTTTTACACTTGCATCTGTCTTTCCCATGACTGTGTAGGAAGACTACAGTGGTTGCTCTCCTAAATCAAATATCTCAGTTATGCTCCTAGTTAGACCCCGTAGAGTGTGATTGTGGAGTCCAGTCCTGAAGTACCTGGGCGTTTTCAAAAGCTGCTATGTATAGTGAATTCGTTTGTGAATTTGACTCCTGGAACCTGACACCTAAAGTTAGGTGAGAAATCCTGCTAAGTCCCAGGGTCACAAAAGTTGTTAAATGAACTCATTCTACTCATAATTTAGGTTACTGTGCTAACCACTGTAACATCTTTCCCTCTTTTTAGTCTCATTTCCTTGAAGAAAGAAGACTGATGGGATTACATGTGCAGGCTGGCTGGCTGTCCACAGCTTTGAATAGTTTTTTCCTGACCAAATCTATTGATCAATTTCAATCACACACAAAATCATCAAGATGTTTAAGTTCCAACATACTCATGAAAATCATGAAGTAGAGGAAAGCAAATCTGATGTCTCAGGTGAAGAAAAAGAAAAATATAGTTCGTTGTCCACTCTGGCAACAGCCAACTGGCTGATCAAACACAGGTTGCGACGGTTTCTGCTCAAGAAAGATAAAATAAAGAGGAAGGATTGGGGGAGTATGCCAAGCAAGGGGAAGATGAGGGGACAAAAGACTTTTATCTTCCAGTTGATTGAAAGACAGACTGAACTTGTTCCATTAGTGGAACAACTTATTTTTCAACAAGAATGTGGTAGGTATTATTGCTTCTCCCATCATTTTTTATTTTTTTTCACTAGCATCTGGAAGGTAAATACATGAGGAACTTAATTGTCAAAAAAATTTTTTTTTAATTTGTTTTGCTCAGTTGAAAATATTTTGGGGACTGCACTTCATTACAAAACAGCAAATATCTATTTCTTTGTGCATACTTCCATTTCTGCACACACAAGTGACAAACGGAAAAACCTATTCCTTGGTTATCTGCAGCTGGGAAAATGGCAGAAGCAGTTTTAGGGACATACTTAATGGATCAAAAATGCTATTGTCACTTGTGGCAAAATGCAGAACTAGTACAAACTCATTTGGCCAATTCACACTTGTTTATTCACACTTGTTTGATGTATTTCAAAAGCATAATGCTATGCTAGATCAGCTATCATCTGTCTTGCTATAGCCACCATCAGCCCAGGATAAACACCATCCTAATACTCTGATTAATTTGACATAAGTACTGTCAAGTTCTCATACCTGAGCCAGATCACGTTTTGTGGAGGACAATACAGTTATGCACAGTCTGGTATTAATGAGGGCAGACCAAGGTCTAAACTACAGCTTCCTTCGCTGTTTAAGACATAAATGGTAGCCAAGTGCAAGTTACTGTCTATAGGTCTCCTCTGATGCTGTCCAGTTTTCCATATTCAGTCCAAGTACAAAAGCATTTTAGCACTATAACCATATGAATCTCACTTTCCGTTACGCTGTCCCAAATATTGCACTGAGCCTGCTTTACTCCCAGATGATTATACATAATGGGCAATGTCTGTTTGGAAGTGTGCTGCAGGGATTGTGAGCAAATGAGCTGTCTCAAACTTACAATGTGGGACTGCTCTACCGTTAACAGAATCTTCTGACATTATTTCAAGCAGTGAGATTATTAAGTGTCATACAGCTAAAGAGGAGAGGTCATTCAATGGAAATATCAGCAAACTCAGTCATACGTAAAACATAGTAGCAAGTGCTCTATGTGACATTAACCCATTTCTGCCATAAATCTATAGAAGATCTGTTTTAAACTGGCATGTGAAATAATATAATTTTATGTGTGGCATGGTAAAACAATGCCAACTGTGCATAACAGACTTTTCCTGCAGTGGAAAAGTCTCTATGCTTGGGCCCATGTCTTGCTGCAAGAAAGAAGGAAGAATGCATTTTAGGAATGCGAATTAAATACAACTTCATAGTTAAAGGAATTACGGTTACTAGACAGCTGGCAAGAGATAGATTTTAAGAATATTCATATTAAACAGCTGATCACAAATAAGGTTAGCACATCTTTCTAGATCTGATCAACTGGTCTCAAATTATGTGTATATATACATAAGTAATAGAAATAATCTCATGGAAAGCGGAATACACCATAAACCCAAAATATCAAACCTGATACCTAATCACTTCTCCCTGAACTTCAAAGAAGCAGCTTCAGACCTTGGTGGAGCCTGATCCCAATTTATGAAATAGGCATTGTGCTTGAGGGAATGGGGAAGAAATACTCTGAAATTAATTTAACCCAGCTGGAACATGTTGCATAACAACATAACTAGACAAAGTTGTGTCTCCAACTCAAGAAGAGAGCAACCCTTTCACTCTGCCCACTTAGTGAAGGACAAAAAAAAAAGCAGAGACCAACACAGAGTGAAATAGGATCTTGTGGAGAAAATACTGGGTTATAACTTAGATGCTTGAATCACTCCTAGCCTGCTGTGTGAATCTGTTGTTTCACGTTTGGCTTTCCATGCCATATGCATCTTTTCCCATTCCTTTGTACAGTTTCTAGTACAATGAAGCCTGCGCATGCTAGTATAATCAAGTGATAACAACAGTGGCATGGGATAGCCTGGCAAGATTAGAAGTGTGCGTAGGAGCAAATAAAATCTTGTGCTCTGCAATAGTCTGCTCCATCATGAAAGTGTTGCATTAAATTGCATTAGTCATTTGGAAGACTGAAAAGGAGATAGTGCTATTGTTAAACAGTGTTGGCACAAATAGTTCAGTACAATTCTTTTTATATGGAACAAAATGGTTAATTCCTGCATCCTCAGCCCCTCCTGTAGACAATAGTTGGTGTGAGACTTGCTGGAGAATTGAAAGCATTTCATCTTTTAACCCAGTCATGAGGTTCTACCACTAAACAGAGCTGAATATTATTTGCAAGTATTGCTTTGGAAACTAAGATGACAGAAAGGATGCCTTTGTGGTGAAGGGAAAGAATTATTTCTATAATGCAGGAAATTCAGTTCCAGCCTAGTTCACCAATGCCCATGTGACCTGAGGAACATGTAAGCTCAGGTTCTCAGTAGAGGTGCGAGAGTTTACCTACGGAAGGTGCTGAGGCCAGGTGTGTATTATAGGTCCAGAGAGGTGTTAGACTCATGCAGAAAGGCTAGCCTTTAAACATTATGGTCTGAATGACCTGGGTGTTTTCAAATCTCATCAAGTCTCAGTAGAGAAACTGAAAAGATGCACCAAGGAAAGATCTCTTCATAGTTGCTTTTTTCCCTTATGCTTCCATTACTGCCACTGCCAGAGACGATACTTAAAAGGTTGTTCTGCTGAGGAATGGTTGCTTTTCTGTTATAGCTGTGTTTTGATACAGACAATTCCATGTGAGTCTCAGATTCAGATCTCTGCAGGTCTCGGTTTCTCTCGTCCATCCTCTGACTTTCCTGACTAATTTGTTTGGAAGTTTGACTCTCGGCCCCACTGGCTTATGGGATTTTTGCCATTAGCTTTGCTGAGCAAAGATTTTCTCTTATAGTCTTTGAGCGCAGAACTGCCTCCTATTATATGTGTGATGTGTCTAGCTCACTGGGGTGCTGAAGTCAGTTGGGACTGCCAGATACTACTGTATGGCAAATAAATGTTAGTATACATGGAGGAAGAAGAGAGATTGTATAGGTTTTCTTTTAACCACTATATAAAAATTACTTCAAGCTTGAAGGGCTTTGAGATATTACATTTTAAACAGCACTTTTATTTTTATTTTTATTTTTTGCAGGATCTCCAGCATTTTTCATGTGCAGACTGATGGCTAACATCTCTTCACAGTATTTACAAGAAAAATACATAGTGCTAAATAATTGCCACATGCTGTGGGAAGAACTTCTGATTTTAATAAAAACAATCTGGTCTGCATCAATGATAAGGGGGCATAATTTCTTCAAATAGGGAGCCAGCTCTTTGAAAAGAATCTTACAGTCTACACTGATCTCAGATCAGGGTCTGCAGAGTAAACATAAATCAGAGGCCTGGCCGTTTTTATGAATGAAGAGTATTGTCCTCATTTGAAGGGAAATTTTGGCAAAGAGATTTTACTTGGAGAAAGAAGGTTATGGTGCACAGGACAAAGTGCCCTGGAGTATGTGGGGCTAATTGCTGCTCTCCCTTTCTTTATTTACTGGATGATTAGCTCTTGCATTAGGTCTTTGCTTTTTTCAGGGAATGAATCTTCTCAGTTGCAAGGTAGGGAGCAATAACTGAACAGAATTGCTGCCCACATCATGATTGCTTTTAGCACTGTCAACCCATATTTCATACATTACCACCTCTATTCACTGCTCTCTCACACAGAGCCCATCTCTCTGGTTTGTATGTGTGTGGGCTGCCCAATGCATTTGAGTCAAGCCTTACTGATATCCAGGGGACTTTGTCTGCACACAGTGATCCATCATACCAGGAGGACCAGGTAGCAGGACTGAGGTTTTGCTATCTTCTCCTCTTTGCTACATCTCTATCTTGCTGCTTGATAAGCTCTCCAGTCTCTCCTCTACTGTTGCTGCAGACACTGCGTCAGTATTCTCCACCCTGCATTTCTCACCAAGATACAATCAATCTAATCTTACTGTCCATTGTTTCTGTAATTAATGCATTGGTGCATGACAAATTGCTAAACAGAGGAAAAGCAGAGAGTTGTCTTTGGATTGTATGGATACCAAACAGAAACTGCAGGGATGAAAAGAAAAAGACAGCAGATGTCCAAGCAAACCAATTGTTGTCAGTGGACTCAAGGATGACATTTGAAGGGTAGGCACCAAAAGCAGATCATTTTAGGCAGCTGTACAGACAGTTACATTTGCTGCAAACACAGTGGGTTGCAACTAGAAGCACATTTCCTTGTTGAAGATCATTTTTCTAAATATTACAGGTGAACCAAATCTCATGGATTTTCTTCAGTTTTATAATAAACAATAAGGGCATACGTAGTGCCTTCATCCCACTGATCTTAACCTGTTCTATAAACTTTAAGCATCCTTCTTTTACATCTGAGAAAGAGCAGAGAAGAGATTTACTCAAAGTGACAATGTAAATTAACAATAAATTGAAGAACAGGACATAGGTCTCCAGAATTCAGCTCTACATTCATACCAATAGTTCTCAGTTGTACATCTGGGAGGCACCAGCTGATTTCATTTTGTGTAAAATGCATGTGCACAGAAACTTAGAATACAAAAAAAAACCAACAATTTTGTTTTAACTAATATGAATGGTTTGGGTCAGTTTTTTTGTGATTCTAAATGCATATGCTTTGAATACTTCCTTAGTTGTGTATTATTACATGTCTCAAGCAGCAGGTTGTATAAAAGGATACAATATTTTTCAAGTTTCTGCTATGGATGTGACCTCCAGGAAGACGAAAATTTCCATGGTGTTGGAAAAACAGAAAAACAAGACATATAGCCAACCATAATAATTACTTTTTGGCAAAGTGCTTGGTGGAAAATTTCCCATTGTCATTGTACAAACAATGCACGTTCTCCCATGAAACAGTGTCAGAGTGTTTCTCATAAACATATGCACCATTTCCTCTTCGGAAAGGTCAAGTAAAATAGCATCTATCAAGAGGAGCGTTTAGAAGCAACCCACCTGTTATTGCCAGCCAACAGCAACTCAGAGAAATGATGCTAGTGTATCTTAGTGAAAGACAACTCGGTCTGTCTATAGCGGATTTTTATGGCCTAAGAACACACTGGTTGAAATTCACAATCCATTACTTTAAACTAGCTTTGTGAGGCCCATTAAAGTCAGTAAAGATAAATCATTGAGGTTTGGATTAAATGCCTCAAAGGGAGTATTGAAAAGATATGTGCTAGTGTATCAATGGAAGAAGTCTTTTGAGCCTTCCTACAAGATGCTTCCACTTAGAGGCCTTCTTTTTTGAAACAGGAGCTACAACAATCAGCCGACATCTTGCTAACAAGAATAGTGCAGCTCAGCCGAAGTCTGTGTGCTTAAAGCAGTAAAGGCTGAACAAAATTATTTAGGCCATGTTATGCAGGACAGCAGACAATATTGTCATAATGATACCTTGGTCTTGATTAATCACAGATCTATACCACACCTTACAGACAATGATCTGCACATCCCTGATGATCCATAAATGAGATCTACAGATATGGAAAAGATGATTTTAAAAAGCAAGTTAATTTTCACTCTAGAGCATATTGTGGTTGGGCAATTTCTAAAGGAGAGAAGGGCACATTACCAGCAGGAAAATATTTATGACTCTACCAATAATGAGAGGTGAGAGATTAGCTACTGAGAGCTTACAAATAATCACACCCTGGTAAAATAAAAAAAAAAAAAATCAACAAAAAACAAACAAACAAACAAACAAAAAAAACAAACAAAAAAAAGCCAAGCAAACCAGCTTTGCTCTTTCAGCTGGTTGTGACCTTGGCATTTAAAAATTAGAATTAATCAATTACCAAAGTATCTTCCAGGAAAATTAGCCCTTCAGATTTCATTCCAATTTTCAGTCTCCCCAGTTATTTTGAAGCATCTCCGCAATGTGCATGTATATGTATTTTTATACTTATGTATACAGACCCTTTAAATAAAGTATCATTTAGGAACCTGCATTCAGGGGTTCAGAGGAGAACAAGTAAGGGTAGGCATTGAACAAACAGTAGTGAAAGGTTTCTGAGTGACTATAATGCATATGACAAATGGAAAGGGCCACTGAAATCTGAAGTCTCACAGAAGAGAAGTTTAATATGCGGGTCATCAGGGAGTGGAGGAAGAATCGGACAACTTGAAGGGCAAATCATGCTAGAATTCTGTGCAAGCCACTGAACACAAATGACAAATACACCCAGAGACAACACTCATGTGGACAAATACGCTGTATAATCCCAGACACTGTAAGAAACATGTAAACATTCAAGCTTGCATTTGCATACATTCTGAAAATGCTAGAGGACGTTTTTGCAAGCTATTATTTAATTTATTCACAAGGTCGATTTGGAAACAGTGTTCAAATGTTTTGGAAATACGTCAAGAACATCGTTTTATTTCATGGTATTGTGGTAGCATCTCATTATATTAGTCTAATATGAATGCAGCACAATGAAAAAGCTATTGTGATGGTATTGTACTAGGCTAAATAGATAGAATGTTATTACAGTACTGTAAAAGGAAAGATTTATAGGTTACCATTTGCATTTATGAGTAAGAACAGCACATGCAGCAACATACTTGGCTATTTGGACTCCCAAGGAAACTAAACCTTTTGTTATATTCAGAGTAATCAGACATTTGAGTAGTGAACGACCCTGTTATTGCTGGAAAAAAAGCAGCAGCAAGGGAGAATAGGTGTGTTGACTCTGCTTCTGGAACAGTTTCTTCTGCCACACTCCCCAGAGGCTTTATCCCCTTTCAACAAGAACATCAGGATCCCAGACAGAATAGGATCCAATTGCACATCAAAGCAGCCTTTTTTTTTTCAGGATGGACAACTAAGGGGCACAATTTTAATTTCTACAGAAATGCAGCCAGCAGGGAAACAGAACTACCTTGTATGAGCTGAGGAATGTCTTTGCCTTCTCCAAGATATTTTCCACTATGATTAGAGGCAGAGGTGATGGAGGAGAGCTGAGGGGATTTCTCTGTTTCCTTGCTAAAAACATTTTGCCAACTACAAGAGGTTTTCTGTAGGGCATCCCTTCATCCTTTTTTTTCCCTTGCTGAGTTTGGATTGATAAGATATAAGAGGCTCCTATTTAAAGGAGAAAATCCCTGTTTGCTTTCAACTTAGGTGAATAAATATGATCTGGAGAAGAAAAAATCCTGAGCATCAGATCCTCGGTGTTGTAATCACCATAGTTGTGGTGACTTGAATGAAAATACACTGATTTGTGTCAGTGAAGGCTCTGGCCCTATAACATGAATGAACCTTTGTAAGACATTTTTGTTGAACATTTCTCCATGCTTTGACTGTTGCTGCTGTCTCTTGAAAGAATACACATTTTAAAAACTGATTCCAACTGAAAATCTAATATAATAATAAGAATTCTTAAAAACAGGAAATAGCACTCAGCTGGGAACAAGGGCTTGATGGAGAGCCTGTGGAAATCAGTGGGGATCCTACTAAGACTTCTCACAGGTTTGGATTATTCCTAAAAATAAACGTTAAAAAGTGTATGAAGGAAGACTTTTAGTTTAGTGTGAGGTGTCCCTGCCCGTGGCAGGGGGGTTGGACCTAGATGATATTAATGTCCTTTCCAACCCTAACTATTCTGTGATTCTATGATTCTATGAAACAGGTGCTTAATTCTCAGTAAACTCTGCAAAATGAGATGTTATTTTCCTTAAGACCTATGGAAAATCCCAAATAAGATCACAAATACAGAAGACTTTCACATGTAAGTGAATTACAGAGAAAGCTTTTTACCATGAAATTTGCAAGTGAGGCTGGACTGATCCTGAGTGCTTTCAAGAATCCTCATGTTCACTTTGGCAACACATGCATCGATTGGATGTCAGTCAGGAAGAATAGGTTTTCAATATCACTTTATGGAACAGATATCTTTGTTTAAGAAGGGACACCAGGCTGTGAAGTGCTAGATGCTTTCTGCCAGGCACTAAATGTCTTCATTACTGCTGAAAGTGCTCCACATCCTGCCAAAGTTGGTCAGCAAGGCAGGATGAGTGTTTGGAGATAGCACCCCCTTCACAAAGGAGTCGTTGGCAGCCCATGCTCCTCCATACCAGCAGTGAGCTCATAAATACACTGGCCTGTGCTAGTAAAGTCTAAAATGAAGTAATAATGTTTTGTGAGATTTATTTTCCTTCTCCTCCATCTTTCAGTGATGGAAACAACTTGTTTCAAACTTCTCCATACAAGAGAGTATACCTCCTTTATTCATGCCAGCCCAGCTGCATGGCACTTCTGACACCCCAAGAATAAAGAAGGACCAGCAGTCCCATCACTGTTCTTCCTTAGAATATGCCACATGGTATGGGAGGCACTAACACTGCAGTCATGCAACACCTCGCTTACTTCCTTCCGTGAAGTCTGAGTCCATCCTTATTTGCTTACCATCTTACTTGCTACAGAAGCATAATAAAAGCAAGAAACAGAAATGTTTTCAGGAATTTTGAAGAAAGTATCAGCCAAGCTGCTAGCACGCTGCAGTCTGAGAAGCACTGTATCATAAACCTTTCTGCAGAAATGAAATCTCTTGAAGTACTGATATCAATGTCAAGACATGTTCTATCACTCTGCCAGGGTTACCTCCCAGCTACCTTTAAAAATGTTATTAAACTTCTTCAGGAATAAAATCTCTTGAGGAATCCATGATACAGTAATAAAATAATAACTAGATCTAAAAAAAAAAAAAAAAAAAAAAAGGAAATGTTTGAACGTTTGGCCCATGAAATCTTTATTGTAAAAAGCAGACAAGCCAGAGTCTTTAGGATGTTTAAGAGAAATTTTATCAAACCTGTTGATTTTAAGTAGAGAGTATTCAGACATTTTTGGAAGTAACAATACATAAATGATAAACAGATGGATAGGTAGACAAGCAGACAGATGTTTATTGATTAAAAAACAACAACATAACATGAAGAGATGGGAAAGGCTTTTTTCTTTTATATATGTATATAAATAACAGTCTTTGAGACGCTGGATCCTGTGGGATGAATGAGGGGTTCTCTAGTTTTAGCAAAATTGTAGTATCAGTAAGCAAATGAATTATTGCAAATAAATAGTTCCTTTTAGAGTTAGAAAATAACATTACTGAGCTGCCTGTAGTTACAAGAAACTACTGCTCAGTAATGCCAAATAATCCTAATCAATGTCTTAAGTGATTATTTAAGACCAATTTAATCACATTGAAACTATTCAAATTAAATATTTGGGGGTTTTTTAGCATAAGATATTCCTCCTCAACCTTAGGTAGAATCAAACAGAATTAACCCCTGATTTAGCTACCCACATCTTATTTATTTGTGTTAAAACT
This sequence comes from Neopsephotus bourkii, assembly GCF_033783945.1. Classification (NCBI taxonomy): domain Eukaryota; kingdom Metazoa; phylum Chordata; class Aves; order Psittaciformes; family Psittacidae; genus Neopsephotus; species Neopsephotus bourkii. Next base: position 2,257,813 of record NW_026900878.1, read on the forward strand.
TTTTGCTGACTACTGAAATACAGATTTTTCCAAGGTTAATGATGAAGTTTAAACAGATGTTATATTTTGCTGGAGTATTTCCATCCATGTCCTACCTACAGATCTACCAGAGTTCTCCACATAGCCCAGGTGTTTGCAGTCAAAACGTATTTGAATGATGAGTTTTAGGTGCTTCATGGCCTTTGCTATACAAGTCACTGTCTTAAATATGTAATTGTTAGGTTTTTACTCCCAGAAGCATAATCCATGCTCTGGACTACACGTAAAGACTAGAAATTAGAAACTGCACTGATTGTTGATTGGTACCGGCTAGCCTTCTGTGGATCTTCCCTCAGCCTCTCAAATTTCTTGGCTCACATTCCATGAGGCTTCTCTCATTGACCATACAGGGAAAATAAAGAGATAATTTTGGTCCTACAGATCACATGTTAAGGCCAGGAGTTAATTTTTTTTCTTTAGTAAGTATGTGAAAATGAAGTATTTATACATAATCTTACTTCCACAATGTAGAAATAAGTCCACTGACTCATAAAAGCACACATATGCTTAAATCTAGGTATCTAGTTAAAGGTCTATATGATTCAGTACCTTTATGCCAAAGCAGAAAATAATAACCAACTTTTCTCTTTCATACTGTCATCTCCCAGCTGAATTCAGCTTCTAGAAGCTTATGACATTTTTCTTTGATTATTCTCGGGAGGTCACGTCTTCAAAGAACAATCATGCTACACATTTGCAAACAGAAATATTTGTTAAGGCCAATGTTCATCCCAAAGGGATCTCTCCATATTGGTGTACTGCTGAATTTTTGCATTTTACAGGAACATAAAATAGGAAGTCATTTATTGTTCTATACGGAGCCTGTGACAGACTACTAACTGGAAAACTGGAGACCATAAAACATCAAATGATCACATTTTTGAGTCCTGCTATCATGCTTGAAAGGAAATGTTTTGGTTCATTAAGCATTCCGCAGGTTAAAAACAAATTATCTCCATTTGTGTTTATTTGCAGATCTAAAGAGCTATCAAGCTCAGAAACCTCTTCTGGACTATTAAAACCATCCAGCACCAATTTTAAGAGTTCTTGGGAAGCAGCTTGCAAGCAAGTAGCACCCAAAACCAGGGGCAGACTTTCAGAGAGCTCCACCTCCAACACATTGAGTTTATTTTAGGTCACAAACAAGAAGCAATCCCTTCTGAAAAATCTGTGCTTCATTAAGAATTCTGAGTATTGTTAAAAATCTGGTGCTCACTGAAGGTGCTGAGTACTTGAAAACTTAGTGCTAGGTTGGAAAATTGGTTGCATGCCAGAAAAACTTTTTGAGTTAGAAATGCGTTTTTAAAGGAATTTCAAGGTACATATCCAGCTACCAGAATATCTTTTAAGAATGTCTACGGCACTGGTGTAGGGAAAAAAAGGAGAAGACTTTGTTGTATGGTGACATCATTACATATCACGTACTCATTTGCATCATAGAGTTAGAGAAACAAAAATTTGAGCAAGTTTATCTTGAAGAGTTTAAAACAAAGCATTTTCAGTCCACTTGTTAATAATTATTCTGAAAATGAAAGCTAACTTAGGGTTTGGGTTGTTTTGGTTTTTTTTTTTACTAAGGTAGCTGGATTAATTGCTGACATGAAATAGTGGTAGAATTTTGAGAAGCCAAGACTCAGGTTTAAGAGCCTTACATTTTAAAGCTACCAACACAAAAAGCTTTTGCGAAGTCTAAAGGCAGTTAAAACAGCAGTCATTTAGGCTGGGGACAAATTATTTAATCAGAACAAAGCAGTTCAATACTGAGCATTTGACATTATTTTTCCCCTTTGGGCCAAACCATTGTTCTGCTATTTGGAATAAAAGAAAAAGGAAAAGAAAAAAGATAATATTTTTAGGTCTTACACACTTGTACTTTCCCATTAGCTCTTCACAGGATAAAGAACTATGATGAGGTAAACTAGACATTGCCCATACAAAATAATCCCAGAAAAGACAAATTCCAATGGGCAAAATACTGTAATAAGGATTAGATAGTGCTGGGCTTTTGGATATTCATTCTTCAAAACTTCTTCAAATGTTTAATGCTCAGTGGTCAATAGACATTTGGAAAATCCCCTTAATAACAGGCTTTAACTTTTGATTGGCTCTGAAGTGGCCAGGCAGTTTGGCTAGATGATCATTGTAGGTCCCTTCCAACTGCAACTATTCTGTTCTGTTCTGTTAAATCATGGTCCTCTATGGGGACTGATAAAGCCAATGGCAAATATAAAAAATATTTATTTTCTACAAGGGTAAAAAAACCCAACTGTTTTTGGGAGGACACAACTGGGATTTACCAGGAAGAATCTGCTACACAAAGAAAGATATATAAAAATACAGCCAAATCAATGTATAAGCCAACCAGATACAAGCCAAATATCTTTTTAAAAGAACAAGAAGAGGGAGTGTTTAATATTTGTTTCTCAGGTATGCATTAATGCCCTGTCTGCACTGTAATCTATGAAACATCTGGGACTGATCTGAGATTGCTATTCCACCAGATGTACTAGATAATTTGTCCATTCTCAGGTGCAGTGATGTGGACATTGTCTGCATAATGAGCCCGTAATCTTCCATCTCAGACCCTCACTAAACATAAGGCTCTGGCTTCTCTTCTTACATATGATTTCTGATTGTTTCCTTCCTTTACCTTACATGGAAGATAAAAAGATCTAGGCTTATGAGGGAGCATTCAGTGGAGAACAGCAGTGCCATGTCCACTTTCTCCTGGTGGTGACCGCTGGATGAGAGCTCCAGGAACAGTCCTGTCCTAGCCCACCTGTAGGAAGGTGTCTATGGAAAGTGAGAATGGCTCCACCTGGAATATCTTTCTATCCACCCCCTAAGAGCAGATAATTTCCATCTGCTGCATGCTAATGCAAGGTAACAGGGAGGTAACTGTTGTGTAAAATGATCTCTGTTTCATTTCATCTGATTCAGCCCAGTGAAAAATTAGTCCTACACCCACCAACGCCCTTAAAGGGATATGTTCTTTTAATGTGTGAGATGAACAGGAGGAGGACAAGAGATGAAAAAGAACTGTGATAACTGTGGGACCTAGAAGCTATAGTGTGCTCAATTAATTAGAATCTTCACTTGTTTAAAAAAAAATGGTCTCTGTGTGCACATATTTAAAAACTGGTAATAAAATATCACTACTGCACCACTATGGAGTCTCTTTGAGATGCTCAATGAAATACTTGAATTACAAAGTAACAATTTCCATTGTTAGAAGTTGCTGCTATTCTCTTTTTATTGATGTCATAAAGTAGGTATTTATGAGATGAGGTTATTAAGATCAATAGTATAAACGGAACACCTAATTCTCTCTTTTTCAGGCCAGTACAAAGCATTCCTCTGATGGAATATGTAAGAATAAAAGGTGACTGGATACTGTCAGTTAACCCTAATCCAAATGCAAAGAGCTCACCCTATTAACAATGAGTCATTTTTTACATGTTTCTTAGATCTGAAACTATCTTGTCCCTAAGTAGCCTTTATGAAATGTACAGATTTGAATTCACTGCAGAACTGGATTTGCCACATTTACAACTAACATCAAACCTCTATTTTTGCCTTTTTTTAAATAAGGAAGAGAAGATGGAACATTTTATTTTAAAATCCATTTAGTGGTGTGTTTTTAATAAATATAATCCTTCTCTGTGAAAAAAGTCCTTTTGCAAAGACCAAAAATCTCAGATTACAGGGCTGTTACTCTTCCCATCTCCTGAATAATGAGGTACAAAGAAATTATGTATGGACTTGGTAAAATTTATATATACTAAGGAAGAACTGAACCTGTATTTATAGTTTCACTACTCAACCCAAGTACTAAGAAAAAATTTTGAGCAAAATGCAGTTACCAAACTCTCTCAACTATTTCTAACGATCTGACTCTCATTTACCTTTTTCACTTGTAATCAGCAGCGTCATCAATCACTGCTAATTTAAGGCCATGATTAAGTAATATCAGCTTATTTTAGTGGTCATTATTAAGGAAAAAGATTTGCCAACAACTGATCATGTTGTTCCTAATGACTCTGCTCCTAGAACTGCATTCTACAAGCACTTGTTAATTTCAGCAAGATTTACACATGGGAGCAAGGGTATGAGAAGTTCTTTAATCATGAGATGCTACAGAAGGTGGAGAGTACTCTCCATTGTTAAATGAAGAAAAATTTTGAAGAATTTTTTCTAAGATGTTACACAAAATACTTAGAAAGTTTGGATCAACTTCAGCAACAGAAAAATGTTAAAAAAAAAAAGTAATTAATATTGTGTAATACCCTGCATTAATCATATATTTTTAAACCATGTGGCTTTCAAAAATGCACTGCAAAAACCGCTATAATATTCAAAAATCTAAAAAAAACCAACCAAAAAACCTTTAACATCTTATTTCACAAAAAAAGTTATTCGTCCTTTGTCTTGTTTCGTTTGTAGTATTGTACAGTGAGTTAATTGAAACTGTTAGCAAACTGAGACATGAGTTTCCACTATAGCTCTTCCCAGTGAAACTTTAATAAGTTCAGTACCTCACAGAGTTCTCCTATGTGGCTATGCATAAGAACTTTGTACCCATCGAAGAGGCTGTTACTAGATACAGCAAATTTGCAATGAAAATTAAAGTACATAATCTGTTGCATACTAACACTAGTAGTAATTACTACCAGTAGTCATTGACTGGTAGTCTTTTCCATTCTGCTTACAAATATATTGTGCTTGGAAAAATCATAGAAAAACTATCAATGGGGTTTGCATAGCTGGTGACAGAATCATAGAATCATAGAATAGTTAGGGTTGGAAAGGACCTCAAGATCATCAAGTTCCAACCGCCCTGCCATGGGCAGGGACACCTAGCTCTAAACCATATCACCCAAGGCCTCGTCCAACCTGGTCTTGAACAACTTCAGGGATGGAGCATTCACAACCTCCCTGGGCAACCCATTCCAGTGCCTCACCACCCTCACAGGAAAGAATTTCCTCCTTATATCCAATCTAAACTTCCCCTGTTTAAGTTTTAACCTGTTACCCCTTGTCCTATCACTACAGTCCCTAATGAAGAGACCCTCCCCAGCATCCCTATAGGCCCCCTTCAGATATTGGAAGGCTGCTATGAGGTCTCCACGCAGCCTTCTCTTCTCCAGGCTGAACAGCCCCAAGTTTCTCAGCCTATCTTCATATGGGAGGTGCTCCAGTCCCCTGATCATTTTCGTGGCCCTCCTCTGGACTTGTTCCAACAAATCCATGTCCTTTTTATGTTGAGGACACCAGAAATGCACACAATACTCCAAGTGAGGTCTCATGAGAGCAGAGTAGAGGGGCAGGATCACCTCCTTCGACCTGCTGGTCACGCTCCTCTTGATGCAGCCCAGGATACCATTGGCTTTCTGGGCTGCAAGCGCACACTGCCAGCTCATGTTCATTTTCTCATCAACCGGCACCCCCAAGTCTTTCTCCGCAGGGCTGCTCTGAATCTCTGCTCTGCCCAACCTGTAGCTGTGCCTGGGATTGCTCCAACACAGGTGTAGGACCTTGTACTTGTCATGGTTAAACTTCATGAGGTTGGCATCAGCCCCACTCGCAATTGTGTTGAGATCCCTCTGGATGGCATTCCTTCCCTCCAGCGTATCAACCTGTCCTGGGTTTAGCAGTAGCAGTCATTTTTCTCCTTCTTGGTAGCTGGTGCAGTGCTGTGTTTTGACTTCAGGCTGGGAACAGAGCTGATAAAAATGATGTTTTGGTTTGGCCAAGGACTTTGTGAGCCTCATGCTCTGCCAGGGAGGAGGGGAAGCCGGGAGGAAGCAGAGACAGGACACCTGACCCAAACTGACCAAAGAGGTATTCCATATCACAGCACGTCATGCCCAGGATGTAACTGGGAGTTATCCGGAAGGGCAGAGGGACTGCAGGGTTGGAGGAGGTATTGGTCGGTGCTTGGTCGGGCTGGGGGGGCGAGTTATCGGTCACCTGGTGATGAGGTCTTGTATTCTCTTCCCTTGTTATTTCCTTTATCATTACTATTATTGGTGGTAGCATCAGTGATTTGTGTTATATCTTAGTTACTAAACTGTTCTTATCTCAACCTGTGGGAGTTGCATTCTTTCTGATTCTCCTCTCTGTCCCTCCAGGAGTAGGGGGAGGGTAAGAAGGGGGGGGAGTGGGTGAAAAAGCTGTCTGGCTGGTATTAAACCACGACACAACTGAACCACACAGTTTGGTGTCATCGGCAAACTTGCTGAGGGCACACTCAATCCCACTGTCCATGTCAGGGATGAAGATGTTGAACAAGACCGGTCCCAACACCAAACCCTGAGGGACACCACTCGTTACAGTTCTCCAGCTGGACATTGAGCCATTGACCACAACTCTTTGTGTGCAGCCCTCCAGCCAGTTCTTTATCCACCGAGTGGTCCATTCATCAAATTGATGTCTCTTCAATTTAGAGACAAGAATGTCGTGAGGGACAGTTTCGAACACTTTACACAAATCCAGGTAGATGACATCAACTGCTTTACCACTGTCCATCAGTTCTGTAGCCCCATCATAGAAGGCCACCAAACTGGTCAGGCAGGATTTCCCCTTAGTGAAGCCATGTTGGCTGTCACCAAGCACCTTGTTGTTTTTCATGTGCTTTAGCATGCCTTCTAGGAGAATCTGCTCCAAGAAGAAAGTGTACAAAGCAGTGCTAGGATAGAAGAAGAGTTACAGTGTAACTCAGCTCCGCAAGTCTCTGCAGACATCCCCACATGTGCACAGCACTCCTGCTCAGCCCTCTTCTCTGTCCTGGGGCACATTTCTCCTGGGTGTGCAACCAGGTGCTATAAAACCTTTACAGGTCTAATATAAAGCTAACATTTGTGCCATGCTGAAAAGTATTTGAGGACGAAAAGACCCATGCTTGTCTGCCAGGCTGTCTATTCCCCATAGTGTACTCAAAACCTCTTTACTGTTATGCCACAAAGTGTGAATCAGAGGGAATAGGGAGCAAAACCCTTCTAGACGGCAAATCTGAGTAACAATACGAAAGCTACATACTGTGCAATGCCATCATATGACTTCAAATCTTTTGTCCCAGAGAACATTATATACCTATTACATGCTTAAATACAAGCATTGCTATAGCATAATTAGAATGTTTGTGATTACAGAAATAAAAGGAGAAGTTAAAAAGCAATACTGTATTACCTCTATAGGACTGCTAAACCTTGTCTGTAGGCAAAGAAAGAAAAGCCACCAGCATGAGGCAAGGCTCCATCTGAAAAACCAAGCTAGTAGGGAGAAGTGCCATTCTCTGTTGGTATGTACATAGCAGTAGAAAACTACTTTCTCTTGGTTGTGCAAGCATGGTTCCTCAAGCAATGTTTGTGTACCTGAAATGTTCCTGTGGACACGCCACAAGCCACCGGCTTTAGTGAGAGATGTGCTTCTCCATGGTAATACTAGTTAACCAGTGCTAGTCCTCGTTGTAAGTTCTTTTCCTCTATTGAAAAAAAACCTCTGCATTTTGTCAAAAGACAAAAAGATACTATTACTAAAATACTTCAAATGCTATTTTGAGACTTGGGGTTCTCAAATTCATTGATTTATTTTTTCCAGGAAAGCAGCCAATAATTTCATTTAGTATGGAAAAACAAACCAAAACACAGGGAAATATTTAAGCGAGCATTTGCAACTAGCTTTATTAATAACTTTTCAGACCTACTGCTGCAAGCACCATGCAATGGTATGCTTTGTCTTGTTTAATAATTCTAGAGAAGTCCAAAGTAAGATTGTTGCCATTATACAAGGAACCCTTGGTTTAGCTAAGACCTAGTTACAATGTCCTGAGGACGTAGATGTAGAATGAGGACTTTGTCCTCCTTTTCTAGTTTGTTCCGAGAAGATGCTTGGGCTGGAGTATCTCCTACAACATGTTTTGTTAGAGTCTCTAGAGAGGACCACCTTCCTAAAAGGACAGCATAGTAATTTAATGAAAAAACAATCTATGGAGGTCTACTACTGCACAACTGAGAAAACCGAACCAAACAAGATACTAATATAAAAACCTCAGTGAATTCCTTTGTGCATTATATGTACTACAGCATTTACAAATGACCACATGGATCGTGTAATATTATCTACTGTGGAGAGTTTATTTTATAGGTCCCCATAGGCGAAGCGTTTAGATACAACAGAGCTGAGCAGAGGGCCCAGTTGTAAATTTAACTGTGAATTCTTCTGGGTTTATGGGCTTGCCTGTCAGCCATATCATTGCTTTAAAAATTGCTTTTGTATTAGAGAGCTTGACCTGAACGTAGTAACAACACATGTATCCCTTTAACTAAGCTCTGCATACGACTGCAAATTGAAATGTAGAGAGAGATGTTAGCCCTGTGAGTTAAGATGTCATTAGCTTCCCAGGAAGGGTAACTTTGTCAATTGTCATTAACATGGTTTTTATACTGATACTTTAGAGATCAGAAGTGTTAACCTGGAAATGGCATTATGATTTAAATCTCTTTAACATCTGGAAGGATTGGTCATTTCTTTATACTGTATTGCTCTTTGAGGAGAGTCCTGCTTTTGTTCAGCATCTGTAAATTGCCTGTATGTGGATTTCACTTAAGAGAAAAGGATCTTTTCAATTGTTTCATGAGTTACTCAAATATGTCATAAAACTGTCACTTTGGATTGTTGCTTAAACATTGGCTACAGACTGAAAACTGTATGTCCATGCAGCATTCACCCAGTTCAGGTGGAGTTTATAAAAGGGAAATTGTTGCACTGCAGGGAGATACCTGTTAATCTTATTCATTTGTAAAACTCATTACATATTTTGGCACTCACCTGTACAGCCTGACACTGATAAAGCTGTTGACAAGATGAAGTAGATACGCAATATTTATGTTCTTAGAAACTGGAGGTTCAGAGCAAACTTTATTAACTAGACATGATCTCTCTGCGTCAACCAGCAGCTCTTTGCAGGAAAGAACACATCTACCCTTTGGTTTTTAGCAAGATACAAGCCGGTGATATGCAGGTGATAGAGGACTCAAAATTAGCAGTTCCAGCTTTAAATGCATTCTTCTGAGTTTTTTTTATTCAGATGTCCTTTACCAGGCTACAGGTTGTGTGGGACAGAAGGTGAGAAACAACAAGCTCATCTTGAGAAATGTTTCACAGTCTCAGTTCCTACATACACCAGTACCCAGAAAATGAAGGATCCATTCTGCATCTTACTAGACTAGGTTCTGTATGACTGTGGATTTTGTTTTATAGTCAAGGTATAAGCTCTGAATAATGGCAAACCAGGCTTAAGAATTTTGTAAATACATCTACCTGCATGTGTAACTTAGAATTTCTTTACTAGTATGTCTTAAATTCATATCAAACTGTATTTAGAATCATAGAATAGTTAGGGTTGGAAAGGACCTTAAGATCATCTAGGTCCCAGTAAACCATCTCACCCAAGGCTTTGTTCAACCTGGCCTTGAACACTGCCACGGATGGAACATTCACAGTTTCCTTGGGCAACCCATTCCAGTGCCTCACCACCCTCACAGTAAATAATTTCTTCTTTATATCTGATCTAAACCTCCCCCATTTAAGCTTGAACCAGTAACGCCTTGTCCTGTCACTACAGTCCCTAATGAAGAGACCCTCCCCAGCATCCCTATAGGCCCCCTTCAGATATTGGAAGGCTGCTGTGAGGTCTCCACGCAGCCTTCTCTTCTCCAGGCTGAACACCGCCAACTTTCTCAGACTCTCTTCATATGGGAGGCATTCTAGCCCCCTGATCATCCTCGTGGCCCTTCTCTGAACTAGTTCCAACAGTTCCATGTCCTTTTCATGTTGAGGACACCACAACCGTATACAATACTCCAAGTGAGGTCTCATGAGAGCAGAGTAGAGGGGCAGGATCACCTCCTTTGACCTGCTGGTCACGCTCCTTTTGATGCAGCCCAGGATACAGTTGGTTTTCTGGGCTACAAGCACACACTGAAGCTGGCTCATGTTCATTTTCTCATCGACCAGCACCCCCAAGTCCTTCTCCGCAGGGCTGCTCTGAATCTCTTCTCTGCCCAGCCTGTAGCTGTGCCCGGGATTGCTCTGACCCAGGTGTAGGACCTTGCACTTGTCATGGTTAAACTTCGTGAGGTTGGCATCAGCCCAACTCACAAGCGTGTCAAGGTCCCTCTGGATGGCATTCCTTCCCTCCAGCATATCAACCGAGCCACACAGCTTGGTGTCATCGGAAAACTTGCTGAGGGCGCGCTCAATTCCACTGTCCATGTCAGCAACGAAGATGTTGAACAAGACCGGTCCCAACACCGATCCCTGAGGGACATGAGCTTGCTGCATGCTCTTCTCACTGTCCTGAGGATCTCTAATTTGACCATCTTGCGGTTGCTGCATTCAAGGCTGCACTGGAGCATCACATTTCCAACCAGCCCTTCCCTGTTTGTGAACACAAGGTCAAGCATGGCACTTTTCCTTGTCGGCTCCTCTATTACTTGCAGAAGGAAGTTGTCTTCTACACAACTGAGGAACCTCCTGGATTGCTTGTCCCGGGCCGTACCGTCTCTCCAACAGATATGAGAGTAGTTGAAGTCCCCCATGTGAGCAAGGGCCTGCAAGCATGAGGCTGTTCCTATTTGTCTGTAGTGTGCTTCATCCACAGATTCCTCTTGACCAGGCGGTCTGTAACAGATTCCCACAGTAATGTCTCCCATAGCTGTTCTCCCTTTAATCTCAAAGGTATTTTTCTACAGTTAACATTGGATTCTCACCATGTCAGGAAGTTCAGTGAGGAAAAACTGCAGAAAACAAGAATTAGGTGGACCAAAGTGTATTAATTTTGTAGTCATTATGTAGTTGTTCTTGTTTACCACTGAAAAATTACTGATTTCTGCTAGAATGTTTGCATAGATTCCTCATATGGTAGGATTGGAGAAAAACCAAGTGAGAGATTTTATCATGATCAAAATCTGTCAAGAATTGCTTTATCTTAGCTGGTGTGGCTGCCTGGTTAAGGCCTTTCCCTGGATGCTCACTGTCTTGGCCAAAAGGGGATTATATTGCACAGTTTTAGGTTGTTGGTTTCTCTAGGGATTTCTGTTGGGACATACACAGAAAAAGACATATCCCCAGCTTAGCTTACCCCCTGAACCCCCCTCTCTACCTCCAGAATACCGTATTTTTTGTTTTACCTTCCAACCCTACTGTGACTCAGCAAGACGCTTGGATTTTTCCTTTGATTACATACCAGCTTTGCAATATGAGCACTGTATTGCAGGCTGGGATTTCATATACTGTAATCAAATATGATCAATTCACTGCAGGTGCTATGGCAGGCAGAGGATAATACAGTCCCTGTTTTTTAAATGCTTCCAGCCTAACCTCTAAACGTTGCTACCAATAAGGGTGATTGGCAGTGCCTTCTGTACTGTGAGGAGATAATTGTGGTGCTACGGTATAAGCAAGTGAGACTCATTCTGTATTTTTGTTATAGTGTAAAAAAATTCTGATAAGAGCCATATGGGGTAAAAGACTAGGGTTACAGCAATACAATTACATGGTTGTTTTATCCAAGCACAGGTGTGACTGAGACGACAAGTGAATTTTCCTACCATATATGTATGCAGGCAAAGAATCCAAAAGGCTGTAGTGTCTATTTTTAACTCAACTTACTATGACCACTGAAGAACAGGAGAATTTTCAATGAGGAATTAATGTTATGAAGAGGTTTAATAGTGTATATAGCTCATGGCACACCAAAAATCCTTGGCTCTTAGCTCATGATAATCCGGATAAAATTTAACCTACAAAACTTAAAAGGTGAGTCTGCATCACTTTTAAGTAGATAAAAAAGTCTATTTTATAGTGTCATTCAGGTCCAATCCAAGGCTCTTCAAGTAAGTTAACAGGTCTCTTTCCCTCGATTTCAGAAGGCTTTGTATCAGGTCCTCATAGTCACAATTCTTAACTGTGTGATATGTAAAAATGTCTTTTTTAAGTGCTCCTTGCAATCAGATAAAACCCTCTCCTAAATGGCATCATTCAATATACAGATCGTAGCAGGTAATTGTAATTGTAAATTACAGTAGCAAGCTTAACATCAGCTATTTAAGTACTCACCTGGCAAACTGCAAAAGCTAACTTTTTTCCTCCATACATTCCAGGATATATTTCATTTTTCATGGCTCCTTAACTCAGATATTGCAGTGGGCATTTGGATTGAAAATTGGCATAGAAGTTGTCAGCCTCCAAGCAAATATTTGTCACTTAAAAATCATGAAGCTGTTGAGTAAAACTTGTCAAACTCTTCTAAAACTGTATATATGGCAACTATATTTGAAAAGTATTAATGCACAGGTACACATGCACTCTGGAAAAACACTCACTCATGCATGTGTGAGCAAACACACAAAATGCACAAATATTTTCTTTCACATCAGTACTCTCCATAATATCTTGTTGATGACTGTGTTTCAGACATCTGACTGTGAACATCATTCTGGATGTACCTTCCATAAAAAGACTGCTTACTATCTTATATTCACTGGCATAATAGGGTCTAATCCCTCCAAAAAGGGCTTTCAATGACTAATATGCACACAGGCACATTTTGAAAGTGCACGTTTCAAAAATATGGAAATAGAAGCATAAAAGGTAACCTTATAATTTCACACATAGTATAAAATTGTACAGTATTGGGCTTTTTACAGATGTCTCAACAAGGGGGAAAAGGAAGAAAACTATAGAGTTATTTCAAGGGACTCCATAGCACTGAACACTTCATTATCTAATTATAATTACCAATTTATAGCTTCATCTTGCCAACTGCAGAAGTGCGGAGAATCTTTTACAGTTGATGAGTTTACAGAGAGTTGAGGCTGACCAACAGTTAGCAGTTCTCAAAACCTGTAGGACTGAGCTCTTGGAACACACTCTCTTGGTGCTTCATGATCAGCAAATGAGACACCTCAATGAATGGGAGATATTCAGAGCCAGGGATTCAATGCTGAAAGCTGAGGAAAGAATTGGAGATGAGAATAATAATGGAAGGTGTAATTCATGCCAAGCCAAACATGAAGGGCTTAAAGCCAGCACACAACCAGAAAGAATGACCTAAAAAGATCACAGGCCTACTCTTTGCCAGTGTAAAGATATTTTATCAGCTGTCTTCTTCAGCAACTGTGACTCAATATATTAACTCATATGGCAGACACTACACTACAATAAAAAATAATCAGTTGAATTTGAGGCAGATTGGAAACTTTAATTTAAAAATGTCCATGCTTGTCAATTCAATTAGATGAGAATTTACTGGCAAGACAAGCTAAGGAAGGCTTGCCAAAATGTAAGGAAGAGACAACTCATCAGATAACTGTCTGAGACAGGTACAACCCACCAGGCTAGACATTTCCCTTTGCTTTAAAAGTTTCCTCCACTGCATCCATATGTCAATGTTATCCCACCCCTGAACTGAGGACAGGTTGCCATTGAAAGCTGCCTATTTTGCCATCCCTCTCCTCTTTCATTCTGTGTCAGCCTAAATACTTTGTCGTTTTTACTGATGAGACAGAGGGACACAGTGAGGTGATCTTAGCTGCCCATCTCTAGGTGACTAGCCAACTCACTTCTGACTTAATCTCTGTATTTTCCAGCAACCAAAACTAGCAGATATTCCACAGGTGTGGGAGGACAGACCACTGCTACCAGAGTTCTCTCCTAAAGCTCTTACAGTGAATAGCATCGGGTTGGAGTTTTGCTTTGGTTTGGTCTGGGGAGGGGTGATGGGGAGGGAAAGTTTGAAACTTTAAACACTGAAAAAATTGAGCTGTGATTATGTGACATACAGCTAATTAAAATGTACTACAATTGCTGAAGTATTTTACTGAGGTTATTTTCTTTGTCCAGCGATGGGTTTACCAGATGATATAACTTGTGGTTTCTCTGTCTTTGCCGAGAAGCTCAGAGTTAAGTACAGAGGGTGGGGTCAATCCTGGACACCAAACTACCCTTCTCCCCATGAATGACAGCAATTTTTACTAAGCTCTCATGCTCAAGGCTTAAGTCAGGCTTTTTGCCAAACACTCAAGCCCAAGACAAATAGCCTATGTGGGTGTTTTATGCACCGAGATGACTGAGGTTCATTTTAGCTAGATGGATAAACATTTTGAAATCTAGCTTATTAGAACTGACTACATTACAGATCAGACTTAGCTGTTTATTGAAAAGCACTGTGTGAGAAATGTAAATTACCCGTGAATCAGAACAACCTAGGAGTGAAGTACCAGTGGCTCTTGGTGAGTATGTTGTCATCTATTCTTGTAAACAATGCTACCATGTATGTAAGGTAGATTCCTTTTTTTTATTTTTTTTTTTAATTACCATGTTCCAGTTCTGTCATTTTAAGTTTCCCTTGCTCCACAGAAAAATGATGCACAGACGCACAGAATTTTGCACTGAAAAATGCAAGACTCTCTAAATCTCATGACTAAAAAAAATATATATATTTACTACAGCTCTATTCCATAAGGGCTATTTTCTGATGGTGGTAGGGATGAAATGTCCTTCTGAGTGAAAAACTGAGGTGATTCTGAGGCACTATTAGGCCCTAGTACACTGTGGATCCCAAAATAGCTTTATGTACCAGAGGAGGTAGGTTTGGGGTTTGGTTTTGTTTTTTTAATGTCAGCGGCTGAAGCTCTGTTTTATTAAATGTTCTGCCCCTAACCCTCCACAGTTTACCACTGAAACAAAGTATTCCTGACTCATCTTGCACCTACAGGTTCCTTTGCCCCTTTATAGAATCATAGAATAGTTAGGGTTGGAAAGGACCTTAAGATCATCTTGGTCCAAGCCCCATGCCATGGGCAGGGACACCTCACACTAAACCATGTCACCCAAGGCCCTGTCCAACCTGGCTTGAACATTCACAGCTTCCCTGGGCACCCCATTCCAGTGCCTCACCATCCTCACAGTAAAGAACTTCTTCCTTATACCCAATCTAAACTTCCCCTGTTTAAGTTTTAACCTGTTACCCCTTGTCCTATCACTACAGTCCCTAATGAAGAGTCCCTCCCCATCATCTTTAAGGCCCCCTTCAGATACTGGAAGGCTGCTATGAGATCTCCATGCAGCCTTCTCTTTTCCAGGCTGAACACCACCAACTTTCTCAGCCTATCTTCATACAGGAGGTGTTCCAGTCCCCTGATCGTCCTCGTCACCCTTCTCTGGACTTGTTCCAACAGTTGCATGTCATTTTTATGTTGAGGACACCAGAACTGTACACAATACTCCAACTGAAGTCTCACAGGGTATCAACCAAGAGTCTTGGGCCCCCCTGCCCTCTAGGGCTATATCCCATGGAACCTTACTAAGCAGGTTCCTGAAGAGGCCAAAGTCTGCTCTTTTGAAGTCCATGGCAGTGAGCTTGCTGCACGCTCTTCTCACTATTCTGATGATCTCGAATTTGACCATCTCATGATCACTACAACCAAGGCTTCCCTGGAACATCACATTTCCAACGAGCCCTTCCCTGTTGGTGAGCAAAAGGTCAAGCATGGCACCTTTCCTTGTCGGCTCGTCTATTACTTGCAGAAGGAAGTTATCTTCCACACAGTCGAGGAACCTCCTGGATTGCTTGTGCTGGGCCGTACCGTCTCTCCAACAGATATGAGGGTGGTTAAGTCCCCCATGAGGACAAGGGCCTATGAGCATGAGGCTGTTCCTATCTGTCTGTAGAGTGCTTCATCCACAGAGTACTGTTGATCAGGTAGTCTGTAACATATCCCCACAGTAATGCCTCCCATCACTGTTCTCCCTTTAACCCTGACCCACAAACTCTCTGTTGACTGGTCACCTGTCCCCAGACAGAGTTCCATACTCTCCAGCCTAACCCTAACATAAAGGGCAACTCCCCCTTCCCATCTGCTGGGCCTGTCTTTTCTAAAGAGCCTGTTACTTTCCATTCCAACACTCCAGTCATCGAAGCCATCCCACCATGTTTCTGTGATGCCTATTATATCATACCCACATAGACGTGCAGACAGCTCTTAATTCCTTTTGTTTGCTCCGCATGCTATGGGTGTTTGTGGGGAGGCATTTGAGCTGAGCTCCAAATGAAGCCAGATCATTGACTGGAGCGGCTGGAATATATCTACATTGCTCTGAGCATTTATTATAGGTGCTGGCAATTAACTGGTTGTGTTGGGATGGAATGATGCCCCCCTCCCCCAACACATCTAGTTTAAAGCCTCCTTGACCAGTCTGGCAAGCTTCCTACCAAAGACCAGCTCCACCAGCCCCCAGTAGACCTGGCCTACAAACTTGGGTCCCGTGTTCAGGACACCCAAACCCCTGACCATGACACCACCCTTCTAACCATTTATTAACCTGGCTAATCCTCCTAGCTTTTTTTTAGGTCCTCCCCTGTATCCTAGAGAATTGACGAAAAGACTACCTGAGCTCCAAAGCCCCTAACCACCTCTCCCAGGGTTTTGTAGTCCTTCTTTATGTCCCCCAGGCTACTACTACCTATATCCCTAGAACCCACATGTAGCACTAGAAGTGGGTAATAGCCCGTGGGATTTACTAGAGCACGCAGCCTCTCTGCAACATCCCTGATCTGTGCCCCAGGTAGGCAACACACCTCCCTTGAGATCGGGTCAGGCCAACAGATGGGTGCCTCTGTTCCTTTCAGAGTCCCTATTGCTATGACCCGCCGCTTTTTCCTGGCAGCACCATAGAGATCTTCTTTACCAGTGCACCAGCTGGCTGTTTCTGGTGAGAGTGTATTTCCTCATTAGCCTTCAGCAGGACAGCAAAGCAGTTCTGCGTGGGGACAACAGATTCAGGAGGAAGTCCTTTGTTTTTAATTGTCCTTTTCCTCCTTTTTTTGTTGATTTTTTCTGTCACTAATTCCCAGCTTCCCGGGTTAATGGCCTCTTTCTTTTCTTCATAAGCTACAGAGGAAGCTTCAGGCCTAGGGCAGCTTTTTAACCGCTCAGGGCTGGTGCTGCTCCTCCTGGCTCCGCCCCCTGTCAGCTGAGCTGCCGGCTCCTGGGCAGGTCCTGTCGAGGCTTATAAAATGTGGAAGCAAAAACAGGTGGCCTGGGAAGAATACAGGGGTGTTGTCTGGGAAGCTAGGGACCGGGTTAGGAAAGCTAAGGCCCAGTTAGAATTAAACATGGCTAGGGATGTGAAAGATAACGGGGAGGGATTCTGTAGTTACACTGTGAATAGAAGACTAGGCACAATGTGGGCCCTCTCCGAAAGCTGTCAGGAGAACTCAATACCCTGGATTTGGAGAAGGTTGAGGCTCTTAATGACTTCTTTTCCTCAGTCTTCGCTGGCAAAGGCTCTGACCACACCACCCAAGTTTTGGAAGGCAGATACAGAGACTGTGAGAATGAAGACCTTGGGCCTACTGTAGG
Organism: Neopsephotus bourkii; assembly: GCF_033783945.1. Taxonomy (NCBI): domain Eukaryota; kingdom Metazoa; phylum Chordata; class Aves; order Psittaciformes; family Psittacidae; genus Neopsephotus; species Neopsephotus bourkii. The sequence continues at coordinate 2,275,278 of NW_026900878.1, forward strand.
AGGGGATCTGGTTTGAGACCATCTTAAGAACCCGAACGTACACAAGTCCATGGGACCTGTTGAAATCCATCTGCGGGTCCTGAAGGAGCTGGCAAATGAAGCTGCCAAGCCACTGTCCCTTATATTTGAAAAATCATGGCACTCAGGTGAAGTCCCCGATGACTGGATAAAAGGGAAATATAACCCCCATTTTCAAGAATGGGATGTAGTGGTTTAAACCCAGCCGGCAACCCAGAACCACACAGCCGCTCACTCACTCCCTCCCCCTTCCTCCCCCTGGCTCCCAGAGGGATGGGGAGGAGAATCGAAAGAATGTAACTCCCACGGGTTGAGATAAGAACAGCCCAGTAACTAAGGTATAACACAGACCACTGCTGCTACCATCAATAATAATAATGATAAGGGGAATAACACGGGAAGAGAATACAAGCACTCATCACCTGCCAACCAATACCCAGTCTGACCCAAGCAGTGATCTAGCCCTTCTGGGTAACTGCCCCCCATTTATATAGTGGGCATGACATGCTGTGGTATGGAATGTCTCTTTGTTTAGTTTGGGTCAGGTGTCCTGTCTCTGCTTCCGTCTGGCTTCCCTTCCTCCATGGCAGAGCATGAGACTCACAAGTCCTTGGTCAGACTAAACATTACTGAGCAGTAACTAAAAACGTCGGTGTTATCGGCACTGTTCCCAGGCTGAAAGTAAAAAACACAACACTGCAGCAGTTACTAAGAAGGAGAAAAATGACTGCTACTGCAAAACCCAGGACAGGGGGAAATGGATGACCCAGGGAACTGCAGACCAGTCAGTCTCATCTCCATGCCTAGCAAAATCTTGAAGCAGATTCCCCTGAAAGGCATGCTAAGGCACATGAAAAACAACAAGGTGCTTGGTGAGAGCCAGCATGGTTTCATGAAGGGGATATCCTGCCGGACCAATTTGGTGGCCTTTTATGATGGGCTGGAGAATTGATGGACAGGGATAGAGCAGTTGATGTCATCTACCTGGACTTGTGCAAAGCTTTCCACACTGTCCCTCATGACATCCTTGTCTCTAAACTGGAGAGACATCAATTTGATGGATGGACCACTCAGTGGATAAAGAACTGGATGGATGGCTGCACACAAAGAGTTGTAGTCAGTGGCTCAATGTCTGGCTGAAAACCAGTAATGAGTGGTGTCCCTCAAGGATCAGCACTTGGGCCAGTCTTATTCAACATCTTTGTTGGTGACATGGATTGTCAGCATGGATTGACAGTGGAATTGAGTGCACCCTCAACAAGTTTGCTGATGACACCAAGCTGTGTGGTTCAGTTGATACGCTGGAGGGAAGGAATACCATCCAGAGGGATCTCAACACAATTGTGAGTTGGGCTGATGCCAACCTCATGAAGTTTAACCATGACAAGTACAAGGTCCTACACCTGGGTCAGAGCAATCCCAGGCACAGCTACAGGCTGGGCAGAGAAGAGATTCAGAGCAGCCCTGTGGAGAAGGACTTGGGGATGCTGGTCGATGAGAAAATGAACATGAGCCAGCTTCAATGTGGGCTTGCAGCCCAGAAAGCCAATGGTATCCTGGGCTGCATCAAGAGGAGCGTGACCAGCAGGTCAAAGGAGGTGACCCTGCCCCTCTACTCTGCTCTCATGAGACCTCACTTGGAGTATTGTGTGCATTTCTGGTGTCCTCAACATAAAAAGGACATGGATTTGTTGGAACAAGTCCAGAGGAGGGCCACGAGGATGATCAGAGTACTGGAACACCCCTCGTATTGGAGATAGGCTGAGGAAGTTGGTGGTGTTCAGCCTGGAGAAGAGAAGGCTGCATGGAGACCTCATAGCAGCCTTCCAGTACCTGAAGGGGGCCTTAAAGACGACAGGGAGGGACTCTTCATTAGGGACTGTAGTGATAGGACAAGGGGTAATGGGTTAAAACTTAAACAGGGGAAGTTTAGATTGGATATAAGGAAGAAGTTCTTTACAGTGAGGGTTGTGAGGAACTGGAATGGGTTGCCCAGGGAAGCTGTGAATGTTCCATCCCTGGTGGTGTTCAAGAGCAGGTTGGACAGAGCCTTGGGTGAGATGGTTTAGTGTGAGGTGTCCCTGACCATGGCAGGGGGCTTGGAACTAGATGACTTTAAGGTACTTTTCAGCCCTAACTATTCTACAATCCTATGAGTCCATGATTTCAGTTGCATTGTGTGAAGACTATCAGTGTCTGTTCAGCCCTGCCTTCATTACTGAGATTGCCAGTTGTGTTCTTACTCAATACGTATTATTTTACACAAGGCAGTGTCATGGGAGGGACACTCCAGTGAGTTGAGTTAGAGTTACGGAGTTATCAGGTTAGCACACAACTCCATTAGCTGCCGTATCATGTTCTCCAGCATTTTAATTTGATCAGACCTAACCCTGACTGTGATAAAATTAGTATTCTTTTGCTACTATGCAGTAACTCTGCATTGCACTTAACATGCAGTGTAGGCATACTTCTAGAGTCAAAGCAACAGGACTTTGGGATGTGAACTTGCATAGTCAAGGACATGGACTGAAAAGCACCATATAACTTCACATTAGAACTCAAGGAAACCAGAAGACTCTAAAATGTTCTGTTTACTGATGACCCAGGCTGCAGCTGACCCAACAGTGATGAAAATAAAACCTGGCAAAATTTGGTCGTAGTTGATTAATGTGGTGTTGACAGCACCCTAATAGTTGCTATTAGAAGCGTGACAATTATCACCGTGTTTATGGTGCACCTCTGTGGGGTTTGAGGAATTACACATTCTGCACACGTCCTAATTACAGAAACATTCAAGAAATGCTTTAACAAAATGGAAAAGCATTTTGGCAAGTCCTCATAAGGCAAATGCAGCTGTAATACATCCTGTTGATCAAATTACATTAAAATTGCACAGACCGTAATGGAAATAAAACAAACTATAGAATAGCATCTTATTCCATAAACAGCACTCATCCTGTGTTCAGAATAAACTCTGGATCTTATAGGAAAACTACAAGGCAATTATGTAATTAATATTAATATAAACCATATGTCTAAGTGGCTTAAATTCAAAGCTGAACAGTCAACTTTAATTCTGGCACTATGTGATTGTTTTATTTTCAAGTTATTAAATACTGCTATAATAATGTTGCATGTTTGATTAATTTTATGTTGTAGAACACTATCGAGAGGCTACTTTTGTGCAGCAGTGACCATCACAATGTTGCTCCCAAGATAGCTAGAATAACCATTAGGGTTTGTATTCATTGTAAGGTAAGTATTTCCACATAATCAACAGCAACTATACCAGCACACGCATTGCGTGCTACAAAACAGAAATGAATTGGCATGTGCTTCCCTTGCCCATTCAGAAATAACAAACAGCGCTGCACATGGTTCATGTCACCTGATGTGCTGTTCCTGTCCCCCCACCATCAAGGTGCCTTTCAGCCCTGTAACTACCAGTTGCTAATAGGTCTGTTTCACAACTTCTTTTTTTTTTAAAGCTCCTTTCTGTTACACTGCTGGCATCTGTTTCTTCCCCCTTAGGAGCTGCTTAACCTAGGTGCATAACACTGTTTTATAGTGAATCCAAGGCCTGATCCAGAAGTAATTTTTAGTACAGTTCAGTGGCCAAGCCAAAGTAAAAGATATAAGGAACACAGAAAGGTCATACTGACAGGTCTGTTCAGAGACTCTCAGAGGTGCATGAAGCAGCACAGTGACAGAAGGACCATGGCTATCTGTTCTGTAAATCCGTGTGCCTGTTTGTCACTAGTTTGCATCACAGCGAGTAGCAGGTTGTTACAACCTCTGTGGTTTCTCTTCTTTATGAGACCATTAAGCACATTATTTCCTCCTTGCTCTCAGACATAAATCTTACTTGAGCCCCTTGTATTTCTGGAGGCATATCTTGCAAGACTTCCCCCTGGCATTACTGGCCAGTGGATCAGGGGCTTGCACAGACAAGAAGCAGCTGAGCCAAGTGAGTTTTACACACAAACGTTGACCTATTTCTGTATAACCTGGAACCTGTTTCCCACATATCTATGTAAAATTGCTTTTGGGCTGTGCAACAGGCCTCTTAGCACTTATAGGCATACAATGGGAAATGAACGTTTATTCTTGGATTCGATACCTGATTCAGTCATCTGTCTGTACAACCTCTTTGTATAAGTCTGTAAAGTTGGAATTGCTACCTCATTTTAAGTCTCATCAGCTGAAGTGGTACAAGATTTAGTGTGTAAGCAGGCCACCAGAAGCAGCTGAGGTACAGCCCTCAGCTGTGAGTTGATAGCAATGTGTATATGTGCTTCTAGCCTGTTGCAAATAAGAAACAAAACTGGTTGCCTGAAACCAAACTCACAGTGAATTAAAGCCACTTCCTAGGTAACTTCAACTTGTTTGGTTTTCACATGTATCAGATCTACACAGGCATGTCTCAGCAGGGGGGTGGTAAGTTTAAAGGACTCCCTCTTGTCATTCGATGCAAATCACTAGCGAGGTCTTTACTTTCTGAGATGTTTGGGACAGGATAAAGTTTTGGTTTAGTATTTAAGAAAACTTGTGCAATGAGACTTACCCCATTATTAAAGCTACAAGTCATAAAACTAATAAACATAATAAGGTATATAAACATTAGTATTTTGGTGTCATGGATATTCTTGTAACAAGACTTTTTTACTGTGAAGGTTAATTCATTAAGGCCTGAAAAGCATTTAGAGGTCCCTGTAAGAAAGGAGTTAAAGAAATGCAGAAGTGTTGCTCTGGTATTGTGTTATTTATCATCTGTCTGGTTAGCATTTGTGCTCAGTCCGCAGGTTTCACATGTAAATCAAATGCAATGAGTCTATGACAACTCACAAGATTTACACAGATGGGACCTGACCAGCCCTCTCTGAAGTCACTGGAGGTGGTCTGGGTTCCCTAATGATTGCAAATAGGAGACACAAACATAAATACTATTCACTTTTATAAAACTTTTAATTAGGTTAATAAAATATCTCTGCATAAAAGCCTATTGCTCATAAAAACCCAGACACTGTGCATACCAGAGCTGGTGTGGGTCAGGATAATAGGAACAAAGAATTGCATTACCATGCTAATACAATAGGGAAGTTTCCCGTCTCTGTTTTGAATGACCTCTCATGCAAATCTGAAATGTTGACCATGACACTAAACCTTCTTAGGGCACTAAGTTCTGTTTTCCTGTGCTTACAATATATTTGATTTCAGTACAAAACTGCAGACTCATCAAAACCCCACCTTTCTGCCAGCATTCAATTATTTCAATACTATACGGGGAGGGAGGGGTTGCCCCAAATCTTGCACGGAGTACTTCAGGCAAGCTCACAAATAATATAATATGAAAATGACAAAAATCTAAGTGGGAAGAAATTTTAATCAACAAATTCCTTTTTAGCTATTAGTTTCCACCTTTTCTCACCCTTGACCAGCTGTTTAAAATACTGTTTCCAAAATGCATTTAAGCATACAACAAACATATAGATCCAAACTGTCTCCACAATAATGCTTCTATGATCTTCTTAAAGTCAAAGGCAGGTTTATTTGTAATTGGGGTCATTATCTGCCCACATGCTAAATTGTTTGACCACATGCTAAATATTTGAATTATCCAAAGGTTCATTATTGTTATCCAATTACAATATGTTTAATTTCTCATGCACATAAAAATGGAATATTTATAAATATACATGGTACTTATGAAATGTTATCAACAGAATCAGAAAAATATAGAGAGAGATGTTCAGTATACACATACACATATATATATAACTGTTGCTCACAAAGTTTTTTTTATTTCATGTGCCATATGCTTTCTTCAGTTCCTAGAGATCACAGTGCCAAGGAAATAGTAAAATACATAAAGGATGATTTTAATTGCTTCCCATTCTAATAGACAAAACTCTAGTTTGCTTTGTACAATGAGACCTGTTCTAATCATATGGGACAATTTTACAATTCTTAGGGAGTAAGAAATATCAGAATTCTTCATTTATGTGTTTCTAGAAAAATCCCCCATAACATAATGTTTACAGAAATACATCTAATTTAGTGTTCAAAAAATGTGATATATTGAAACTAAGAGCTAACTTCTTTTTCAAAATGTATATACATTGTCATATAATAGTTTTCTCCTGCAAAATCTAAAATGTAATGAGTTTGTAGTTTAACCTCAGCACTATTAGCATCTGCCTTTGTGCAGCCTAAAGACAATAGCTTTGAAGGACTAAGGAGCTGCCATCCAAGCTGTGATTGTATTGCCCTCCTGATTGACGCAGCCCAGTGTGCCAGGACAGGGACCCTTCTGATATCCACCAGCAGGAAGATGCAGAGGTTTGCCACGAGTCACCGCCACGAGTCACCAAAGGTGGGATGTGCCTGTTCTGTATGTCCAGCTGGAGTGCAGCTCAGCAAGTTGCTTAATGGGTTCAGTGTATTGCTCCTCCAGAGCCAAAACACTCGTGCTTTGACAGGCATGAGACACATCCTCCAGGGACTGTGGTTTCAGACCTCCACTGGTCATCTTTGATGCTCTGTTCTCCTCTATTCCCCGTGCCTACCCACAGCCAGGACATCCCACTCTCTTCCCTGCTGCATCCTGAGGAGGAGCAGCATGTAGTACCCAAAGCCAGCCATGTCTGAATGAACCATGCAGCCCACTTTCCTTGTGATGGATGCTGTCTCTTTCAGATTTGTCTCTGATGGTTGAAGGGAAAATGTCCCCCATATTCAACAGGTTTGGGGTCAGATCCCAGACCACAGACAAGTTTTGCTTCAGAGGAGCTTGGAGTCTAGGACATAAATCTATATCTTTGTTGCAGACCTAAACATCATTTGATTCTATTAGCCATGAATAGGACATAAGAATGTGCATGTTCCCTGCCCAAACTGTGGATGCCACTAGAAAGCATAAGAGTGTTGCGGGCTATTGATTTTTACCACAGTATTTCCTTGCTTAGAGTGTTTTCCACTATGAGATATTTGCACCATGCCATGGTAAATGTTGTTTTTAACAGCGCTCACTGCAGTCTTGTTTGAGAAACTATGTGAACAATGTTGAGTACTCTCTCAATGCTGAGCTACTCAGCTGGGCTGTCTGATGTCCTGTTTAAAAAAATAAGTAGGAAGAGCTAAATGGAATAAAGCTGAAACAGGTCAAAAGGCAGATACTAAAAATACTAAAAACTGAACCCCCGTTAAGTAGTTTAGATACTAATGATATTAAATCAATTACTATATTCATAGATAGAGTTTAGATTTTTATTATATTGACCTGGATCAGAAACAAACAACCAAACCAGACCTCACTTACCTTCCAAAACAAATACATTCAAAGATGAAGTCATGTAAGATGTGCTCTTATTTATACAACTTACTTTTCCCTTATCCTGTTATTTTGCTAAGACATTCACTTTCTCCACTGTAGGCTACTAGGGAGGAACAAGAGGCTAGAGGGAAAGGGCAGGAGAAAATTAATACTTATAAATGAATAAACAAGCTGAATATGCTTCTAAGTTACAACCAGTAATTAAATAAATGTAGATGAGATCATCTGTTACAATGAGGTTCATGTTTCATTTAAGTGCAATTGATTTAATTTTTGTCCTTTGCTTAAGGTGGAATAAAATTATGTTTAAAAGAAACTGATCTTTGTTGATATGAATTGACACATCTCCCTTTTTCTGGATCTGAGTTTTTAATTTCATAACTCAGAGATTTTACAAGTAGTTAGATTATATGATTGAAAGCAGACAAAATATTAGTGAAATTTAACTAAGACATATATATTTAGTGATTTCTTCTTATCCTAGATGGATGTACTGAGTGTTCAATGGGGATCTGTCTTATGTTTGGCACTAATCTGTATTTCATTAGTTTGTCTGTTAATTGAAGATGGAATAAATTGTACTTGCAGTAAACATACAGATGATATGCAGCTAAATCGCACTTTAGGCACTTTGGATTAGACTTCAAAATTAATTGCATGAAATAATGGCCTTAAAAAGTAGATTACAACTTCTTAAGGATAAAGGTAAAGTTCTACAGTCAGAAATACTCATCATGAATGAGTATGCCACGTTGTAGGAAAACACTAAACAATATGTATAAAAATTGTCATTGAAAAGGCACCTGGATAATCTGTCCTGTCCTCTGAGCTGATACAACCACAAATGGAAAATTGTATCCATCTGTGCCTTATACTTCAAGAAAGATGGAAACTTATTGAAGAGACTGGGAGATGGCAGTAAAAACAAGTGCAGATCCAGAAAAAGACATTAGAAAACAAAATGGAATCATCTGCTCTCCACATTATAAGGCAACATATAATGAGAAAAAAAAAAGTAACTGTAAATTTTGGATTGCATTATCTAAAGATATGATGGAATCTAGATTGTAGGAAATTCTTAAAAGCAGGCTAGATAACAGTGATAAGATTGGTACAGCTCATTCTGCCCTGGGAGACAAGGGAAGGTCTGAGTTTTTTGGTCCTCTTTCAAATTTATTTCACATAACTGTATGTTAAAATTCTATTACAGTTACTATGGATAGAAGATATTAAATGGGAACATTCTCATCAGCATAGATACCCACGGAAATCCCTTGACAGGACCATTTTCATGGATATCCCTGACAAATAAGACCCTGTGTCATTTCTGAAAAGCAAATTTCCCATTGGCTTCACTAGAAAAGAAAGAACTGGACTATTCAGTCCATATATGTAACTGGAAAAGGAAAAGCCAGACTGTTGGAGACAATTAGCTTCAGGTGTACATTTTCACTAAGTCTGCAGAGAGATGTCTTTGAGAGATTTATCATCCTAAATTACCACTGGATCTACATAGGAAATAAATCTTCACAGGTATCTACTTGGAACAGGAAGAAGAAAAAAGAAGTAAAATAAAAGAAGGTTAGCTTTCCTGTTCCAGGTTGTATTTTAACATATTTCTTTTTTACAGGCCTCAGTAAAGGTTTTCCTTGTAATGGGCTGTTGAAGATAGAAGATACTTTTAGTCTTTGTTTTGCTTTGGATTTTAAGTGGGTGCAGGGGGAAAAGAGAAGTCAAAACCTCAATATTTTTTCCAGAAATTCAAGGATTTACAAATATTGAACCATAAAAGACACTATGAGGCTCTATCCTTTCTCACCCATCTATTTTTTGTAATATTATACTTCCTAGCAGGACTATTCCTGGAGCATCTCCTTTCTTCTTGTCTTATCTGCATGCACCATAAGAATTGTACAGTTACAGGGCATCATTAGAGAGGTACTCCACTGAAGGAACTTGTCCCAAAAAAAGAAAATGGAAACAGGCAATTCCTGAAATACAATTCCCATGAGGTACCACATCCATATTTCAAGTAAAAATATTTTCAGTTTTCAGGTGTTAGGTTTTTTGTCCTACACTGAAATTATCAGCAAAAAGATGGCCCTCTTTAAATGGGTTTATTAAAAAATCTAATCTTCTCAGTTGCAAGCATTTGCTCAAATTAAGTGAATTTATCATAATTCCAGAGTATGATAGTCTTGATTTTATTGAAGCATCAGGTTTTTTGACATTTAAAAATTACAGGAATTGAGTAAGCATTGGACTTAACTAATCTTTCACAGAGTGCATACAAAAAAGCATTAAATTTACTTACAAAGAATGAATTATATATTTATTAATAGTTTTAATTGTCATTCAGATTAACTATATTTCAAAGTATAACTTGAATTTATCTGAAAATCTGCTTGATTTCTGCTTTGTTTGATCTAGAGATCTCGGGAAATAGACTATATCAGAGTAGACAACAATGGGGAGTTACCATCTCTTCCTCTTTTGCATGTGCCACACAGTTAATGGTTGCTTGAATTGCCAGGTACTTACGATGCTCCTTAGTTTTGTTGTATTCAGAAAGTTATTCTTTAAGTATTAAAGGAGACTAGTCCTCACTTCAGTGAGTTCGCGAATCTAATCAGATGTTCTTTATTGACAGACACTGCTGATGTGGAAGAAGAAAATAAACTGGTTGAAGAAATTCCAGGACAGGTCAATAAGGACTACTTAAGAACCAGAAAGGATTTCTCGAAACAGAGTGGACACTGATCACGTCCAGTGACACTAAAAAGAGTGAACAGCCTGACATACACACTATTGCTAAGGGATTTGAAGTTGGTGAAAGAACAGAAGAGAAATACTCTGCAAAGTTCAGTAACTGCCCTCACAAGGTATGTTTAGAGGAAACAGCTGGCTCGGCAGGCAACATGTAATATATCCTTCTTTGGATATACATTCATAAGAATAAGTGTAGTATAAAGAAAGAGGAGTGAAAGTTAAGAATAGTCAAAGAGAAAAATGGAAGTGGAAAAGATGAAGGCAAAGAATTTCAGAATGTTTCTCTGGCCACAGCATGGCTTTGTATGTGATCTTAGGCTAATGTCAAAAGCTAGACAGGAGATCTCTACTATCAATCAACTACTGTAATGAGGTCAATTTTGCATTTATTAAAAAGCTTTAGCAAATGCACATTCCAGGTACTTCACATTATGGTGACATTTTAATGGTGATATTTTAAACAACTGGGTTTAAAATGTCCCCCCCATCCACTTCTAGCTGAAGTTCTATCTGCTGCATTTGAAGATATCTTTAAGACATGCTTCATCAAAGGAGATGCCACTTTTTCTGCATAACAGTTGGTGGATGTGTCCTGACTTGGAAACTCTTCATCTCAGTTCACAAGAATAATTTCTGAGGGACCTATATCAGGTCATTCTGAAAGACAGTTCTCAAATTTCAGGTACTGGTCCTTTCACAATTCAGAACAGGTCACAATATTTTTTTTTAGTTTCTTTTTTATCTTTTAAGCTTACTTCTTGTTTCTGGACAAATGAATTTCTGGGATGTCTGTGATGTCCTTAATGCTCGGGAATTTAGGAATATTCCATTGAGAGAAATGTCAAAATCTCCTGACTGGGTTTGAAATTCAAAGATGTAAGACTTAGGAAAGTCTTCTAATTATGGTGAAAGCTGCAACACTTGTTCATTTCCTAGTTACAACAACTTTTTAAAATCTCATGAAAACTGAGAGTAAAGTTGCCCATTCTATAGCTAGTGCATGATAGTTTGCCACCAAACAAAAACATAGTCTGCCAACATGCAACTCATCTGCTCTCTGTATTTCATGCAGGAAAATCAAAATCAACTTACATGAATGTTTGAAGAAAAAGTCATGCAGAACCTACTAAAGCAAAAAGCATACTAGAGTCACTGGTTCCCAAAAAGAAGAAAAAGTAGCTACAAACTCCATAGAAAGTGGAAATGTAGACATTGTTATACAGACCTCTAATTTATTCTGCAGTGTTATGTGTGGAGAGGAAAAAACGCCTTCCTTGACCTCTCCAGGTGACCAATTTACACTCTGAAGCCTGAGAACTGATCTGTATCTATTCCAAATTAACTGGAATAGAAAGAGGCACAAGGCTAAAACATAAAGAAATAACACTGTAGTAAGCAGAAAGTACCTTATTCATCAGTACAAGATGATATGTCATTTGCTAGCAAAAGAGTTCCTTTCATAAATATGCCTCTGCAGATTTTAATATCAAAAATACCTCAGAACTCTCAGTGAAAACAATCACTGCAGGTACTGGTCCAAAACCTACTGAGATCAATAGAAGTATCTCCCTCCAGTGCAGTACACTCTGGATAAGGCCCTTTGTAACAAAGGTTCCTTCCATCAGAGGGTTTAAATGTCTCCTCCTTCCTACCCCCTTCCAGTACACTCAACTTCTGTTTTGAAGCTGACAGGAAAGAAACAAACAACCCAGGTGACTCTAACTGGAAATGTCCATTCAGATGGGAGAAGATATGCAAAATCCCATCAGCTTTACGCAGAGCTGAGATGTTACAATCCTATTCACTGTATTAAATGTGATCATCATGCGGTATAATTCTATAGCTTTTTTTTTCTTTTCCCCAGGTCTACTGAACTTCTGTTATTTCCAAAATGTTAAAAATACCTCATTTGCTAATATAAATTATTATAATTGACAGTGCATTGTCAATCTATTGCAAAACTGATTTAATTAAGAATGCCAAGGGGCATCATCTGGGGCCAGGTATCTAAGCCACAAATTTTTTTGATCTCAACCTCTCCCTATAGGACCGTCCACACTGGCACCAAAGGCTGGAGGGCAAGAGAACAAAGGGAATTTTATGTGTCTGAATTCAAATTCTTTCCCTTTGAAATGAAGCGTCCAGAATGGGCAATAAAACTGTGAAAATGGATTTCTGGCCGCATTTGATGTTAAGCCTTTAGTGTCAAGAGCCAGGTCTTTTTTTCTCTTTCTTTCTTTTTTTTTTTTTTTTTTTTCCTTTCTTCCCTGAATGGTCTTATGGGGAATTTGTCCTATAAATTATTTCTTACAGTTTATATGCATACAGTATGGTCTTGTCTCATGGTTAGAACTCAAAAGTAGGCTATTTCACGTGTAAGTTTTTATTAACTTGTGTTTTCTGTAAAATTGCAATGGAAAATATTGCGCTAAAGAAGGTTTTTTTACCTATCAGCCTGTGTGAAACTATTGGTTATTAAGCACTTCTGTGGAAAGAGTAACTTTCACTCTGGTCTTTTTTCATACCCAGTAGTAATAATCCTTTGTGTCATGTCTTCCATTCCCGTAGTATTCAAATGAAATAAGAAAAGCAGAGGTTTACACCCATTTAGAATGATCATGCAGAGGGATCTATTATAATAATGATTACACCCATTTTATCTTCAATAGCTAGCCACTGATGGAAGGGCAAGAAGGGGAGAAAGAGAGACAGAGAAATCAAAGAGACATATTGAAATTACTTGTTCCTAAGCTTTGACTGTATATGAAAATTGATCTTTAAAAATTTATTTCTAACAAAAGCAGTTGTCAATACCTTATTAAAGCTGGTTAAACGAATTTAAAATGTTATGCACCACTTAGGCAGTATATTCTTGCTGTCTGAAGAAAAATTGTATCTGTATGTGTGTGTGTATACATGCCATTTAATTACAAACCACTTTTTTTTTAATAAAACTTATAGCAGTTCACCACCAATTTCTCTGCAGACCATATTTTCATGAACCAAGATTACAATGATTAGCAATTCTTTTCCTACCCAATCAAGTCAAGGTATTGAAAGCAAAATTTAGTTTCACAAGTATATGGAAACCTTTTTGCCAGAAGCCATACACAGGTTTTCTAACAGAGAATAAAAAATGTTTAAAAACATACCTTTTGACGCTGTTAAATAAATAAAAAAAAAATCCAAAAAAAAACCAAACAAATAAACAAAATAAAAAAACACAACAACCCACAAAGCCAAAAACCAAAATAAAAATCTTCTCTTTGGAGTATTCATGGATTTTATCTTGTCTAGTCCTATATTTCTTCTCTTTCAGCTCCTCCTTTTTTTCTGATATTCTTTTCTTGTGGTTTTCTTTCTCTAGGCCTCCCTCAGGCTTCCTGCCATCTATCTAGACTTATTCTCTTTTCCATCTACTCTGGTTCATTCTGATCTTTTTAATTTTGTTTTAGGCACTACAATTACTTTACTTTTTACTCCTTTCTCATATATAGTTTTTCCCTGCTTTTTACATTTTCCTTCTCTGTGCTTGTCTATGTTTCTAATTCTCTGTTTTCTGCATTTTTAAGCAAGCATTTCAGACTGTTATATATAAATCTGTGCAAATGAAGAGGAGAAAAATTGCAATCAAAGGAATTCTTCAAGATTTAGGCAGCCTCCATTTCAATCAGCATCTGAAGCCAAGAGAGTAACACTAACAAACTGATATACCAATGTCTGTCATACCAGAATTGGGACCAGAATGCTTTGAATGAAAATAGTAAAAATTTTACAAGATAGGTAATTATCTTGTCTAGTATTGCTTTACAGGAACTCTTATTTACCAGCAAGTTAATCACAGTACTTTTGCTGATTTCCCCTAACTCAAACTTCACCGAGACACTTTTGTGGGATCCTATGGGAAACACAGGTTATCCCACACAAAAAGGAGTGCCAAGGTGATTTTCAAGCAAACCAGATTTTCTCTGGCCTATTTAGTTCTCAAAGGAATGCTTCTACAGGTACCTGTATGAATCCAGTAATGCCCTAAAAACCATGCTTTTGTTTGATATCAAGACATCGTATTCAAAAAACACAAGGAGCTCTTTAACAGGCTATGAGGGAGGGGATTTTTGAACATTTAACATCCTGACTTTACTTAAAATAGATTATATGCATTACTGTGATGAGTACTGTTCCTTTTAGCTTGTTTGCATGAATAGAAGAATCAGGCTATCACACACTTAATATCAAAGTTATGCCTTGTATAAACGAGTCTATCTATTAGATATTGACACATTTCACTCACGATTTCCCATAGTTTAGGTCTGGGGTTTTTTTAATATATAAATGCAGACTTACACTGCTTCTCTTTGGTCACCACCCCCGCCCTAACCTCTGAGTAACAAACAATTATAGGACTGAGTTGCACCTATTCAAATCTCCTACACCCACCAATTTAGTGAAATATATTAAGCTACAACTTCATTTCAGTGATCAGGTCCTACAGTTTAAAGTTAAGCATCTGTGAAAATGCTTTATTGAAACATCATTTTTATAAAATAATGAAAACTATACCGAGTGAAGTAAATAGAGGGATCAGAAATGGAAGGAACTCCATTTTTTATCTGTATATACAGGTTGGTACAGGTTTGCTAAAACACACTTTAGTACATTTACTACATTTGCATGTACACAAAGACCAAATATCTTTAATTTAGTTCAGCTATGTAAGTAAAATACTGTGTTAGCTGATTTACGCATAGAATAAAAATCCCAGTTAGACACAAAACTTAGAAAATTTGGAACAAGTCTTCAAAATTTTCATCATCATTGATGCTTTTAGGACAGACATACTAACTGCTATGAACACTCAAATTGATTTAAACATTTTTCAGAGGAAAAAAAAAGAAACATAGTAGCATAGAAAACCTTTAATAGAAAATATTCGTTTCACAGACACTCTGTGAAACAGAAAACAGGAACATGTAAGATTGTACCAAAACCACAGCCAACATTCATGTATTACATCTGTTAGCCAGGCGATGCTCTGTCCTGTCCAAGATGTGGTCAGCTTTTGAATTAAAATTTGCTGAAAACAGTTTCCCAGGATCCATTGCAGACTTACAGCCTCAGGCTGTGATAATGTGAGATTTTGGCAACTAAGTAGGATAGGGCTTGCCCAGTAAGTGGAGAGGAGAATCTGAAGAGAAGCAAGGCACTGCAAAATGTTTGGCTGCTTTTCAGTTCATGATGGTTTGTACCTTCTTGCTGAGACGGGCAAGATATTTCTCTGAGGGCACTGGCATTGTGTCCTTGGTTTGTGGTTCCCCTGTCCTGACCACGATAGGGCATTGGAGATTCCTCATTAGTGGTTTACACTTCAAAGCTTCCTAACTCCATCCTGCCTCGCAGCAAAATCAAAAAGGGAAATGAGCGAACAAATATCAAAATATTTAATCTTGGTACCTTCTTCACAGCTTCCTGCCCTTAGCGCAAGAATTTGCTACTCAGGAGCTAGCACACTCCTGTATAGATTCACCCGCAGTCCAGGGACAGGTAGGGTTTTCTTTTAGAGCTCATAGGAATCATTAAATAATTATTTGTCACTAAAGTAGGTTTTTCCTTATAAATATTATGCGTACACTTTCTGCTTACAGTTGGCCCCAACATGCACTTTCAGAATTAAACATTTTTATTAAGTTCTTCAAATATATGATAAAGGTCATCTTAAAATACTTCTGTATCATAGAAGCAGTATGGATGCTAAAATTGCTGATCTTGATTTCTTGATTTTGAACATTGTGAAGCACAAAATAATTTCCACAAGCCCTATGAACCCCTTTTTTGCTTCCCACACACATTCACCTATACTTCCACACCACAATTTCTGCAATAACAGATGTTTAAATGTTTTCCTTGGAATTTTGCTTCATTGGGTCAAGACGCTATGTGAGAATTTAAATTTTCATCGTTTTAAAAACTTGAAAATGTGTCCCACATAGAGTGCAAAACTCAGAAGCAACAAGGTAAGAAGCTAGAAAATAAACAAACAAGCAAAACCCAAATAAATTCATATTTACTCTTTTTTAAAACAGGTTTGGGAGTTTTATTTTTATGCCATTTATTTTGAGGAAAATAAAGCACCAGCCAGCCATTTTTAAGCAGCACTTAAGTTAGATGTATGAATGCTGCTGAGCCACGAAACAGTCACTCAGCTGCTGTAACAATAAAGCAGATTCTAGCAGAAAATGCATTGCATAGTCTATATTCTTTTCTTCTCTTTGTACCAAGGCTGTCATCAACCCACAATTCACTCAACCCGAATTCTGTAAACCCAGAGGCTGAGCTCTTGGTGTCACAGATACGGATTCGCACACATATGCATCCCTGTAATTGTGAAGCCTGCTTGTGCCAGGTACCACACACAAAGGTCTTGACAAGAGAAAAATGTAACAGTCAAAGTGTTCTGCCTTCTGGTAACAGGCAGCAAAACCTCTCTATCAATGTGAAACTCTTTAATCTGAAATGCAAATCTTAAAACCTGAAACGTTTTCAGACAGGAATGCTCTAAACCAAAAACGCCTTCACTCTGGCCAAGGTCTTGTATTCACAAGTGAGGCCACAAAGTGACTGTCTGCGACACACAAGAATCATAGAGCAGTGACCTTGCACATATGAGCCTGATTGAAAACAAACCACACATGCGAAGCCAGCATATACACTAATGCAACACTGACATAGAATCATAGTGTCATAGAATAGTAAGGGTTGGAACGCACCTTAAGATCATCTAGTTCCAACTCCCCTGCCATGGGTAGTGACAACTCCCACTAAGCCATCTCACCAAGGCTCTGTCCAACCTGCCCTTAAACAGTGCCAGCGATGGAGCATTCACAGCTTCTCTGGGCAACCCATTCCAGTGCCTCACCACCCTCACAGTAAAGAACTTCCTCCTTATATCCAATCTAAACCTCCCCTGTTTAAGTTTGAACCTGTTACCCCTTGTTCTATCATTACAGTTCCTAATGAAGAGTCCCTCCCCAGCATCCCTATAGGCCCCCTTCAGATACTGGAAGACACTTATGAGGTCTCCACACAGCCTTCTCTTCTCCAGGCTGAACAGCCCCAACTTTCTCAGCCTGTCTCCAATACCAGGGGTGTTCCAGTCCCCTGATCACCCTAGTGGCCCTTCTCTGGACTTGTTCCAAGAGTTCCATGTCCTTTTTATGTTGAGGACACCAGAACTTCACACAATACTCCAAGTGAGGTCTCACGAGAGTGAAGTAGAGGGGCAAGATCACCTCCTTCGACCTGCTGGTCATGCTCCTTTTGATGCAGCCCAGGATACAGTTGGTTTTCTGGGCTGCAAGCACACACTGCTGGCTCATGTTCATTTTCTCATTGACCAACACCCACAAGTCCTCCTTCATGACATGCGGCAGCTGGTTTCAGGTACACAAGTAGATGAAGTCTACCCGAATGTAGCCAATATTGTAGTAAGCTACACAGAATAGGTTTTTTTCCCCAGAGGCCTTTGCAGCAAACACACAAGTTTTTTGGAGGTAACTTCACTGCACAGTTTTCAACTTGCTGTATAAATTATAATGGTTATTCACTGCTGGTACTGCAGCAGTAGCTATTTCCATCCTTCAGCTCGTTTTATTTATTTTCTTTCTTTCATGAGTGCCTGAAAGTGGAAAATAATACTTGATGATTAGCTGGATACCTTTTGGGTATAAAACTTCAAAGAAGGAAGAGCAATGATGAAAACGTAATAACCAAAGTTTCCACGTAGATTTATTACTTATTATTATAATGAACATTTTTCAGCTTTTAGAATGCATGCCATAAAGAAAATGCATTTGAAGCTTTTGGGTTTTAACATTCTATTTATTAACAATAGTTCCATTTAATGTCCATAAACAGCAGATGCAATTTTAGTGAAATCCATAAGCAATAAAGCTACTCATATTCTAATTCAGGTATCTTGACCCATTATTATCAATTCTGGTTCTTGTGATTATTTAGTTCCATTACAACAGTAAGTGCTAAGTGCTTTCTAAATTAAGATTCATGATAGTCATTCCAGCCATGTTAAGAAAAAACAGCTCTAACCTGGTTATCTAAATAACATCTTACACTAATACAAAAAATATTGAATGCATTCTTGATAATACCAGTAAGACTCTTCTTAACAATTTGACAAGATTGTATTTAAATTAAACGTATTTTATACATGCACAGAATTTATTGATTGTTGAACTTCAGAAAGTGCAGCTAAGGTTATAACTTATTTATCATTCAAATGTGTGCTAGGAGATTTCACAATTATTAAAAGTGAAGGGTCACCTTTGAACTATGACCTAATAGCCAAATCCAATATCCAAGGAAGTTATCCATTATGACATTTCAAGGGGACCACTCTCTGTTCTACACAGCAAAAACCAGCAGGGTGTGCTTGGCTAAATAAGCAAAGACACATTCATTTAGGTTTTTTGTCCTTTCCCCTTAATTCTGATTAATATTTGCTTATTACCCTCTCTGCTTAAATTGTATAAAAAATTAGGTATGCATCTAGGGAAAGTCATGTCTTCCTTGCAAATTCTTGCATGGTGGACTGTCATCTGTGATTGGACACACACCATACACACCTCTTATCAAAATCAGCATAGACCACTTTATAAGAGCTACTTTGCATTCAGCCATAACATTGCTACACTTTCCTTGTTTCTGATGCATGTTTGCTGGGCACAGGCAATTTATGAGAAAATTTCAGTTTGATGGCCCAGTTTGCATTTGAGAGAAGGACTCTCAGAGACCTTTACAATTAATCTGCACTGAATCTTTTCCTTCCAAAAGTCAAGCCTCCCTTTTATGGAAGGGAGGAAGGGACTTGAAGTTTGGATCAGAAGCAGCATTTTTATGGATTGTTTCATAAAGAGCCACACAAAGGATTAAAAAATAATCATGTCAGAGAACTGATGAGCTTTTGTAAAAATAGACAATATTTGGATTCAAATATTTATGAGATATTTACTACATCACAATGCATTGTCTTTCCAGCCAGAACTTTTGCAGCTGAACAAGTATTCAGACTGGAGTCTATCAATCTAAATTTAGAGGTTTCCTTCTGTGAGCAACAGAAGACATGCCTCCAAATCTATAGCTAGGTCTGAAGATCCAGTGTGGACTCTCTGAGGTCAAACAATGTTTGATCCACTCAGTTGCTCTTCCATCAGTGGGGCTCAAGAATGTTAGCAACTTCTATCTACTCTGAATAGCTGTCAGCTTTTATAAAATCTGCAGCAACTTTATATATTTGAGATCTTTGCCTCTTAAATTTGCTTGAGTTTAGCTAACATGTTCTAAATGTACTGATGTACAGATAACACATACACATAGTGTAATCATTATTTTTTCCCTTCCTCAGCAAAGCAGGCTAAAACCCAGACAAGGTAAGCCTCTAAGACTATTAAAGACCTCCTTTGTTAAATGCAGCATTGCCTCTTAGTGCGTACAACCCCCATAGTTTTGTCCAAGCCAATTCTAAATGACATCATTGATTTGTGAGAGAAGTATCTAGTAATTAGTTGGGGTTTTTAACTGTCATGCCATTTGACATACTAAATGTTGTGCATTACTTAAACAATCGGGTAGAAATATCAATAGTCTGGTGCCACTGTGTATGGCTCCTTTCCATTAGAGTGCATATATGTGTGAGGCTGTGAATGGTGAGTAACAGGGGACTGGTTTTCTGATACTTCTGGTGAAGTCAGCATTAACTTCTTATACAGCAGAGCTCTGGAGGTAGACAAAAATATAAGGATTTTATTTATCTTTCTGGGGCTTTAGCAGAAGATTATTTTCAGGTTTATTATGAAACTTAACTGGATTTTACCCTGAGAGATCCCTTTAAATGGACCTCCCCTTTGTCTCACTGACAACAGGCTCAGTAGCTGTTTTCTTCACTTAGTGCTCTCTGTAATGCTAATGGCAAGGGTTATTTTGGGTCTGTGTTGTTACTGTATTCTCTTTTCTTCTTCTTCTCCTTCCAGTGCTGTTGTTTAGCCTGGAGAAAAGATGATGCAAGCGGGAACTAATCCTACTGTGAAGGTTATTGGAAGATAGAGCCAAAGACTTCACAGCAGGGCATAGAAGGATGAACAAGAGTGAACAAAGAGTTTGAAATACAACCCCATCCCTCAAGATTTCCAAGAACCAGCTGGGCAAAGCCCTGAGAGACCTGGTGTGAATTCAGTGGCCCTGCTTTGAGCAGGATGTTGGACCAGAGACCTCCTAAGGTCCCTTCCAACCTGAATTATTCAGTCATGTTATAATTCTATGTCTTTTAAATTCACTTTCTGTACATACCTGAAGACACTGGCTTGCCATAAGATGTCAGTCTAGTGAAAGATCCTTAACAGTCATTTAAAAATTCTGCCTTTAATTGATATTTCTGTAATATAGTTTTGAGTCTGAAAGACTTCAATCACATAGCTGCTGTGAAACGCAACATCCTATGTAAACATAGGGTCTTCTTAGGCCCTCACTGACTTTTGGTCTGCAGCCAATTTGATAAGCTACACGGGATAGAAATTGTCCCTGGGGTCCCTAAAGCTGTTGCTAGATTTTCATGGTTCCTTAGGCCATCAGATCTGTAAGTTTTATATCCTACTATAACTTTATATAAGTGAGAAGGAAATGAACAGTGCACATTTCAACCCACTAAGATCTCTAGATGGTCATATATATATATTTAAGGAGTAGAAATATTTTATACTGATGGTCACTGGATGCATTTAGACCTCACCTGGCTTTAGGTGATTTCTTTAAAAATATCACATTACTGAGAGAACTTGCCTTCAATAAGGCGTTTGCATTATGGGCAAAAGTTATTTACAACCTTGGTGGGTTCCCCTTTGAAGTCATTTGTCTTGTTGAGAGAGGAAGTGGAGCTGGCCTTTGAAGACTCTCATTTCATCTTGGATCTCTCCCTTTGAAGTACACTTTACCCTGTGGGCATTCCCATTGGAAAATCTCTCATTGTTCATGGGTTTCCTAAGAAAATATTCCCCAGAGGCATTCTTCCCTGAAGAATAATTTACCTTGGAGATACAAGCAGTGATGTATTTTTCATCCTTGCCAACAGCAGGCAGAATCTAGTTACATCAGCTGCGCAAACTATTTTATAAAGAAAGTATAGCTGATTGCTAGCTTAATATGTAGAGGGCAGTTGCATAACATACAGTGTCCAAATCTTGATAAACTCAGCTTCGTTTATGCTTCTGAAAAATTATAAAGCATTTTGGTAGCAACACTCTGCCTTGAGGCAGCCCTAAATTTTTGCACCTTTGACTCTGAAATCTTCTCATTTTTATTTTCTACCAGGAAAAATTCTGTGAAAGCCTCAGAAAACCCTGTCAACCATTTGCAGGCCTGATTGTGTTCAAAGATATCTATTCCAAGTGTGATAAAAACAAAGAGAAGGCACTTTTCCTCTTTAAAGAATTATCACTTTTTTTTTTTTTTGTTATAGAACTTCAACAAACAGCAAAGAAAACCTTTCTTTATGGCTCAGTGCTCATTGAGGTCTAGTACCTCTGTGAGGTTGCAAACTACAAATTAGGAACATAAACACAAACAAACAGCCACACCTATGGTCCATAAAAGCTTTTCAACCATTAAAGCAGTGCTACTTCTGCTATATCCTACCATTGCCTAATTTCAAAGGCATAATAAAGGGTAATTGCTATGCATACAGGATCAGCTCTAGGCACAACCAAAACAAGCAACTAACTTGGACAACAAAGTTCCAGAAAGGAAAAGCAGCCACAGCCCTGCTCCCTGTTTTGCTTATACCACCGCCTTAGAAAGCCAAACCGGCTGCTGCAGCTGTGTCAAGATGCATGGTACGCAGGTGATGGGGTCAAGTGGGAGCCCTCCCAGAGGCAAAAATCATTGCCCCAAGCCTTGTGAATCCCCTGGCAGCAGAAAGCCCAGTGAATCTGACCTTGTGTGACTTCTCTTAGGGCTTCATTTCTGACTGTTATTGCAAGATTGATTGCATGTCCCACAACTTATTTTGAAGGGTTGCAGTGCTGGAAGTCTAGAACCAGCTCAGCACACTACATATGTTCTTAGGCACTGATTTAATTTAGTCTTTGCTAGCAATAAGCTTACCGTTCTACAGAATGCTGGGTCACTCAGAAAATCTATGGCAGATTCAGGATTGCTGCAAAATTATCAGATTAAATTCTCACATTTCATTCTGACTGTGAAGAGAAACACTCAGTGGATCACAGTGGATATTATAGCATGCACAGTTTGTAGTTTGTTTATATATATATATAAATGTATATTTAGAAAACTTCAATTACCTCTGAAAATAGAGGATTCAGGCAGAAGATAAGAGCTCAGCCAACTTGACTGTTTCTTTTTAAAATTATGTAACTGATTTAGGTAAAGATAGCATGATAGTTCCCATTGCACTATATTTAAGCATTAATGGATTTTTCCTATGAAATCTCTATCTCTCTTCTCTAAGGCAACCTTTGACCATCTTGCTTGTCTGATATTATGGTCCTTTCCATGGCAACAGATTGTGATGCCATGCATGGACATATTATGAGGTTAAAACAGTCCCCAGGATGAAGCTGGAGGAAAAAGCAGGAAAGATTCTGAAACTGCATAGACACTTTTCAAAGTAAGTGCTCAAAAGACCTGGAAAACATGCTTATAGCAAATGCAGTAAGAGGCTTTATGGTTGGGTCAACCCTAATACCCTCCTCTGAAATCCGATTGCTAATAAAAGCAACCTGGTTTAAGGTATACATGATAATTTACACAGAGCAAGCTTGGTTTTTAAAAGTCTGGTTAAGACACACCAAATCCTCCTAAGGAGTAACTGAGTGCCATAGACTTTTCCAGCAACCACATAGGTTTCTTTAAAGTGAGTTCAGATGTGCCTGTGCAACACCGAAACTTGAAGGCTGCAGGTATCATTCCTTATGTGAAATTATCCCTCTATAAAATGGGGATAATACCACATTCAGATGAAGTGCTAGGATGAAAACATCAGTCTGGCTGTAAATAAAATAGTAGCCAGAGGTTTCTATTTTTATTTACTGGAAATAAAAAAATTCTACCTGGAAATCTGACACAAAATTGTATCTGTTTCATTCTTTTCATGCAAGTATCACAAGCACCAAAATACCAGGAAAACACACATCAGTAAATCAGATTAAACATGGTGAAACAAAGGCACAGGTTATTCTTTTCTGCTTTGTCTAGGAAACTGTTGACAGGAAAGACCCAGTAAATCAGACTGTGTCCAACGTCTACAATAGGTAACAGATGAACACCATAAGGGTTGAATGTCATCAATGGGAGATTTGAGCATGAAGATACTATGGAATCACACTCTGTGACTTAGTTTGAGACTGATGATTCAGTAGAGAGCTCTAGTTAATCCTACGCTCAGTCTCTAACCGTTCCAGACATATTCTGCTCTGTTTCACACATTCCTGTTTATGTGATCATGTCTTACCTACACAATGATGTACGTAGATATAAAAAAAACTTTTTATGCCTTATATCTGTGCATGGACATGCTATCCCAGTGTTTAATGCGGCCTTGATTTTGTTGAATTCTTTTAACATACTAAGCACTGTCTTAGAAGAGGATTCCTTTCTTGCACACAATTTTGGTATATTATGAACCCTCTCAAATTTAGCATAGAAGGGGGAGGAGGGGGAAGAGGTCTATTCAGTGAACAACATGTCTTAACACAAACTAAAGTCTGGAACTTGCATAGGATGTTGTGGGGTCTGGAAGGACAAAAATGTCGAGAAAGGATTATGCAACTGTGGATTTTTAAAAATCTAGTAACAATCTCCAGTTCAAGAAGTAGCTAAATTGCTGACTGCATGAACCTGGGGAGGGTACACTGGGAGAAAAGTCATTCTAGATTTACCTGTCTTCTTATTTTTTCCCCCGGAAATGTACTATTGACTGCTGCTAGAGAGAGAACACTGGGCTAGATGGAGCTCTGGTCTGCCTGAGGATGTAAACTCTGGTGTTTATTCTGCTATAGTAAATGTTGAAAGGCCTGAAATCAAAAGGGAAGTACTAAGGCTTGGTTGCACTTTCATAAGAAAGTCCATTCTTGTTAAATAAAGAGATCACCAAATTCCAATGAATTCAAATTTAAACTGTGTCTATAAACATAACATTGTTTACATCTTTCATTTATGATGGTATTTCAACTAAGTTTTTCTAAAATTGCTCTGCTTTTGCGCTATGTCATAAAATGGAAGCATATATTACATTAAGCAGTAAGGAGCTGTATCTCATTTAAAACACATAACCACATAATTTCATCGATATATATCTATATATAGATATATATCTATGAACAATGAAATTGCCCCAAAATTAAAACCCTCCTGGCAGTGTATTTGTAAACACAATCAGCCTATAATCCAATAAAGAGACTCTGCTTTGAATTAATGTGAATTGCTTCTCTATTCTGCCTTTACAAATATAACTTTTCATCTGAACTTCCTCACTCCCTCTCTTCTTTTCGCTAAAAATAATTGTAGTGATTTTCTTCCTCACTTGTAAACAGCAGAGGAAACACTTAAAAAGTAGAATAAAACTGAGTTGAGGAAAAATATCCAACAAAACCAACTATAAAATAAAAGAAGCAGATATAACTCCTTTTATACCTACAAACAGAAAAGGCAAATCTAATTTCTCAGAACTTTTGGCATTAAACACTTTGCATTTTAAAATGAAACCATCACTTCAATAATTTTTTTTTTTTTTGATAATGAAAATGAAAGGTACACTGTTAAATGGAAAGTGCAATAATTTTATATACATATAAAATAAACCCATTTCTTTAATTTTGGTAATTTAAAAGAAAATTTTCAAAATGACAACCTTTTAGTTATAATTCATTAACCTTTCATGCAACAATATTTGGTACAGAAGCAAATCTTAAGATATATGGATACAAATTAAATATTTAGAGGTTAATCCCTGAACAAGACAGGAATCCAAAGGAAGCTACATGGCTTGTAATATTTACTGAACTTTCAAAAAGGAAAGAAAGATCTTTTTCTCAATACAAAGTACACAGAGTTTGGACAGTAAATCAAAGACTGACACATTTGAAATATTCAACTACAAGGTTTTCTTTCCACTTAGTATGTGCTTTTCTTCAAATTTCCAGAAATTTAGTCATACTAAATTCAGTACAAAGAAAATTTTACCTATTTGTGAGGCTTTTTATTTTTATATCTATTTTGGGAAGCTGAAGAAACATTTTCTAATAAATTCTTAGCTATTAAACTTTGACTGCTAGACATGATAACTATATAGACCAGATGGTATCAATTCAGCTTTCTGACTGATGCTAGCACAATTTTTTACTTATTTTCTCAACAGTGTCATTTATCTGCCTATCTTAAGCTGGTGGGTTTGGAAATAAAAGTTTTATTATGTGAATACAGGATCGGTGCTCCTTCATGCTGCAAGGAAATCACTTTAAGGATATTTGTTCTCCCATCTCCTTACTTGCAAAGGGAAATATAGTCTCTTTTCAGTGCTCCTTGCCCTAGATCATACCACCCGGACTTTCTGGTCCCATAGGAGTCAGTGGTCAAGTCCCACTGATTTTGGTAGGACTGTGATACTGTTATGTCAACTCAGAAAACCCAAAGACTTTGAGGACTGAAGATGGGAGGATATGTGAAGACTGGAGTTGCATATTCTACTGGGTTCACTCTGTTCTGTACTGTGCTTCGGAGTGTGCCTGGAAGACTCTAGTCAAGGTGTCAGATAGGCAAATGGCAAAGGCTATGGAAAGTGAGAATTCAAGGATACAAAAAGCCCAGAACTTATGAAAGAGCTGGAGAATTAGAGAGCCCTATGTCTCTGTCCTTATAAGCAACTCTGTACATGAGACTACTGCAGCTCCTCCCCAGACATGCAATGCTTACCAGCAGCATCAGGATCTGTTGACAGAGCTACTAAGCAAATTGCACATCTTTAGCGGTGTGAGAAAATAAAAGTACATTGTTGAACACATCAGAAACCTGCAGCATATTTACTACCACCATAGAAATCTCAATTTTTTTTAAATTGTTTCATTAATCAAGCCTTACTTCTAATGAAGGTCCACAGGGCCAAAGCAAGAGGAGGCCAAAACTGGTTACCCTCAGGGCAGGCTGCAAGTTTGAAGGTGCGAGAGGGGAGCTTGGCCTTGTAGCTTGTGCATATGGAGGAACCCATAGAAACAAATGCATCACAGGGCAAACAGGCACAGTCTGCAGTAAGTCAGTGCCAGTCAAGGCAGCACTGCCCTTATCAGTTTGCACACTTAATGCATCCCACACAGACCATGCAGCAGTCCTTACTTAACCTCCCATTCCTTACACCGTGTTAGGTGGGAGCAATCTCCTTCCCTGTGGACTGCCCATGTCCCACCAAGCCACAGAGAAGACCTTTTGTACCTCATCATCCTAGGCCAGCCAGAGCCAGAGGCTCTCCCAAACTCCAGTTCCCCAGAGAGAAGGAAAGCAGGACCCTGTGGAAGATCCCCCTTCCCTGCTCTCCTGCTTTCCCCTCCAGACCCACTGGCCCTCCCTTCTCCCCCTGTGGCTTCAGATCAGAGACGGGCTGTTTCTTTAAATCCTCCGGTTTAGATTGGTTGCAGGCCTCTGGGAGTCTGCGGCCAAAACTAAAGCCAGGGACAATTCCTGAACAAGTAAGCTCACAATACCCTGTTTATTTATACAGCACAAATGATTGAAATCATTATGCCCCAGCTTAGTAGGACCTATTTATAAACAGCATCTCAAGATGAGCAATATAGCAGGACTCTCCATCACTTCACAAGATCCAGCCCTATCCCCTCATCCCCACTATAAAGCTCCAAAGCCCTTCTGACTTGCCACATGAAAGATGCATTCCTCGCCTGTTAAATTAAAATCTAATCATATTCTGCAGTAAACAAGACACAAAGAACACTCCTGAAATTACGGGATGAAAACCAGCGACACTAAGGGCCAAACTCTTCCCTCAGATCTATACTACAGCTCTTTGACAAGTGAAATCAGTTAAACATTTGAGTGCTTGACAACAGCTACCCCACCAGACGTTTGATCTGCCTGGTATTCAGCCCTCTTCCATAAATTATGGATCTTCAGATCTGCATGTTCTCCATGTTTGTTATGGCTGGTCTCCAACAGAGAGGAGGCTTGGGAAGAAGTGGATATTTCTCTCAAAACACTTAAATTACTCCTATGTTTCTGTCTATACAAAGCAGATCTGGAACTACTTAAGTGGGCATCGGTTGCATTTAGAGCCTTGGAAGGAATAACTTTTGCTTTTCATCCTCTTCAGACACTCATCCAACCTAAACAAAATGTGAGATCTAAACAGCAGCCTCACACTTCAGTGCCATCTGGATGTTTTATTTGCAGCAGCACCCTTCAACTCTCAAAATGCTCGCACTACCACCTAGAAACCCATACACAAGAGGACAGGAGCACGGCTGGAATCGTGATTTGGTGGCAAATCCCATAAGGAGCTTTTCAACTTGTCACGTGATACTTATGGATCAACATGGATGACAGGTCCCTTACAGTATAGCCATATATTGCATATCCAGAATCAAGTGCTGGATGATTATTTGGGCTGTATACTTTAATAATCTTACTAGTTTACTTAAATGTGGTAATCACAACGAGTCCTTGAGATGGTTACAATTTAAGAATTAATAGCACCTCCATAGTGCTTTGCATTTTTCTTTCCAGAGTAGAGAACAAGCATTAACTAATTGCTCTTCAGAAAAACCTTTATTATCACAGTTTTATGAGATGGAAACTAGGAGGTTAAGTAACTTGCCTGAAGTTATACAATAAGTTGCACTGGGATTAAAATTTAGGAGATGCTGGCTGCCAGCCCTACTTTTTGACCACTGGACCACTCTGCTTCTTACTGTAAGGATTTAATTCACTTGGCAGGGAATGCATCTTTCATGTGGTAAACTGTATATTGCATTTCTAATGAAGTTGAATCAAGGTGAGAAGGCCAGCAGATCTCATTGTGAGCTGATGAAGAGTCACATCATGGTAATTCTGTTTTAAAGTCTTGATCTAACAGAAGTTCACTTCTACTCTCTAAAAAAAGAGCCTTTTTTCAAAATATAGATGCTCATAGACAAGTATCTAAATTTCTATTGATCCATCTAAGTAAACTGTGACAATCAGTACTTCTGGTATTTTAAGACCTATATCCCATATATTTCATCAGAACTCAGGCAATGTTTTGACACCCAAACACCAGAATATATGTTTTCTTCACCCAGTCTTCTGCTCCTGGTTCAAGTTTTTGCTTATGTTTTCTCCTGTTATATTCTTCTTTTCAAAACCCTTTTTTTCCTTAATGTTGACTTTTAAAATCTGAAGATCCACAATAAAGACACAAGCACGTAAGTGTATGTGTGTGCATGATGGCAGCGACTATATAGCTAGAAATATACTTTCATGTATCCCTTTTTTTTTCTCCAGGCTAATGATGTATTAATAAGAGATGTTCCGCAAATACTGAAAATCAGTGTTTCAATGGTCACCATCTGGAGGTAACAACAGCAACAGATCTCTGTCTATGTCTCTGTGTGTACACGTGAGAGTAAGAGGGGATATATTTTGGACAATCACATCTCCGCATATATCCATCCCTACTGTATTAAAGCCTCCAATGAAAATAGCCTCATTCATATACAGGTAGAAGAGCTTTATTGACATTACATTCCAACTCCAATCCGGAACTATGCAAGTGTATCATAAATTCACCACTAAACAAAGACGTTGTCTTTTATTCTCTTGTAGAATAATTGTCAAAAAAATAAAGCCACAAAAGTGAAGAAAGAACTGTCAAAAGGATGGTAATGACCATTAAGAGAATGTCTGGAGACCTGAAGAAAGAGCAAAACCTGCATCTGAACACAGACTTGTTTCTGCAACAGAAAAACAGCACAGTGGCTATACGCAGATCCAAGAAAAAGATCATTGCCATTAGTGGGAGAAAAACCTTGATCATGCAAGACACTTTAAAAACAGTGAGGAAGAAGAATGAGAACTTGATAATATGAATGATATCTAATGCCAGGGGTTTAAGTTCGCATGACTTACGAAAACAGTCATTATTGAAAAAGTATTCTGACACGTAAAAATCACCACTAAAATCACCTAACAAATAAAAAAGCACACCTGCAATAAATTTTAATTGTTTTTGTGTACAGCAGATACACACATTTGTCAAAAGCCCAGTAAAAGTTATTTGTTTAAACTCCAGAAAGGTTTACTGACACCTCACTTCATTTAACCTGTTTGTTTTCTTTAAACATAGTTATTTGATTTTTACTAGGCTTTGTCATTGTGGCAGTACCACAGTAGTTACCTAAAAACCACAAAACTTATTGTCCACACTCCTACATCACTTATATTTTATGTTCACAAGCATGGATATGAAACCTATGACTGAACCACTTTGTTAGCAATGGGCACTTAGGAAAGAATGCCGGTTTCGGCAGATTTGTCCACAATGCTCATTTGGTCCTGGCTTAAGCCTGAGGAGTCTCTTAGTCCATGTAACTAAAATTACTGCTGGTAACTTTGAAAGATCTAGAAAGATCTAGTAAGATTCCCCAGTCATCCAAGTAACCCTGTGCTAAAGATCTTTTCATGAGCTGTAAGAGCGATAGGATTTTGCTGAAATCTATGATTAGTTCTCTCCATACTCAAAATACTCATTGCAAAAATATAGTCCTTACTGGTTTTCTGGGAAAACCTGTGGAATTGAATGACTGAAAAGAAAAATTAGTTGTCTAGAAAAATGTCTTTCTCTTCACAGGGATCCCAAGGCTCCTGAAAATCAGTAATGTTGTCCCAAATTATGTGAAGCTAAGAGCAACCTGGACTCTGCTGGTGGCATTCTAACAGGAGGGCATTTCTTATCGGGACAGTAGCCATTGTCACTTTCAGTAAAGCACAGCATGGGGGAGAGAGGCAGGTGATCTTCAGAACGTTTGAACCTCTCTCTCCCTTTTTTTCCTCCCCCCACCTTTTTCTTTTTTTTTTTTTCCCTTCTTCAAATGAAGAGATCATGCAAGTTTAAAGCTGGTGATTCCACCATGCAATTTTTCAAATTCCTTATAGCAGAAAAGTTTTCCATAGCTGCACACCTTCTCCTGTGAACTACACTGCCTCTGCCTGGACTTGTGAGAGGATGTTACTCCTGCCACCTGTAAAGGTGGATAATAGTATAACCCCAGTGGATTTGTAGCATCTGGTTCAACCTCTAGTCTTTTTCCACTGTTTCTGTGTCTCTAGAGCTATTCCTGTGGCAGAAAAATACTGATGGCAATCCTAATCATCTTCATGTATACCCTATTCCCTTACAAGCATGATACAAATGGTGATGAGCTGGTGCCTGTACCACAGGGATCTTGAATTCAGCTGACACAAGATCAAATGAAGTCTGTAGGCACCCTATCTAAATGCAACTTCAGTCTTCCTGCAGGAAGAATATGGAAGAGTACAGCCACAGTAGGACAGTATTGACATAGCATTTTCTTTTTCTCTATATTTGTTGCTAAGACAGTTAATACTCCTAACTTACCAGTTTTGCCAGGAAATTTGAAGCCAAACTAAGCTCTGAGCTATACATGTAAATCATTGTGGGTTATATGCATGAAAACAAGAGTAAAACTTAAGACCACAGATTTTCCAGGGAAAAACAAGTGCTGCATTTCAGGCAATTAGGAGCAGTAAAGTAAACATTTAGTCACCATTGACTCACAAGCCGAAAAACACAGTAGTCAATTACAGCTTTCAACAGCAATAATTAATATGGCGTTGATGAAAACTGTGTTTTTCTCTCAACATACAAAGCTATTCCAGGTAATTAAATGTAACCTCATCTATATGAAATTTGTCTTTAATCTGCACATGATACCGTATTTTAACTTCATATCCTGTATTCTGGAAGGCAAATAATATAGGAACATTACCTAAAGCATATAACCAATAACCCAGACATGATTTGTTTACATTTAGAATTATATCACACTTTATGATTAAAGATTTGACTATGAAAAGGTTTGTAATTTAATCATTTACACAATTTTTCATACATTTCTCTTTATATCTGATTTATGGATACAAATTAAGAGATCAATTCTAACTATGTACACCACATAGACATTTATTTCTTTGTATGTTTTAACATCCCATGGGTTTTCCAGAGGCAAAAATGGAAAAAAAAAATTAAATACTTACAAAACTGATGACTCTGGAAATTTCGGATGAAGGATTTATGGTACTGTGAAGCTTTTGAATAGAGAAAGAGGTGTTATGTGCAAAGTAGACTTTAGTACACTGTATAGCCCTGATTTTCCAAACTACAGCTTATCTACATTTCTCAGTGAAGCTAATGGAACTTGAAATACACCTCTAAAAATTAATGCATATCACTGCCATCTAAGTCACTGTTTATAAAACCAAGTAATTTGAAGTCAACAGCCAGCATGGCTTCACTAAAGGGAAATCCTGCCGGACCAATTTGGTGGCCTTCTATGATGGGGCTACAGAACTGATAGACAGGGGTAGAGCAGTTGATGTCGTCTACCTGGACTTGTGTAAAGCGTTTGACACTGTCCCACAGGACATCCTTGTCTCTAAATTGGAGAGACATCAATTTGATGGATGGACCACTCAGTGGATAAAGAATTGGCTGGATGACCACACACAAAGAGTTGTGGTCAATGGCTCAATGTCCAGCTGGAGACAAGTAATGAGTGGTGTCCCTCAGAGACCAGCACTGGGGCCAGTCTTGTTCGACATCTTTGTCGCTGACATGGACAGTGGGATTGAGTGCGCCCTCAGCAAGTTTGCTGATGACACCAAGCTGTGTGGTTTGGTTGATACGCTGGAGGGAAGGAATGCCATCAAGAGGGACCTTGACACGCTTGTGAGTTGGGCTGATGCCAACCTCATGAAGTTTAACCATGACAAGTGCAAGGTCCTACACCTTTGTTGGAGCAATCCCAGACAGAGCTACAGGCTGGGCAGAGAAGAGATTCAGAGCAGCCCTGCGGAGAAGGACTTGGGGGTCCTGGTCGATGAGAAAATGAACATGAGCCGGCAGTGTGCACTTGCAGCCCAGAAAGCCAACGGTATCTTGGGCTGTATCAAAAGGAGTGTGACCAGCAGGTCAAAGGAGGTGATCCTGCCCCTATACTCTGATTCTATGTTCGTTTTCTCATCAACTGACACCTTCAAGTCCTTTGCAGGGCTGCTCTGAATCTCTTCTTTGCCCAACCTGTAGCTGTGCCTGGGATTGCTCCAACACAGGTGTAGGACCTTGCACTTGGCATGGTTGAAATTCAGGAGGTTGGCATCAGCCAACTTCACAATTGTGTTGAGGTCCCTCTGGATGGCATTCCTTTCCTCCAGCGTATCAGCAGAACCACACAGCTCTTTGTCATCAGCAAACTTGTTGAGGGCACACTCGATCCCACTGTCCATGTCACCAACAAAGATGCTGAACAAAACCAGTCCCAATACTGATCCCTGAGGGACACCACTCATTACTTGTCTCCAGCTGGACATTGAGCCATTGACCACAACTCTGTATGCAGCCATCCAGCCAGTTCTTTATCCACCGAGTGGTCCATCTGTCAAATCGACGTCTCTCCAATTTAGAGACAATATAAACTTGTATACAATATGAAATAAAAAAGGTTGCTATTACCTGTAGAGAACACTATATACTTTGTATTATTCCTTTAAAAGCAACCTAGCCATCTTTCTTGTCACAAAGGGAACTTCTTCCAGAACTCTATCAAAGCTTTGCAGTTTCTAAATTAGATGAATGGCTGTTGTATAGTAAAATATTAAGTTACTGGGCCTTTAGCTCTGATAACCTTTCTGATAACTGTTTTAGTTTAATTCAGAAAAGGCAAATAATTCTCAACTCTTAGCATTATCAATTCTGTCAAGTCAAATAACATGAAAACATGAACAAAATTCCCAACCAATTCATTTTTCTGTTAATGGCATACCAAAATGTTCTGTACTGGTGGCTATCATTTCAGTTAGCCTAAACATTTACTACAAGCCTGAATTCTCAAAAGCAATGTCTTTGAGCAAAATTCAGGAAAGATGTGTAGTTCGTTCAGGTGGATTTTTGGTCCGTGAAATGTACGAAATGCAAAATTGCAAGAGTTTTTTATACCAAGGAAATTCTCTAGCTTTGGCATCAAACAAACTCTTTCTGTGAACATGAGCAAGAACAGTCGTTAACAATTCCAGAGGGGGGGGAAAGCCAAAAGAAAGGGCACAATCAACCAATAAACAAAAAGCACAACACAGTGTCCTACATGTGCATAAGTAAACTTATTTGTGTTATTTATTTGAAGGAACAAAGGGGCTTTTTCAGAAATCATCTGTACATTTTTAAAGAGTGAATTACCTATAACCTTCAGAGAAAACGATGCTGTTAAAATAAACTTGGGGGTTGGCAGGAATTGGGTTATGAACATGGTGCTGTGTTAGAAGACTTAACACTTCTCTGGATTTCGTCTCACTGGTTGCACAAAACCCAGGTACAAAGGGATGCAGGCTTTCAGCTGAGAGACATTGCCACAGCTGTCAGGTCTGGAGCCAGGCTTACTGATACCCAAATTTTGTGGTTTTTCTTTGAAGTTGTCTTCTGAAGCACCATAACAATAAGAGGAGGGAGAAAACTTAATGTCCTCTGGCTAGAATGTAGAAACACAGATGGTAAGCTAGATTTCATGCTCAAAAAATTGTTAGTTAAGAACCTAAAACTGAGTTTAAAATAATAAAGTGCATGATGGAGTCTCTACAGTTACCTTTGGTTTTGAACAGTTGGTGCACTTGAGCAAAAGTTCAAGCTTTTCACCATAACCACAGGCACTGGAAACTTCTGTTCTCTTTTAAATGAAAAATGAGATTCTCACATGGTCACTTTGTTGAAAGCATGAAAGCTTTAAAGAAAACACCAGTTAGGGTAAGTTCCATGATAAAATGGTAAAATCTGGCAAAGCTATAGGTATTTTCAAAATTCATGAGCCTCAAAAGAAGCTGGGCAAAATCCTCTTGGTTTCAAGTTTCACAGAAGCTTGCAGCTCAGCTAAAGTTTGCCCTAAAGTTCACTAAAGTTCAGCCTTTCAAGTCATTCTGATTCAATTTATGGTTTTTTCCTAAACCATATAAAACTTGGGTTATTACATGGATTTCACATGAGCCAGGTAGAACTCAGTAGTTTCAACAGTGGCTTGATTTGAGATTTTGAGTCTGTTTAAATGCAAAATAGAAAGCAAAATTCCATCTTCCTCCAAAGCCAGATAAAAGTTTCATATGATGCCCTGTGAGCCAAATTCACTTCCTTCGGAGTTCTTGGGACTCACAGAAGTCCATGTTTGTGTAACTGTGCAGTGAGGCTAGTCTTTGGGGTCCCAGCACAATGCCTGCAGGGAAAGCCAGGAATCCTGGAAACACTGCAAAGAGAAGGGTATAAATGTGCCTTGCTACAGAGAGAGTATTTACCTCTCCCAGGGATGCAGAGCACCACAGTCAGTCCTCAACACAAGACTTACTAGGGCTTGAGGCTTAGTTTTCTGTGCTAGTGCACCTTTGCAGGGTACATTTACAGTGTATGCTTCTTGGTGCTGATAGGGTTTTTCTCTCTTTCCATCATTCTAGCTAATAGAGGCAGAGGAAATGGAGTATAGCTATCAAATAATGTTCTGGATTTCAAACTATCTTCCATTCCTTATTCAATGAAAATTAAACGCCTAAAACTTCCTGAACTGACAATTCAAGAAAAGTTCAGGAATTTAACAAGCCAGCTAAAAACAACCACTCATAATGTCAAAGTAGTCAGTGTACATTTTAACCATTAGCTACAAAACCGTTACCAATCTAATATTAATAAAAAAACCCTATAAAATATTTCTGAAAGTCAAATATTATAAAACTGCATTTTGTGAAGTGATTCATGAAAATGTTTGCCTACAACAGTCTGCTGTGGATCTACTCACGATACAGTTATTGTCATCAGTTCTCTTTTCTAAAGTTTTAATGTGCAGAAGTCATATCGGAAGTGAAAACCTTTCTCTTTTATTTTACCTCTAATTTTTGTGGTGAAATTCTCACTCTAGTTAAGAAGGCATAGCCAATTGTCATCCATTATGACAGCATTTTGAGTAATGAGACAGTTCTGAAGTGAAAACTGTGCTATTTTAACACCTTTGTATCTCCACCATGTAAACTCAATTAATATAAAATGAAGCTCTGAAGGATTTATTAAATTATTACCAATATTTACTGGTTTAACAGGAAAACAGAAGATATGCATCTTCTGTGATTATCGACATCATTTTTATACAGTTATTAAACTTTCCCCAAAATATTATTTTAATAATCTTAAAACACAATAAATATCCTGTTAAATTGAACTCTTTAGTTTGGGAGAGTAATTACTCATTTGAGACATTTAATTTGAAGGTTTACCACAGATCCTTATCTGTGTAAGTTAGATCTCAGTATTATAACTTCTTCTTATAAGTTCATTTCAGGGTAAAAATCATGCTTGGACATTTCAAAGAGACTTAAAGCCCAGATTTAATTCAAGTAATATTAAACCCCTTCGCAAAGTATGTAATGGTGCAAACAATTGTTCTCTGCTCCCTTTATACGATTACTCGAAAGATCTTATTTTTTTATTTTGATTATATGGTTAGTTTGTTGTACCAGTGTTTCTAAATTCTGCCCCTGGATAAATGCCTTAGGAGTGACAAAACCAGACATCAGATGCCAAGCATACATCTTTCATGAAACCTTAGTTTTCTCTGAAAATTCCAGCCATCATCCAGATTTCTAGACAGGGTGGAAGCAGTAAGAGCATGAATTCATTCATATTTTTCCTAATAAGGAAATATGCAGTCTTTATAATCCACAATTATTTTAAATCATAAATCTGAAGTTTAGGAAGTATCTGCAATCTCTATGGAGTTAGTTGTCAATCTGGCCACTGAAGACTGTGAAGTCCATTTTGGAGCAGTACAGGAGAAACTTCCAAGCTTCTGCTGCTGCAAGCTGATAATAGAAAATGACCTTTTTCTTCAATACTTTCTCTACTAAGCTATATTCTATGGGGTGGTTGTTCAGACACTCCATATTATTCATGTCTTCTTGTGCATGCATACATGCATCCATCATTTCCTTTTATTTCTACATATTAGTGAAAAAGAGCTATTTTAGCCCTCTGTGGACAACAGTTTGGTTAGCAAATGGGAGCGTACTGCAAGTTAATACACTGCGAATCAGTTGTTCTGATTACAAGCAAAAACATGTAACAGTGAAATACTGTGGTTGCTTGTAAAGTCGTACTAACCTTACATGCACGAGTCCTGGATTTCTGGCCTCCTCCTCCTTTAGCTTAGCTCTCCCTTGAGCATTTATTCATTTGTTTGACCTTGCCAAAATAATTATTCACCTAAACATAGCCCCCTCATGATGTCAATGGAAGTCTGAGCAACCTACGGCAGAGAACGTTCAAAGCTTATATTGCCACAAAGCAATGTTGTCTTCTGGTTTGTTTTGTTTTCCTGGATATCCTGTTCTGTGAGAAGAGTAATCCTGTAACTAAGACTGACTGCAGACTTTTCGTAGTATAACAAAGTATAACAAAAATGCCTCTGTTTCACGTTTTTAAGATTACTTTGCAGATCACTGCAATGCCCTGAGCCTTGGACATGAAGGCACACAAGTAATTTTGTGCACATGAGCAATTCCACTGAACTACTTGGGTCTACACACATGTAGCACTGCACATATTCCCATCAGCAAGATCAACAACTAATTTTGTTGAGAACATCCCTAGCAAAGGAATTTTCCTGGAAATAACCATTGTCTACATTAGCAAACCTCACAGCTTTGCTTTAGTGCTCAATCACCCACAGAAGTCACTTACTGCCTTACATAGCACTTGCTTTGAGCCATATTCCTTAAGTAATTTGCTTTAAATTCTTTAAACACTGTGATAGCACAGTTTACTGAAGCTTTCAGAAAATTAAAAAAAAAAAAAAAGGTTATAACCACTTATTGTAGGTAGTTATAAGTCATTGCAAATGGTGTATTTGAAAATCAGAGCTAACAACTTGCCAATTGATATTTCATTCTGCATTGCTTAGTGGTCAGAGTAATGGCTTCCTATCTTCATGCAATTTTTTTCACCTGATAATGTTGAATTTTTGAGCAACAGTGTGAGCACAAGAGCAGTTTGTGTAAGTAAATGAACCATGTCAGCAACTGTAATTCAGTCAGCACTGAAAACATGATCAAAATGTATTAAATTATTTGTGATAGTTTCTCTCTGCAAGAAGGCAAATCTATCTGAACAAAAAGAATTTACTAGAATATGAAACTGCAATAATAAAAATGTCATGTCCTTTTAAATAGTATATGAGTGCTCAGATATTCTACATCTTAAGTGGTATTTCATTCTAAAGGAACTAAGAAAAGTAATTTGTGGCTAAATGTAGAGTGCTTCAAAAGGATTGCTCTACGGGTAGATTAAACAATGCCCAGGCCAGAAAACTCCATCTATTTAACCATTCTCAAATAGGCAATACATTTTATGCAACATAAAACATAAGCTGCAGTGTTATATGACAGCTAAAAACTTTTGTATTGATTCCCAAAGATATTGATTTAAATTTATCAAAATGTATTTATTCATCACTGCTGCATCAATGATTTTCTGTATTTTATATGTAAATAATCTATTCTATTCCCTTGATCATGTTAATCTTACTAATGACAAATTATCATTCTCCACATACAGTTCCTAGATATACAAATTATCACTCCTGCTTTCAGGGGATTGAGAATCAGCCACGCTTGCTAATGCCTCCATGGATCGCCTGACACATAGCAGATTTTTATATTCCCTTTTAAAGCATTCAGCTCACAAGAAATAATTTATAAATCTGACTATCACTTGCACTTATCCTCTTACTGCTTGAGGGGGGAAAAGAACAAGATCAAATTGGGAGGATTATTAACAGTGTAAGAACTTTATTTGCTTCAATTAACTCTTTGCAGGAATACTAAAGCCCACTGGTTTTAGGAAAGGAAGGTGAAATATCCTGTCTGAATACCCTGTACAGAACTTGTAAAACAAGCACAAAAAAGTACTATCTACAAATACTCTTCACCCCCACCCCCACCCCCCAATTTTAAGAAACTGAAACTTTTTTAATACTAAGAGCTCCTTTCAGCAAACAAGGCATGACTTGTATTAAGGAATGAAAACTGTCACAAATCAAGCAAGCCAAAAATAAGGACTTTGGGACTGTACCAAAGTCTTGATCTTCACCTGTGCATAGTGAAAAAAAAATGCTACCACAGTCTTTGGGACCCATCCTCCCTCCACTTGATATTTCCTCTTTAGTTGTAAAAACGGTTGATGCCACAATGGAGAATGAGATCCTCAAATTTCACCCTTCCTTTACATTCACCTGTCTTAGTGTAACCCCTGACTGAAACCTCCTTCCCACTCAGAGACAAAAGCCTGTGATAGTCACAGAGCAGTCTGCTACCTTTTATTGCAGGAAACTCCTTAGATCTTTCAGTGCAAAGTCATGAACAGAACTAACTGTAATTACTGAGCAACTGTTGGAAAGAAAAGGTACTCAGCTGCTCCTTTATTGTAAAAACATTTGGGGTCACTTTGAAAATTCCTACCACCCCTTCAGTGTCACGGACAACAGTAGGAAGACCAGCAATGTAAGATGGGATTCAATAACCCAAGAGTGGTGCCTAAATGGCAGCTAAAATGGGTCAGAGTTTCCCTGATGGTTTCTAGCTGCCACTCCAAAAGGAAAAGGTCTCATGAAGATGTCTTAGATACCCAAGGCATCTGAAATACTAAGAAGTACCTAGATCAAGTGAATAAATATCTCCTACAGAACCGAAGAAATTCCCACCACAGCCAGTGAAAGTTTCTATTACAATTATAATAGATAACACTAATTGTAATCAATATCGGTAATCAGTGTCTTCTGATAGCATAACATCTCTGTGATAAATCGTTAAAGATAAAAAATAATGTTAAGAAAGCAGAGGGCTCATGAC
This sequence comes from Neopsephotus bourkii, assembly GCF_033783945.1. Taxonomy (NCBI): domain Eukaryota; kingdom Metazoa; phylum Chordata; class Aves; order Psittaciformes; family Psittacidae; genus Neopsephotus; species Neopsephotus bourkii. The sequence continues at coordinate 2,314,621 of NW_026900878.1, forward strand.
ATCTACTACAACCTGATCTAGCGCATACAACTGGTGCCAAAATCTCCATTTGTCTGCTCAGCCCCCCAAGAAAGGGCTGGTGTAAAGAGGATCCTACTGCTGCTCATCCCCTTGAAACAAAAGGGAGTGAACCTGAGATCACTGGGAAGCAAAACTGAGGAGCCTTCTGGGGTGACATTGTCCCTTATTTACATCAGAAATTTTTGCATGGTGCCTCTGTGTTCCTGATGCTCTCCACTCTCAACATCTTTCCATAGGGGGAACAGAGACATGAAAAAGCCCACAGCTGATAAATCCTCATGCTGCAGGGAAGAAATTACTGTGAAGGCTTCCTTTAACTTCACTTTTGCCTGACCATTCCCCATACATAGCCACAGTACTGACCGTATGTGTGACAGGATTTTTACTCATTAAGGCCTTTCTGCCTACAGAATAACTTTAAGTAACCTAATGTGAACTATAATTAGCAGAATACAATATTTTTTAAGAGACTTCAAAATCCCACTTCTATTTCATTAAATTGAAGTTCATTTTAAGCAGTCTATGTGCCAATAAGTATTTACAATCCTCTTGAAGCACAACTTACAGGCCTGTACAGTACAGCCATTTCCATCTGTCACACTGATAAGTATTTATGGACTACCTAAAATACAGACCAGATCTACTACAATAGTTGATCATGTAAATTCTCCTTAGTTCAATGGTCATTGCCACAACAGACTTACAGAAGCATTGCAGTTGATCATGCACCTAACCTAAAGAAACCTCTTCCCGATACCCATTCATTATGAGGTTATCAGATGTATTTGGGATGAGCACAAACCCTGGAAATGGATAGCATTTGGACTTTTTTTTTTCAACTCAGATGGTAAATGCACCTTTATATGCAAACTTTCTCCTTCTCCATGAATGACACAAGATTAAGCACCCTTCTTTCTCTATGCAAGTGTTAAGATTTTAAAGAGAAGGAAAAAAATAGCCTTGTTTTTAGAGAATAATATTTTTTTCCCTCCTGAGTTAGAGACTCCAGGTACCTGTGCAAAGCGTCTTATTACAAACAGGCACATCTATTTGCATTCTCTTTGGGAATGTCAGGTTAGAAAGGGACCCCACTACCTACCACTTCTTATAGAAAGGTTGAAAATGCTGCATCTTGCCTTGTACGAAGAGCTCCCAGCTCTTGCTATTGCTAGCAGGTATTCTAAAAACAGTTTTCTTCTGGAATTATGAACTCCTAGGCCAAACTTTGGTTACAAATAAATGTATCAAAAAAATATGTGTGCTCCACCCTATGGCACAGTTTGAGTTAGTTGGGACTCCACTGCATTTGCATTATGGTTATTATTTTTCACATAGCTGGAACACTAACTCTGCAGCTGAACAAATTCTTTACATGTCTACCACAAAAAAAAAAAAAAGAAAAAAAAAGAAAAAAAAAGAAAAAAATAATCGAAGTGCAGCTTCAGGGTAATTGTAGCAGGTAAATCCAAAGTGGTTAATGCAGTTAACTTCATGTTAATATTAGCTAGAATCTGAGGGGTTGCTGCCTGCAAACACCTATTCATAGCTTTAGTCACGAGTCATTCAGTGACAGACAATGAAAATATTTGATGAGTAAACTTCCATATACATTTATAGGCTCCAGTCCTAACAGGGCACTAATAAGCAATTCAGATATGTAGTTTACTTCCTCATATGCATTAATGTTAATTACAAGTAACCAAAATTATACAGACAATGTAATTGCATACTAATTATAGCATAACCACAGCTACTGTGTTATAACTGTAACTCTAAAAAAACTTTTAAGACATGTCATCTAAACACATGCTTTTAATCCTAATTTTTTGTAACCTACCTTTCAACAATGCACTTCTGAGCACTCAAGATTTTGACCCAGCTTTCATTGCACAGCAGAACAGGCTAAATATTATCTAATCATATTTTAAATTAAGAGATATTCACATTGCCTTTAGTCTTTATAAAACGGGAAACAGAAGAATTATACAGGCAGATTAACTTCTATTTCACTGTATACACAAGACACAATTTTTAACTCATTGCAGCGTTACTCCAGCAAGAAACACCACAAAGTCCAAGGCATTTGATGACACAGATGGAGCCCTTAGTTTCCCTTGGGAACTAAAGGAGAATAAAAGAAGCAGAACGAGATAACAAAGCATACCAGTTTCGAGAAACTTTATGTGCTCAGCTGTATGTTTCCCGGCTGGAAGAAGGAAATGTTACAGAAAGATTATTCTTCTCCACTGGCAAAGGGCACCATTGCTAAACAGAAGAAATTAAATAAATCATAAGACAAAGCCAAACAAACCCAATTGTCTTACTCCTAGTCTTAAAAGAACATGAATCTTGTCTCCAGGGTATGTGTGTCATCCTACACACCTGTATTACAAAGCCTGGCTAGTAGCATCATGCCCTGAAAGATGATGACACCGTCAGGTGGAAGTGATTCGTTCCTTGTTTGCCATAAGAGGAGCCTCCTCAGTCTTCTGCAGAAGCTGCCCACATGGTCCCAGACCTAGCTGGAGTTCAGTATTCACTTTCCACTAAGTACTAGCTAAATATGCCTACTTCAAATCTTGGAGTGAAAGTTTCTTTGAGACTCTGAGTCTTTGCCATGTTGTAGTCTCTTTCTCAAAGAAGTGAGAACAAAAAACTTCTCTGAAATATCAAAGCCAGCATACAATGGCTGAAAAAGAGAGAAAATTCAGTACAGCTTCTACAAAAAAAAAAAAAAAAAAAAAGCTTACTGGCTTGTGAAGATATTATTCTGATGAATTCATGAAATTTTAAGTTAAAAAAAGAGGGTCAGAGGGAGATTGGCAAAGGCACATAGGAGCCTGTCAGGCCCAGAAAACCTGCTGATCACAAACTGAGAACAGCAAGAAGGTGGGGAGAAGTTCTCCACCATGGATGGTAAATACACAACATTAACCTAAAAGTCTGAGACAAGGTAAGCAGATTGAAGGTATTATATTTCAGGGCTGTAAGAAGCTGAGGATAGTGTTAAAGCCATTGTACTAATTTGCTATGTATGTCAACGTTAGAGATAGCATAACTAGGCCTTTTTGTAACTCACCATACAGATAACCTTCATAAGGTAGTAGAATCAATGACATTTAACAATTCATTCATTTATATAACCTCCAGTTGTAGATATAGCACGAGTCTTCCCTAATTATCCATAGGCAAAAAGAGTACTTTGAAAACCCAATATTACCCATAAGCCATAGCCAGATTAGCAAAATAAGGCACAAACACTGAGAGTAACCCATATGCTTAATGCCAGCTGCCAGAGCTGCTGTTCTTCAGAACTGGCATTAGTGTGATGACAGGTCCTTGAAGGCTAATGTAGTCCACAGTGGTACATTCACAGCATACCATGTCATCATCTGCATGTATGTTTAAGTTTCACTGGTTGGAAAGCCTTTACATGCCTAAATTCAATAGGGAAAAAAGACTTAAGGGAAAAAACCACCCATCATTCAGTATTTTTTTCCCCCAACAATAGACTAAATTAAATGAATGTGTGAAATAATAATAAGTGAATCATTACATTTGCCCCAGACAAAAGGAAAAGGGCAAAATGAAGGGCATATACTATAATGAAACATCACAAAACACTATATACATTCAGAATCAGTTGTTCAGAATAAATAAAATTTAAACAATATAGATGAAACATATCAATTAGTGGTCAGCACCAGATGATATGCAAATTCATCATTTTGGCCTTAATACAAATAACCAGTATGAGTGTATTTTAAGAACAGGAAAATAATAAAATTAGATTTTTTCTAATGTTGGGAGACTCAACTATGCAGCTCACCCTTGTCATCCTATATGACAAAGCATATGTAGATGGAGACACCTCTCAGATGTGTCTAATATCTATATAACTAGCAGCAACATTACTAAAAGTTTTAAGTCATAAGGTGGTTGATTAATCTCCTCATGTTACCCAATGCAACTGTGATAATCCTATCAAGCATTGTTTTAAAATTAAAAAAAAAAAAGCTTATGTTTATTTTTTAGTAATTTAATAAAATTTTATCTGATACAAAAGCACAGACCCAGAGACATAGAGAAACTAAATTATTCACTTTCTGCACTTAGGAATAAGCAGCATTTCCAGAGAAGTGTAGTTTGAAAAGCACATGCACATTTACTTGGGAAACAGTCTCACCAGCTATCTGGAGATGGTGTCCTCTTAAAGCCATGAGCATATAAGTAACCAGTATCCTGCTTACACTCACCTCCTGACTGTATCATATGCACGTGGAAAAATCTTATTGCTGGTCTGAATGATCTCCTGTCCATTTCCGAATAGCAGGAGTCTGCCTGATGTGAGCAGCCTGCTCACAAACCTGGCACTGGAGTGCAGTGCTGGGCAGCTGCAGCCCACAGCCATCCCTAGCCCCACTCCTCCTATGTCTAGGAATCCACTCTTCCCACAGCTCATCTTTAAGAGGAATCATTTGCATGCACATCCTCTTTTTGTTTTTGCCTAAGAAAGAAAATAGAAACTGGGGAGAAGTTTCTGCATAACATTTCTGTCCACCTGTTCTCACTGGGCAGCCTCTGTAGGATCTACGGTAGGATATGCGAACATGGTCAGAGTAACACTTCATGCTAGATATATGAGCTATTATATCCTTAGCCACACATTCAAAAGCATGATCACAAACTTATACCCACCACTTTTTAAGTACCTTCATTGTAGGGGTGTGAGGTGGGTATTAAACATGCATGTCTTAAGCTGTTTTTCTATAAAAAAGGCCTGGCCTCTCAACATTTTAAAGGCCAAGCAAAACTCCTAGAGAGAAAGTACAAGCAGTAGAGTCGTTAGCCAAAAAAATGAGTCAAATATACAACTTTAAAAAAAAACAACAACAACAAAAAAAAAAAAACACAAAAAAAAAAAAAAAAAAAAAACAAACAAAAGCAATACCCCAAACAACCAAACAATCAACTTTCATCCAAACTGCAAGCAAGCAGTTCAGGAGTTCAGGAAGCAAACAAGACAGCAGCTAGCATGTTATCAGAGTAAGGAAATCAGCAACAAAGATCAAAGCGGTGTGTCAGCATACTAATTTTGAAAATGTCTAGCGTCCTAGTGCTCAAAAAGACCACAGCAGTAATCTTGGTGTAATGCATCCTATCAGCAGCAGTTTACTTGCAGGGTATAACAGGAAACTCTCACATTTATCAGCTCTGCTCCCTCATCAGTATATGTCTATATGCTCTTCTATGTCACTGTACTGTATGTGTGCCAATACCATGCTAATTTATCAGCAAATTAAAAGCAGAATAAAAATTCAACTTTTTTTTATCATTTATTTCTTTCAGTGCTTTATTTTGCACCCTACATATTAAAATGCAGGAGCTTGTATCTTGAAATTCTGGAAAGCAGATGAAGAAAAAGATCAATCCAGATTAAACCCGCGTTTGGTACAAGTGTATAAACCCTGTTTCTACAGTCTACCCAGTAGGGCAGAAACTTCAGCCTGTGCAGTCCTCTTAACTGCCTGAAGCTCTGATAACCATAGTCAGGCTGGAGAAGCTTTCCAGCATCTCCCTGGAATATGGGCTCCAAAGTACTTTCTATTTGTATGATAAAGGAAGGTTATGTCCAGAGTAGGCAGGCTTGTTTTTCCCCTCTGAAGCTGTCACTTGTAAAAGCTGATTAAAATGTAGTAAATGTGTGAAATAGTACATATGGAATATAATCCTAAACCAGCAAGAATTAGGTTTTGGATTTGCAGAGAGTGGAACCTGGCATCTTCATGGATTAATTGCCTGTATCCCAACTATCAATCAATTTTATTTCCTTGCTCATTGGCTCTGGCCTTGGTCTGGTACATATAAGCATACCTACACAAATGTGGAATCCATGCACCTGATCAAGTTCGTTTAAAAACATGGTTAAAGCTTAAATGTAAAGATATTTAATCAGACGTGTTTTGAAGCTGAGACAGACAAGATCAATGGCAAAATCAAGAGAATTAATATGCTTTCTGCATCTGAGGATTTTCAACTCAGGATCTCAAAGCAAAGCAGGGAGAGGCATCATTTAGTGCAGTTTCACTTATAGACATAGTATGTAGCAGTGGTTTATTACCGCACAGGCAATATTGCATGACAGTTAAGAGCCATGCAGAGAAAAGTATCTAGCTGAAACCAAAGGAGATGGCACCGTGTAATGCACACACGCTGTATAAATAGCACATGGTTTACAAGCTAGGCTGAATTGGTCTGCTAGTTCTATAATGAACACAAGCGGTCAGGGTGCTGGTTTGCATCTCAGATGAAAAACAGCTGCCCTGGAGCTAATGTCCTTAACACTATGGTGGGTTAGTGTTAACACAAAGGGAAAGGTGTCACCTGCAAAGTCATCAGCATCTACTTCTGCAACTGCACATCGGGGTGTTTGCTGGCAATCTTTTCTTCAAGAAAAGAATGACCTGACCTTGCTTATGGGTTTTATCCAAATCAAAGTACAGGCTAAGATGGCACATTCAGAACAAAAAGTGAAAGCAGAAGGAAGAGAAGCATGACTTCTCTATTTTTCCAAAAGTCAGGAAGCAAAATTTTTCTTTGTGTTAACATTATGTAAGACGGCAATGTTTTTTCCTCTAGTTATTCACCCCTTTGCAGAGCCAGATAGTGCGTGCCTGTGCATATATATATGTGTACATATAAAATAGCTTTTCAAAATGTTTATATAAAAATCTACTTCATAAACTAACAGTCTGGAACATTTTTAATAACTCTTTCTGAGCTCAAGGAAGAAATCTACCACATCAGTTCCTTGTATCTCAGAGAACTATTGCAAGCTCTGGTTCGAGAACATGTGAAATGTGACATAACAACTTTTCTCTGAGCATAATGTTCTTGAAGCCAGACCTGTGCAGGAAACAAAGATCAGAGCTCTGTTCTGTGTTCTTTTCACCTAAGGGTCCTGAAAAAGACAAAAAAAAAAAAAACAAACAAAAAAAAAAAAAAAAAAAAAAAGAAAGGAAGGAAGGAAGGAAGGAAGGGAGGGAGGGAGGGAGGAAGGAAGGAAGGAAGGAAGGAAGGAAGGAAGGAAGGAAGGAAGGAAGGAAGGAAGGAAGGAAGGAAGAAAGAAAGAAAGAAAGAAAGAAAGAAAGAAAGAAAGAAAGAAAGAAAGAAAGAAAGAAAGAAAGAAAGGAAGGAAGGAAGGAAGGAAGGAAGGAAGGAAGGAAGGAAGGAAGGAAGGAAGGAAGGAAGGAAGAAAACTAGCAAGAGCAAATCTTGAAAGCAGATATAAATCAAACTTCTGAGCTCAAATCATGCCTAAATAGTTTGTCTATGATGATAACATCAGCAAGATTAGAGAATGAACAGTTAACTTCATTCAGTACCAGTTAAAAATGTGGCTCTGGTAGGACAGTAACTGCACATGGAACAAAAGGTCCTTGTGATAAAGTTATGCTCCTAAATACAGGCCACTGAGTCAACTGATGTTTACTTAAGTACTTCTCATCTAAAGCAGGAGCAGAGAAAACCATCAACATTACCAAAAGCTTGAGACACCAATTTGCACCCAGTTCCAAGAGCATGTTTTATTTATTTTTAATCAGGATCAATCAGGAAAATAAAAAATCAATGAAGTTGCAGTCATGAGTGGTGTTTGGCCATCTGGGGGCCCCAGTATCTCTCGGCCTGCATTGGAGGCAAAGAAAAAAAAATTTCAAGAGCACGGAGGAGCTCCATATGGTTGAGATCAAAGGTGTTGCTGGGTGCATGGTTCTGCTTTATTGCCAGGCACTGCTGTTAATTAGAAAACAAGATCAGAGGCAGTATTAAAATCCAATTAAATTGATATGAACAGATTGCCAAGTGATGTTCACTAATGTATAATTGAGCACCATGCAAATTTCGGTGGCTGCCTTTTGTTTTTTCTCCCCTCACTCTGGAGTGAATGATGAAGCTATGAAGTTTTTCCTCATTGTAAAAGATAAACAAGTTAATGCACTGATCTAGGGGGTATTGCTTCAGTGATTGATGAAAATGAGTGGAATATTAATGTGTGACTTTTGGGGGGCTTCTTTTATAATCTTATTTTGTTCTTCATTCTTTTATTATTGTTGTTGTTGTTATTCTTTTTCTGGTAGTATCCAAGTACATGCGCAGACCCTTCATCATTCCGTCACTTCAGATACAGTTCCTTTGTAGCTGGAGATTTGATTCAAACAATTACAAAACCATGAATATTTCAAGTGACAGGCCTGCTACTGCTGGAAATTAACTTTCCAAGAACTATATGGACTTTATACCGTATATCTTTGTTTAGAATCCGCAGCTTCTATTAAATTTAATTACTTCCCTGTGCAGCTTTATATTGAGGGTGACTTCAAAACGAGGGCAGCAGCCATTAAATTTAATTACTTTTCCCTGCAGCTTGCATAGTAAAGGTGCATGGTTAAGGTGCAGCTACTAAATGAGGGTAGCTTCTAAACAAAGATATACAATATTTATACCATATATATTTCTCCTTCCCTACCTGTACTTTAATAGATACACTTAGCGTGTGTGTGTGCACATACCGCAAGTACATGGCTAAGTGAAAATATTCAATGCAAAATGCTAACTTTTAAGCTAAAATTTATAATACTAAAGCTGCATCTCTGCTTCTTTCTCTCTTTGGAAGGCTCACACAGTTCCACTCACAATTCAGATTTCAATGTCACCAGTCTTAATAAAGAACAAAATTCCAGGACGTAAAATTCATAAAAAATGTTTCAGAAATTATGAAGTTTTTGGGAAAAAAAAATGTATTTTCATACAGAATCTACTATATGGAATATAGTAGGTCCACAGATAAATGATAACTGTCATCCTTGAAAACCTAATATATTAGTATCATTGTGTTTAATCTAATCTATCATTTGCTACCTGTGAAGATGCATTGATGTAAAAGCTGGTTTTAAAAAAGGGATTAAAGTAATGCATAAAATAAATCAAGTAAGCTAATGTCTGACATGGTGTTCACAAGACATTTGTGGAGCTTTCAGAAATTGTTTAAATCCTCTTAAAAGGACACATTTGATCAAGTATTATTAGTTGTGCATGTAAACAGACCAACCAAAGTCCTGTTGTATTTGTGCTTACAGAGAGATATGAAGTTGTGTTTGTTCTACCTGTGCTTGTCAGTGCAGGGAGTACAATGCAAACAACATTATGGGTGTAGGCAAAGGGAAAGGTGAGCAGCACCAAACTGTTGTTCAGGGTTTTACACCTCTGTTCCATTTTAAATAAACACCACAGGACATTAAGCTATCAAGACAATGTCATCACAGTGGGGCGCATGCTACTTTTGATTAATTGAAATGCACCCCCTTCCCACATAAGGCAGAGAGCGGTGATAGGAATTTGTGTAACATGTCTATCTTACAAGTTAACAAAAATCCTTGGAAAAATTAACATAAACCATCAGAAACTCTGTTACAATGTAAGCAAATGAAGATACTGTGAAGTGTTGGATAGAGTTCCAAAAGAATTTTAAACAACCTGATGCTACCCCAGCATTAGTGGTGGAACAGGAAAGGGTACTAGGAATTTCAGAAATGTTTAGTGTTCTGCCTAAACATTTTAAATATTAGCTGTATGGATGCAGGGAAGTTAGCTACTACTCATTTACCAGCAAAAATGTGATTTTACATCAAATATTGCAATGGTGATCAGAATAAAATATATTTGGTTAAAATTCTGCAGCAACTACAGGTGTTAATAAATGTTTTGTTAGAAACTTTTAGAAATTAAAATGGCCTTTCTTTTAAAAAAAAAAGGAAAAAAAGATTTATTTTGATGGAAGGTTTTCTATTTTGTTCCTTATTTTTTCAATAAAAGAATTGAAGGAATATAAAATGAAAAAATCAAAGACATTTCTGTTTGCTTGGTGTTAGAATTTTAGGGGGCTGGGGTTTTCTCTTTGTCCTTCTCTTCCCACTTTGCTTATCACTTTTTCCTGGTTTTCTTTCTTCAGGTAAAGACTGTTACCATTTCCTTGCCTGACAGAGTGTTTTGGTTAAGGTGTTAATCAAGCATACTTAAAGATCCATAATTCATTCCTTGCCAAATGCCTAAGTTCAGTAGGAGCACTTTATTGATCAATAGATTTTGCAAATAACTACCAAGAGAGATGAACCCAGTCCTAAATGAGAACACATTATGTTCTTCCTCTTTATAGGTTAGGAAATACAGCACAGTGCAAAGGTAGTAAGTTTTGTCTGGGAGCACATTTTCTTTATCCTGTCCTTTGGGAAAAGACCTGTTTAATTATTTATTGTCTGTTTATACAGCTTTTGGGGTCTTTGGATCCTCGCTGTGATGTCAAATAATTACTGTAATACAGAGAAAAAAAAAATGAAAAGGAGGAGTAATTAGAGGAGGAAAGATGATGAAACATGTTACTCAAGAAAAGGGATCATCAATTTACCCACAGTATATTAATGTTGTGTCTGAGACACCAAATTTCCTTCCAAGACCTACAGAAGGAGATGACAGCTATTACAGATGTGTGATGTTCTTGCAGAAATCTATGCTACTGCTTGTAATTTAGCCGTAGTGGTGCTGTGGTCACAGAGGTTAACCAGTTAACACCTTTCAAATTAGCTGAGTCTTTCTGCATAGCACAGAACTGAGCAATGAAGACTAGCCTGGAGGAGCATTTCTGCATGTGAAACGATATACAAATGTGGACCTTTTGAAGGCCACTGAATTTTATAATAATGAGGGAAACATGAGCTAGGAACATCACATGCCTAGCTGAGGTATACAGTTTGCAATGACAACATCCCTAATTCCTTACAATAGCTAACATCTAGAAAAGAAGATTTGTTATGTCACCATAATATATGACCCCAAGCTCCATTAAATAAATGCCTGTATTTTGACTTCAGTGTGCTCTGAATGGTCTTCCATTTTTAAATAGTAGCAAGATTCATTTTCTCACTGTGTGAAGTTACTGGCATTTATCTCACTTTTTTTCTTCTGACAAAGTAGGGCAACTGGATCCAGGGTAACAATTTGTTCTGCTGTTTGTTCCTCCATCTCTAGGGCCGAAAGTAGAGAGTATATTTAAAATACTCCACAGTAGAAATTAAGTTCATTTCTTCATAGCTTGTCAACATGACAATTGGTGCAGGTACAATGGACAAGCTCCTTTTCACTTTCTTACTGCAAGTGTTTCCCTTTGAGCTTTACATTCAACATCACTCAAGCTTTACATATTGGATGACAAGGATAATTTCATACTACTCTGTCAGTGGCTTTAGTGTGAAGTTTGTCTTTAACAGAAAGCTAACTGCTGATCTTCAGACACAAAGCCCAGGAACCTATCAACAGAGTTCAAAATTAGCTGAGTTCTTATGGACCAAGGGCACCCTGGTAAGTAATGGCAATTTTACAACCATTATTTTTTGCCTGATGGGCCAGTAGTAAGTGGGACCATAAGCATAACCCAAATCTAAGAAAAAGGCCTCCCAGCCCAGCTTTTTGTCAGATTAGGGTTTTACTTCTTTAAACTGGTTTCATTTTATTACCAAATATAAGCTGTGGTATGCTTGATTCAAAAAGGATGGAAGAACAGAAATCAACCTAACCTTAGCAGGGTATTAAGGACAGGCAAAAGGTGGAGAGAAAGGATCTGGGGTACAAATCAGCACCATACCTGCTGTTCTCTACTTGATGAACTACAGATCCAAATCCAATTTTGCCTTACCGTGTACATTCAGTAACTGCCAAACACAGTAAATAAGACACAAGATTTCTACTTCGCAAATAAGTTTCTCAGTTGAAAGCTTTGGTTTATATACTTTCCTAATAGTATGTTTTTAAGATCTGTACAGAGAAAACAAACTCCTCTAAATAAATTTATATTAAAAAAGTTCTAGTCCTTATTCCTGGGATGCTTTTTAATTTTTCAACTAATAACTACATCATGTACAAACTACAGCAGGGAGGAGGGCGAATAACACCTTGCTTTCATTCGCCAGCTGCTTTTCAATTAGAAGAAATTGAGATAGAATTTCTGAGTTGAGGCAGTGGGAAAAAATTCAACGCTGAATAATTTCAAGGAAAGCAAAACCAGTCATTTTTGTATGCTTTAAGGTGCTGCATGATAGAAAGAAATTTCCCAACCATCTCTAATTTTCAGAAATTCACACAACAGAGCATAACCCCTTGGATAACAGTTTCTGCTCTGCATAAAAAGGAAAAACATCAGGTTTTGGAGTTCAGAGAGTTAGAATTGTTCAGAGCTTGTTTTCAAAGAAGGGTAGATTGCAGTTTGCCACCTCCCTTTTAGCTATTTATGTTTCTGCTGAGCCCAATAATCTCTGTTTGACTAATGTTTCTCTTTGAAAGTCCCAGGATTTGGGTGGGAGAACAGGTTGACTACTGGGAAGAGTGATGGTGGGGGATCTGGGGATGACTTCCAGATGATGCATGTAAGTAAGAGGATAACAAGACAAGGAAAGAGTGGTGTGACTGCATATGAAATAGTAAACAGTGCTATTACAAGAAAGTGGGGTGGTTATGTTGTGTGATTGTCTATCAGAAAAATACAGGCACAGGTTATGCATAAGTAGAAATAAAATACGGAAAGCCTGGACTTGTGGGAATGAGACCCAGCCTTTGTCACTGATCTCATGCACACTTTTTCTGTAACAGTCTCTTCAGCTGTAAATAAAATTCAACTCTATCTACATAACATCTCAGTACTGTAACAATTAACATTTATAAATGTCTTGTCACCCAGGACCATAATACAACATAAGTACAAATTAATACCGATAGCAAAAGGCAGAGACTTAGCAGAGATTTTCTCCTTCTATACATAGGATGAGTTATGCAGTGCTTTATCTAACCAAACAATATAGATTGTCTCACTATATTTCCAAATCTCACCAAGCTATTTTCTTTGCCAACTGCTTTGTGCTTGCCTTGTCTCCTCTATATTTCCCTTAAACATCTACATCCACTTTAACACAGCACATGGGCTTAGACAAACTTAGTCTAAACAACTAACATGGCCATTTCTACTATTCCTAAGGCTTCTGTCTTATTTTTAGATTGTAGATTTTGATGGGCCAGAATAACCATTTTGTGCTCTATTCCTACAGCACAGTAATAATCTGATCTATACTTGTCTTCCAGATGCAACAAGAGCAACCTTGGTAAGGGGAAGACAAACTGTTTCATTAGTATATCCAGACAAATAAAAAAATAATTCTGATCATCATAAGGCAGTAGAAATGTTATTGTGTCCCTTTTGGGTGAGTTTGTACTATTTTTATTTACACTGTTTGTAATGACAGACAGTTTTCTGTCTTGGCAAGCCCCAATGGTACTGTTCATCTGAACTTTGTCCACATTTGGGTGCTACAAATTCTTCAAAACTGTGAAACAAGAGCCATCTCCAACAGCATGGCCCCACTATTAATGCCCCCACCATGCCAGTTGTCATGAAGAAACAGGCAGTGGACATTGAACAGCAGGTGTAAACCAAAGTTCTTCTCTTGTCACAGTGACACCTGATGACAGCACATTCACATGAAGGAAAACAGGGAGGGCTGCAGACATACCTGCTCCAGGAGGTGGACTGGTGGTCACAGAGAACAAGAGAGCTGTTACCATGAGTGCAGGGAAACAACTAGTGGGCTGCTGAAGTTAAGACAACTCTGGCCCAGGATTTGAAACTTTCCTACTAGAAGTAAGAAACAGGTCAACAAAGTCACTGATTGATTGGCAGTCCTTAAAATTCTCACCTCTTAGAAGTCCTGGTGCTATAACATCCGTTCCTAGACTTTGGTTTATTCTCCTGGAGCTTGTTTGGGTCTAAAAATCAGTGAACATTTATTTTTGTCATTCACAGAGAAGCTAGGACTGTGAACTAACACAGGAGTGGGTTTATTGAGAAAGAAGTTGCCATTCAAAAGTTGAACTGTGGTTCAACTATTTTGGAGAAATATAAGCAGATAACACATTGCTTTTTTTCATACTGAATATGCTTGATGGCTATTGCAATGAAACCAAAGATTTATCGAAGTGATCACACAGTTTCTGGTACCTGTGGGATGAAGTGAGGAAAGAACAAGGATATTAGGTGAGGCAGGTGAAAAGTGTTCTGCTACCCTTGCTGAAACTAATCCTGCAGCATGAATGAAAACTGCACACCTGCACTAGATCATTTTCAAGCAATAAATGAGCACAGTGACTAATGCTGAAATCAAAGTAAGACACCTCTTACTTACACAACATACCCACATGCTTAGTTGGGTTCAGAAACACCAGCATGATATTAGTGCCCTGATATCAGATCCACTCACCTACTCTCAGCCTTGGAAGGCAGGGCAAATTTGGTAGCTGCTGACTAAATAAACCATGTGGGAGTATGTCTTTCAGACACAGATGGTATTAGTCCTCCTAAACTAATGAGATCTTGGCAATCAGGAGGGGGACAGGAACTGCAGGAGTAGTGGCTAACCCTAAATGAGAAGGCAGTATTTAGCAGTGGATTGCAGTAGAAAGAAACCCACATAACAAAGACAGACTTTCCACAACATATTTTCTTTTTTTTTCTTTTTTTTTTTTTTGCTTGCTAGTGGGATTGAGTAATTTTTGTTATTTAAAAAAATACTGAATCGACACTTCTTTTTGCAAATTAAACAGCTCTTTTAAAGAGAAATGCACAGTCTGCTGGTGGTGTTAATCTCCTCTGATTCAGCTTAGAAATCACACAGAAGAAGGCAGAACATAGCTTTCACTAACATCAACTACCAATTTGACTGCTACATAGCAACTGGTAGTTGCACCAGCCAGCCTCCTTGACATCTCAATAGTCCCCTTTCTAGGACACTTCCTGTCATTTTGCATCTGAGAGCAAGGGTTTGATCCCCTGAAGTAAACCTACTTGGTGATGAACCTGCACTGATTTCTTACATGCCCAAGGAAGATAGGGCCCCAAACTCTATTAGCTCTCAGTAGAGTTTAGGGTTTTTTGAAGATTCCTGACTCGTTCCCTCATAAAAGCAGACCTGCAGATATGAGTCTACAGCCATTGATGGCAGTAGAGAGATTTTCATCCGTTTCATTGGAGGCTTGCCTAGAAACTAATTGACCAGTCAAATGGCTTTCTTAACAAAGATACAGAAATATTTAGAAAATGAAAATGAACAAAGTACTATGGAAAGACTAGAGGTAATCAGTGATAGGTAAATCTTTGGAGAAGCTTGAAAGGTTTTTTTCAAACATTATTTTTAGCAGTCACCCTAGAAATTCCTGATTTTTTTTCTTTTTACATATTTTTGAATTCTGCTCTTGTATTGCTTATCCCTCCAGTAATCTGCTTTCGAATATGGATGAATCAGCTGATTGAAAATTATATATGAATATCCACGTGCTTTATATATTTAGTAACAAACATATACAGACATATTTACAGTGTATTTGCATTGTTGCTTGGGAACAAAATGCCAATTTTTAGTTAATATCAGGTGATTTTAATTTACGAGAGCTACCTTGCCTCTCAGCATTTTAAAAAGCATACACAGAGGCACCTGCATGCTTCTAATATTTGATGTATCATTAAATATGCCTTCTCACATTTGGCACATAAACCCTGATAAAGTTTCACCTTTTAACAAAATAAATGACTCAATTAACAAGATGAAAAACAGCAGTGTGGTGGCAGGCCCTCTTGGTGGCCAAAAAAAAAAAGAGGATAAAAAAGAATTATCTCAGCAGGGTGTTAATACAAAGAGCGCCACAACACACAGCGGGCACCTGGTTTGACTGACAGCCACCCAGCAAACCTGACAGATTTGTCAGCTTGCTGACCGCTGGCTTGAGTCTCTCGCACCACCCTAGGAATAAATTGTTGCTCAGGAATGGCTGGGCAAGCACTCACTTGTCTCTGTTAATCTAATTGAATTTCTGTGTTTTCATTTTTATCTGCTCCTGTGTGGAAAAGTTCATCCTTGAGCAGAAAATTTTGGCACCCTCAGATGACTAACTTCCTCACAGTGCTGCTGTCTTTTGAAGGAATGCACAGATACAGGGCCAAATTAATCTCTCAGCTCCCACAGCTTGAGTGGATATAACTGAGATGCAGTCTGACCTACCATGAGGGGAAGTTGCCTTTTTTAATGGGACTGGATCTTAGAGAACCTTGCTTCTCCGTAATGTCCCAGCTGACAAGGAGCACAGTTCATGCATGACATATTCTGTACGACCAGAAACCAAGGAGAAAGAAAAGTTGGAAAACTGTTATCTCTTTCCTTGAAGTGAACATTCAAGGAAATCTTCATGTGAACATCTGATGCTCTGTTCAATGGGAAATTAAGAAAGCAGTAAGGATGCATATGGAGAAAACTGGGACATTGACTCAGTCAGTTCGATGCAGTAAAGTAGGGATGAGCCTGACAATCAACTGAAAATCTGGCTAAGGAAAGGTACCCAGAGAAGAGATGATCAGGAATTGCACAAAATCAGTCTGTTGGATATCACAGTTTCTGAGGTCAGTAGATGTAAAACCACAACCTTTATTATATAATTCATGTGCCTACATGAATGACATCTTTATAATTGTATGCTGTGTCTCTCTATGCATTGCATATCATTAAGCACCCAGAATATGTGCAATCAGTCTAGTTCTACCATTTATAAAGTTTTTTTAAAGTATGACATACACAACTAAATATGTTCTGGGTTGACGCAATGCTGGTCTCTCAAATGCTTCCAAAAAAGGCCAGGTTGCTTCTAATAAATCTTTTGAGATTTTACAAAGAAGACTTAACATTGGATCTGTTCCGAGGCACTGAATTCTGACCGAAGGAAGATACAACTAAAATAACTTGATGATAGTTTTTACTTGTGTAAGACAGTTTCACTTGTATTTGTGCATCAAAGAAGTATTAAACTTCAGTGCTCAAAAGCCTCATTTAATTTCAAAAGGCAATGCTCCTACTCACATGACAAAACCCTAAGATTAGCTCTTCAGTTCCTGTGAATGAAGAATATTTTCAAGCACATTTCATATTACCTAAGCACCAAAATGTCTTTGTAATATTCCCTAGGAATGGACAAGTCTAACAATCATTTAATTCAAGTTGTCATGCTATTCTCACAGTTATAGGTCTCCATACTGGTTTTCATCTTTCCTCTCCGTTGTGATTTTAAAGAGAATATCTTTTTACTTTTCCTCTGCTTACTGTGGTGAAGTTCTGTTTTCTCTAATGAAACAATCCTCATAAAATCAATAGGATTGTTTGCTGAATCAGATTATGTCAAAACAAAGCATACACTTATGAGCCTGACCTTCAGCTAAAAACTTTCATGATACTTAGAGAGGTGATTATTTTTAATATAGATTAGTATTTTCACTTCAAACTGTCAATGTCAGGATAAATAAAGGTATGCATTATTTTCTGATATATTGAATAAACTCCGGAAAAAAAAGTGTCTTATATTCTGCAGTAAATGGGTCTGCATTTGCTTTAACATTTTTTATTTATTGACACCTTCTTGGGAATAGATTCGTCAATAAAACATGTGAATAAAGATTCTGGGAATATTTCCTTAATTTCTATACAGTACACCTTCAAAAGGTGACATGTGGAAGGAATTAAATTTGATAGGTCTTCCTCAGGACCATTTGACATTAGTACTGAAAATAAACCTAAGAGTGAAATATGACCAAAACCTGGGTAGGTCTAGTACTAGAAATTACTAGTTTCCAGCATTCATTTAGAAAATCATTCAGCTCCACGTCTTTTGTATGCCTCTTATCATCAGAATGGATGATACTGATAGGAATAACTATTTTGTTTTACTACAGATACCTTTTTTCCCCTTTTTTTAATTTTAATTTCTTTTTGTTATAGTCAACTTCACAGAGAGAAAATGGGATAAAACTGGATATTTTTAAAAGAGATTGTAGTTCTCTTCCAGAAGAACAGAGCACTAGAAGTCAAGTTCTAAATAATAAAAATCAGAATTTTACATTGATCTTCATGTGACTTTTGTGATTTTGAACAGACAAATATGTTAGCTTTCCCTGATTATGTGTGTAAACCTTTTTTTCCCTTTTTAATAGCTGTGAACAAAGTTTCAGGGTAAAGGGAGCAGTACATCGATAGAATCATAGAATCATAGAATAGTTAGGGTTGGAAAGGACCTTAAGATCAAGTTCCAACCCCCCTGCCATGGGCAGGGACAGCTCGCTCTAGACCATATCACCCAAGGCCTCGTTCAACCTGGCCTTGAACACTTCCAGGGATGGAGCATTCAGAACCTCCTTGGGCAACCTATTCCAGTGCCCTGAACAGGAACTGATTCAATACTCCTTGAGCTTGGGGATAGTTTCTCTTCAACCACAAAAGCAGAAAATGTTACTACACAGAATGTGCAGACACACCAAAAGGACACATGGTATAGAAATGTTCTTCAAGAAGACATTTTCCTAAGCAAATGCTTCTCTTCTCAATGCTATTTGCTCTATACCAGATTTTGGTACTAGATGAAAACACCAAGTCCCTTCAGGTTTATAACACAGTATTCGCAATTAAATGAGGTAACAGGCAAGTGTGATTTCAGACAGCTAAGTGTATTACAAACGCTGCAGAGAATTCAGCATTGTGTTTCCTGCGAAACACTATTTCTTAAAGCATGAAGGCCCAGTAAAGATGACATATTTCAAAAATGCTGGAGTGTGGAGTTATAAATAAATATGGTTTTACATGCATTTTCACATACACACTGAAGTAAATTAAGAAAAAAATACGTATGTTATTCTGAGTTACGTAACATTCAGTATCCCTATCCAGGAAAATTTTACTCTATACTGAAAAGAATATGTGTGTGGCAACAAAAATGGCATTAAGTCTTTTTTCCATGCATGTTAACGGAAAAACTCTTATTGACTTTATTAATGGGCAGCATTCTTTGCACCTATGCAACTCAGAATGCTCCTAAGTAAAAGTTTATTACTGTTAAGCTCACTTGTCCAAATATGAACATATATATTAAGCCCAATTCACCACCGAGTCACTGCCATTATACATGTAATAGTTTTACATTAAGTTAATTATTCTCTTTACAAGTGAAACAAGTTGTGTCTGATTCCTTCAGGAGGTAATACAAAACACAACAGAAAAATTTTTCATATTTGTTTGTTCTCATTTGGATGGTGTCCTAAAAAGACAGTTTGGTGCTTTCCTATACTGTAAAATATTTAAATTTCAGGAATATCATCCTTAAATATCACTTGGGGTACAAAACTAAGAGCAAATGACACATGCAGGTCAATACAAAATACGGAAGGCAGATCAGTGAATAACACTTGCAGTGACCTTTATGCACAAATGCACAAAAGGAAAAGCAAAACACAAAAATTTTCCAGAATTTTGTGATGGACTTGCAGAAATTCAGCCTGTGCTGAAAGGGTCAATATAATGTGAAAACTGTTCGTTGATTTGGCAAGCTGTACTGGTATTAACTGAAGTGTTAAGTATCTTAAGATATAACTTAAAATTCTCTGATTTTCATTCTGCAGAAATTTGGTTGAAATCTTTGCTTATAAAATTTACGATGCTCATCCATCATTATAAGAAGCAGAACCATGTTCAGGAATCACATACTTTTTTTCAATTTTGTATGCAAGCAAAAAGAAATACGAAACAGAATTCAGCACATGGATGAATAAACCCATAATTTATTAGATCGTTTCTTCTCTGATCAAGGGAATAGCTCAAAGAAAAGAGGTCAGAAGTACTAGCGCTGTTAATATGCAATTGATGAAATCCTCAAACACATATTGATCCACTTTTTATTACATTTTTAAACCCTTGACTGTGAATATTTCCCAATAAGACAATAACTATAGCAAATATAATTTGCTATTCTTAATCACAGTAGCTGTTCTTCCCCCCTAAAGATCATCACACTGAAGATATTTACATCCAATACACAATGCGATTTTGCCATAGATTGCATTTCATATACTGCCCTCGTTTTTGCATTTGGTTCTTCAAGCGTATCGTCTCTATATTTGACACTATCTGTACTAACATATTTTAGTCACACATGGAAACCCCAAACAAACTTTCCTGACAATACAAATTGTTACTACAAAATAGCATAATAATGCATTAGACCTCTACCCCCTAAAAATCCTTCGCTGCCTTATTCATTACTTAAATAAAAAGAAAAAGCTAAGTTAACTGTCAGGAGGTTTTTTTCTCAGAGCTGTAGAATTTCACAAGGAATTCAATCTACAGGGAAAACTGGGGATAGCTGGTCGTCCAGACAGGCCTGCCTGGGGAAAGTCTTTCTACCACTTGTGTTTGACACAGCTTGAGGCGAAGCAGGTTGTATAGGCCTTGACCCAGCAAGGTCATCATTTTGTGAGCAATTCTGAGGCCTGACATCTGCTGCCTGGCTTTGAGTAAAAAACAGACCCCCTTAGCCAAAGCACAGGCCTGCATAAAATAATCCCTCAGCAAGGATCCTAGACTTCAGTGAAAAGGCTAAATGGCCCTCTTTTTGTCTGGGTGTCCAGACTCTTTAGTCCTTCCTCATCACGTAGCAGAGAGTGCAGAACAAAACCATTCCCAAAATGCAGATAAAGGCCATATTCTCACAACTCCATGCCATAACTTCTTCACCTCATGTGAAACTAGCATTTACACCCCTGGTGCATGGCTTTGCAAACAAAATGGATGGGCATGCAGTAGCTCAGAAAGGAGAACACTCTTCTAAAAATTTATTCAGAATGGTGCCTTTTCCTTCACAGTTGAGATTTTTGTCTGTTTGTTTGGTTTTGTTGGGTTTATTTAATCCACTGTACTCAATAAAGCATGTGGCGTGTACTTGTTATTTAAAAATTATAAAGACTACATAAAGAAGTGGGAGACCCGAGTCTCAGATTTCCTTTTTCTCCAGCTGGGACAAGAACTCAGAGGAATGTGGTGATCCATACAGAGGTGGCTTTAAGCCTTGGCTGCCACTTGATTCTGAATTATATTGAAAGTCTTTCAGTCATTTTAGCATCTGAAATTGCCTGACAGAAGGCACCTGATAATAACCTGCTTTCAGAAAAACTCTACAAAGCTAAAGTGGTACAAGGGCTGCCACTGGGCAGGACATCTGGAGTGAAATAAAAGCCTAACTAGAGGGCAGGTTATGGCTGTTAGCATCCTTTTCTCAGAGACAAGTTAAAGCCCTCTTGAAGTAAATTAATCACATAGCAAAGGTACGGGAAGGCCCTGGATTTTTCTACAACACAAATAAGTGTTTTCTTCTTCTAACCCCCACAGCTCCATCTAGCCCCAATCGCAAGCAGAAACTAACTCCAAAACAAAGTGATTCTGAAAAATTTATTTATTTTACAACATAAAACACACAGTCTGGGTATTCTACTCTAAATATCCAGTATCTCTCGCTTTGGCAGCTGCAGTACTGCAACTCTGCAATGATGCTTGCTTCATCCTAGTAGAAATTGTTATTTATGACACTGTCTTCCACACCATCTTCTCTTTACTCATGTTAACAGAAGATGGAAGGTGGAATGAGGACCAAGACAAAAGTGTTTGCTCTACTGCTACCTTAACCTGTCAGTGTCTCCTGGTGCTCATAGCTCAGTTCCCCAGGAAACAGTCAGAAAAGCATACAGTCAACCTGAGGCACCCTTATGCACCTTCTCCCAGGGACGTGCTCGCCCTTGTGAAACCGTAGGTCTAGCATCAAACTCACCAGTCGCATTCATAAAGCACTCGCCTGCCATGGCTGCTTTTTAAATGTGACAGGCCATTACCTAAGGAGATGGCTGGATAGGAAAAGCAAGCATGATAAGATATCATGAGCTCCTGTAAATGTATTTGGTGGAAGGGAATAACTTAAGGTAAAATATCAGCATAAGCTAAAAGATCAAACTCAGTCATTAATAAATCTAGACAAAAGTTAGGTAAATTCCTAAATCTCCAAACGTATAAAGCTCTACAACAGTCTTCCAGACAAAAATTATATTTTTTCACAATAACACTGATTAAATTATGGAAAGGGGTTTGTAAATAAATGAGAGAAAACACAAGGATAAAAAATTAAAGCTTATTATGTGTATTTTTGGATTAGATTATACCAAGATCAGGTGAAGTCACATGAAGTTCCTGATGACTGGAAAAAGGCTAATATAGCCCCCATTTACAAGAAGGGGAAAATAGATGACCCAGGGAATTACAGACCAGTCAGTCTCACCTCTGTGCCTGGCAAAATCTTGGAGCAGATTCTCCTGGAAGGCATGCTAAGGCACGTGAAAAACAACAAGGTGCTTGGAGATAGCCAGCATGGCTTCACCAAGGGCAAAATCCTGCCTGACCAATTTGGTGGCCTTCTATGATGCGGCTACAGAACTGATGAACAGGGGTAGAGCAGCTGATGTCATCTACCTGGACTTGTGCAAAGCGTTCGACACTGTCCCACACGACATCATTGTCTCTAAATTGGAGAGACATCAATTTGATAGGTAGACCACTTGGTGGATAAAGAACTGGCTGGATGGCTGCACACAAAGAGTTGTGGTCAATGGCTCAATGTCCAGCGGGAGACAAGTAACGAGTGGTGTCCTTCAGGGATCGGTGTTGGGACCGGTCTTGTTCAACATCTTTGTTGGTGACATAGACAATGGGATTGAGTGCACCCTCAGCAAGTTTGCCGATGACACCAAGCTGTGTGGTTCGGTTGATACACTGGAGGGAAGGAATGCCATCCAGAGGGACCTCGAGACACTCGTGAGGTTGGCTGATGACAACCTCATGAAGTCTAACCATGACAAGTGCAAGGTCCTACACCTGTGTTAGAGCAATCCCAGGCACAGCTACAGGTTGGGCAGAAGAGATTCAGATCAGCCCTGCAGAGAAGGACTTGGGGGTCTGGTCAATAAGAAAATGAACATGAGCCAGCAGTGTGCGCTTGCAGCCCAGAAAGCCAATGGTATCCTGGGCTGCATCAAAAGGAGCGTGACCAGCAGGTCGAAGGAGGTGACCCTGCCCCTCTACTCTGCTCTCATGAGACCTCACTTGGAGTATTGTGTGCAGTTCTAGTGTCCTCAGTATTAAAAGGACAAGGAACTGTTGAGACAAGTCCAGATGAGGGCCATGAGGATGATCTGGGGACTGGAACAGCCCTCGTATTGGAGACAGGCTGCGAAAGTTGGGGGTGTTCAGCCTGTAGAAGAGAAGGCTGAGTGGAGACCTCATAGCAGCCTTCCAGTATCTGAAGAGGGCCTATAAGGATACTGGGGTGGATTCTTCATTAGGGACTGTAGTGACAGGACAAGGGGTAACAGGTTACTAGAGCTGTGAATGCTCCATCCCTGGCGGTGCTTAAGGCCAGGTTGGACAGATCCTTGGGTGAGATGGTTTAGTGTGAGGTGTCCCTGCCCATGGCAGGTCTGTTGGAAGAAGATGATCTTAAGATGCATCCCAGCCCTAACTATTCTATGAGTCTATGGCGCATCAAGGGGAGCTGCACTGCATTTACAGTATTTGCATTAATCCCAATCTCAGTGTTCCTGTGGTTGCCTTGCGTCTGTTGGATGCTGAATGTTGAGGTGTTTCATTGATCTGCCATGTAGGATCACTCACTAGTTGTGTAGCAGAATTCAGGTCATTGCAGATACCCAGGAACTAGCAGTGCTCCAGGACTGTCCCACTCCCTCCCTGTAATAAATTACAGTTGTGAATACTGGTCTTCATTAATGACTTCAAATTTGTTTGGGTTATTGACAAGCAATTGATTAACCAAGGTGTGAGGAGTTAATGACATACGGACCCTTCTGAGCTAAATGGCTGTGAGTTGTATTTACAGAAATTGAGCACACAGTATTCCAGGCCATTCCTCTGTCTTATGTTCATAAGTAAGTGCAGATATGGCATGCAGTATGGCCAATTTGGGGCTGAAATAATTTGAATCAAAGAAAGGGGAGAGTTATATCCCTGCATTAATGGGAAAATCTAGTAAATAAAAATGTTAGAGAAAGCTGACCATCATTACAAATGTACACTAAGAAAATTCAGTGTAAAGGAAACAGTGTACTTATGGACACCAGTTACTTCCACTGTTATGCTAACTGCCATAAATACATTCCTAAAGCTTTCCAACTGAATCAAGTCCTCCCCAGACTAGTAACATTAGCAATAGCATTGGAAATAGGCTTTCAGCTAAAAAAAAAGTTCAAATAATAAAATTCTACACATGAAAAAAACATTCCAGGGAGGTTTTTTCCTTGGCTTTGGCTAACTGTGGGCTCTCACTTGAGCTTTGCTTGAAGATGGGCTGAGAGACAAATCTGAAGAGGTGTGCAGTGCAGAGAGGGGATTATCATTCCAGTGAATGTCACAAAAGAGCCTATTGCAGAAACAGTGGTACATTGGTCTAGAGAGGAATGAGCATATTAAGAGTAAAAAGAAAGAACAAGAAAAAATGAACAGAGAGCACCCATAGGATGATGGAAACCTTTATAAAATCAGAATTTCCTTAGTTGGCCTATTATTCTGAGCAAGGAATAGCTGTGTTCAGATAGTAATGCTTAATGTTATAAATTCCTTATTTTTACTCAGATATTGTAAGACTAGGCAAATAAGCTCAACAGAACAGCAGAACAGCAAAGGCCAAAGATTTCCTGAGAATTGCCTAGGAGCTTCTAGGCAATATGCCATACAATATTTTTAACCTGGAGTACCCTGTATGAATGCAGCTATTCACCTTCCAGCACATCATTCTATGACCTTTTGTCCCCTTCTCCTCTGACAGAAAAATCCAAGCTGCCCTCAGACTTTACTAGCACAGGATACATTACTTGGACTGTATACTGCCAAATCAGACCAAAACAAGATCTCAATATTTTTTGTTCTGTAAGTATAAGTCTTGTCATTTTTATTGACAATTGTAGAGTTTTTAGCCAATGTCTATTGGTCTTTGGTAAAGGCTCAGGGGAATCAGACGAACAATGTAGAAATTGATAACCAGGGTTCCTTTGGAGAAACTATGACAATGCTAACAGAAGCTGCTCTGTAAACACACTGACTACATTGGTGAATACTATATTGGGCTGTAGGATGGTTCTGAACTAAATGTATGTGAGTTTCTCTCCTCAAGAAAATCTGTATTTCAAGCAAATTATTCAAGGGTTTCTATAAATAGGAACATGCATTTAAATAAAGGTAACGTCCTTATGAACCTCTGCTATCACACAAAGATTGTCAGTCAGTGTGCACATTCAGCACTGTGGGTGAGTATCTTGCACTCCTTTCTATTACTTAAAGTCTTTATGTGTACACAGAAGTACAATCACTCTGTATCTGTACACCAAGCTTTTCAAAGTTGTTTGTTTCACTTTAATATATGGTGATTTGTTATGAATTAAATCATTCTCTGTACCATGATTTTAGATAGGTGGGAACACTTCTAACAAAAATCAAAATCAAAATCTGTCAAGATTTTGGTTTAAATCTGTAGACTACTAAATATACCAGCAGAGAAAGCAATTCTAGTAACAAGATATTATAGAAAGGGCAAGTGAGATTTCAATTCACAAAATTTGGAAGATTGGCATCACTCCAGAAAAGCTTAAAAAGGGATCCTAAACAGTATGTTAGGCTTTTCTTTTTGAGCTTGGTCAGGAATTTAAGGGACTGATGTGATTGGCCTCAGTCCCACTGTCTGAGATAGAGAGATAAAGGGATCAAAGAAATAAAGTTGCCATCTACCACTTTTTTTTTCCCTGCCAGGCCAGGAAACTGTGATAGCAGAACAATAATTTTTCTTCTCAACATGACGAGTTCCCTAAAATCAGGATATGCAACAGTGTGCCTAGGGGGAATGAGATAGGAGAGGGATGCCTCAGCTGGCAGAGAATGTTTTCTGAGAATAATGTCTTCCATCCATTAATACCATCAACTGCCTATTTGTCCCCTTGTTTCCCTAGTCTCGCTGGTAGACCAGATAGGCTTAAATCAACATAGCACTTTTTCTCCTGTTCCCTGGAAAGCCTGCTCTTTACAAATTCCCAGGTAACTTTTTTTTATTCAACCAAGTTATAATTCCTACATATTTGCATATCAGGAAGGACCTTTTCACAAGCTAAAGGGTAAAGGAAAAAAGAGGTTCACTATGCAAGTGTTAAACCCTTCTTTCTGTATTTCATATGTCACTTGATAAAGTTGCAAACATCTTAAAATTATTGTGTGGCACTGAGGCTTTTCTGACTTACTAATGCTATATGATATGCTGTCTGTCTTCCTTGGCAGTTGTTCTAATGTACTTCAATAATAACTTTAAAAAAAAAAATGAAGTTCTTGCAATGTGCTTTTCTTGGATTTGTATTGATAAAAAAAAACCTAAACCAACCTACTAAGGTTTTATCAAAAAAGGGGGCTCTGATAAGATTTTTATATTAAATAAAAAATAAACTCTTCTAAAGATTTGTGCATGTATTAATTATGCACTGATCAACTGGATTAATTTCCTGGATGATCAAAGCATGGTAGGTACTTTATAACGCAGCTACAGAATGATGGCTCTTAACAGCCACATGATGCAGTATGCTTCCTAAATCTGGCCCAGCTGGCATAGAGAAGGAAAAGAGGCCAGCAGAGAACAGATAGCAAGTGTATTGTTGTCTAGAGCTGTTCTGATCCAGAAGTTGGCACATGGCTTTATAAGAAAGATGGGGGAAGGTATGAGTGACAAGTAGCTAGAGGTTATGGGGGCAGCCCCTTCTACAGTGGGCACAGTCACCAGTTGTAATTGCTTGTTCTCAGGATCTCCACAGAAGCTATAATTTGGAAAGAGAAATAGTAGTATTTGGAAATTATATTACCTCACTTCTACACAATAGGTCCATATCTGTAATTGGCAATAAATATTCAGTTTGTATTACACAGTACAGTACCACTGCATGAGCTGTGATGCTTACCAGTCTTTTCTACCATGCGTTTGACATTTCAAGCATTTGCAAGAACCAAAAGACTGGTGACAGTGGGAATGGCAACCTGGGTGACTGGATCAATCTACCTGGATTGTTAAACATCCAACAGTTTCTTGTCTGTCATGCACATCATCCTGGAAAAACAAAAAGGAAGAAAGTTATTTTTTGCTTATTTACTGGAGTCCTCCTTCCCATTGGCATCATACTGGCATCAAAATGATGGCATTCACAGCCTGGAATCCTGTCAGAATTGCTCCAGAAGTGCAAAACAGTCACACCAATATGGAGCTCCACCTTTCCCTCTCCATTCTTAGAAGCCACCCTTGAACCTTGATCCTGTGCAGTCACCCTCCCAGTATTGCTGTACTTGGTGCTGTTGACAGGTTGAAGTATTCTGGGGATAGATGTGATCCACAGCCTATTTGGGACACTGAAGAAATGTGCTGCATTGTGGAGGAACATGTGAGGTGTCTTTGGTAGACACTGGACATGCAGAGAAGCTGAACCTGTCTGTGCTAGCACAGAGAACTATCATTCAGTTACCTTGACTTCGGGCTAGAAAAAGGTATTTCAATAAACAAACTGGACATTTGGGGTTAGCAGCAAAGATATGTGGAAAGCAACATGTCAGACAGCAGCATGCTACAGTGTAAATTCTTTGGAAAATAAATTAATTCCTGTTTTTGCAAGAATTAATATTCCCCAGAAATCTTGACAATGACATCCTTATAAAGGATGATACATATTTTTTAATAGTAATGCAGGCTGGTTTGTACTGGTAAGAATTTCCCATATAGACAAAATTGTGATGTCACAAAATGTGTGTGCGAAAAGGGAGAGGGAGGGAATCATATTGCTAGATGCATCTCAATTTTAAACCAAAACAAATGTGTTTGAGCAGTTTTTTCTAGTCTGTCAAGGAGTTTCAGACCCTAAAGGTATTTGACCCTGTTCCCTTTCTCCTTAGGTACAATTACTAATTTCTCTCACTACTTTTTTTCTAAGATGCAACCTACTTACCTACCACATAAAATGCAGAAACTCGTATTATCATGGTTCAGCTTTAGAGATTTACATTAGAATCAGTGAACCTTATTTTAGCACAATATGTATGGTGAGCAGTGAGAGGAGACTGGGTTTATTCCCCAGATAAGTCATTTATTTCTTTCCTCAAAGAAAAATCCAATATCCTCAGATCAGATGCATACTGAAGCTTTGGTGGAAAAAAAAAAAAAAAAAACCAAACAGATTTAGGTTGGATTAACAAGTTCAAATTGGACAGTCACTATCTGTGTTCTCTGCAGAGCTGACTCCATACATATTGCTTACTGTATACCGCATAGGAGATTTGCTTAAATGTTTCCCTTGAAAAGGTACATGGCCTGAACTTATTTACCTAGCAAATAATATATGAAACCTTGTATTTCTTTCCATGTCAAAGTTTTATTGTCATATTGTTTAATGCATTTGTCAGCTATGTATTTCAGAGTTTCAGGCCATGAAACAGAAGTAAATATCATGAGAAAGTCTTTATATGTACAAAGCCCTCAATTAACAGTTTAGGAAACGGGTAGATATTATGGAGTTATTCTGTTTTTTTGGTGGTTTTTTTTATCAAAAACATCTTAAGATTGTTATAATCCTTTTATTGCAAGAAGATCAGGGAGGAGACTTCAAATGATCAAACTGGCACTTCTAAATGGTCATTTTTTTCTCAGCCAACCATCTGCCAAAATCAGAAATTATTCAGATTTTTACTTTTTAGGCAAAATGTAGAAATGGAAAACCTCATATTTAAGTAGGCATGAGGCAGAGGTACTACTACTACATTTTTCAGCCAGTTCTACATGCATGTTTCCAAGTCCTATGATGATCTGCAGCCTTTCCATGCCCATGGCATCCATTCTCTCTCTCCTTGCTCCTCTCAGCTGGTTACACATTAAGCCCCCTCTACCGATTTTTTTCTAAAGCACTCACACAGATGCCACCACAGGGCACCTCAGGGCTTTTGTGAGGTCTGACCGAAAATGATTACTGTGTGGCATGGGATCTTTACAACTCAACCAAGCATGAAACCCAGACTTCAAGTCTGAGTTTCACAATCACAAGATTGTCTTTTGTCTGTCAAACTCTGATTAGATATAAGGAAGAAGTTCTTTACTGTTAGGGTGGTGAGGCACTGGAATGGGTTGCCCAGGGAAGTTGTGAATGCTCCATCCCTGGCAGTGTTCAAGGCCAGGTTGGACAGAGCCTTGGGTGACATGGTTTAGTGGGAAGTGTCCCTGCCCATGGCAGGGGAGTTGAAACCACATGATCTTAAGGTCCTTTCCAGCTCTTACTATTCTATGATTCTATGAATCTATGATTCTGTGAATTATTCAAACTTGAGATTCATCTACTGACCTGATTTAATTTAAGATTTTGGGGGTAAAAAAATCTTTTTATCATATATATAACATCTTTGGCAAAATGTAGGAACCATTCAGTGTTGGTATACTAAAAACATTCTCACATAATAAAAGCAGCATTAGGGTACATACTATCAGAATTAAAATGGGAGCTCAGTCAGTAATCAAGACCTTCACTTGCTGAAGTCCTAACAAAAAGATGTCCTATACACCATATTAGCTACAATCTCACTTAGAGGAAGGGACAAAAAATTGTTGTGCATAGCTGGCTCGAGATTGTGAACACAGTGCAATCATAAGTGATCAGTACAATATGCAGTGGCCTCAACAATTTAACTACTGCTGAATTTT
The DNA here is from genome assembly GCF_033783945.1 of Neopsephotus bourkii. Lineage (NCBI taxonomy): Eukaryota > Metazoa > Chordata > Aves > Psittaciformes > Psittacidae > Neopsephotus > Neopsephotus bourkii. The sequence goes on from NW_026900878.1 coordinate 2,344,411, forward strand.
TCCTAGAAGGGAGCAGGTCAGTCACAATCTTCTGAGCAGAAGGAATGGGAAGGAGATCACCTGCTCAGAGATTTGGCAGCGAGTTCTGCACCAATTAAGGACACAGAAGAAGGCAACTTGAAATTCTGACTTTAATCTTCAAAAAACTTGTTTCTTATACAGTAGCTGGTTCAGGAGTGGCCCTAGGGTGCATTCAGACATGAATGGTTGCACAGGGTGCCATCTGTAGAGATGCTATGCTTAGGCATAAACTCTACCACCTCTGCTCTTGCCAAGGGCTGGGCTCCACTGAGCAGCAGCAGCTTGAAAGCCACACACCTTCAGCAGAACATAATCTTAAAAGACTCCTCCTCTTAATTTTTTGTTTTTCTTTTGGTGCTGCAGAATGCTTCTTATCCGAAAGAACACAAATGTAAAGCAATGCATGCTGGAACTTAAACTGCAGGTGTCTTATTGAGGGCACCGTCTTGGTTGGTTTGGTGCTAGTTACAGTTTTACCCCTTTTCTCAGTGATTTTATTTATAAATTATCCTGGAAGGGAGGGAGCAGAAAATATCAGCACATATGGCATGTGAAATCCCCTACTGCTTGGAAACCCCTGAAATGCTTAGGTACAACAGGACATGCTTAGGGCTCTGAAAATCTTGCCTTTTGTCATTTTAACCCAGGCCCTTAACATTATTTTAATGGGCTTGTTTTGAATTTAATTATGCATCTGTTGTATAATACACTTACAATAAATACCTCTACTTATTGCTTCTTAAAATCCCCTTCTTTCCAATATTGACTGCTCTAATTTACTTTTATGCAAACAGCCTAGTCAGATTTAATAAAAGTCTTAGTAGCATGTTTAATGACATCATTCCCGCTAGGGACAGTTGGGAAAATGACCTTCCATTTTACGAAAGAAGAGGATTAATTTTTATTGTCTGCCCCAGTTAATGCGTGTTTAGACATAAAGGCCCGATCAATATGACAGAGAGTATAGTGATTTTACTCACAGTAGTTTCTAAATGGACATTTCTTGCTAATCCATTTTTATAAATCACTTTAAAGGCCTTATTGATCTTTAATTGGGAGTTACACCTAATCACTCTAGTGAAACGCATGGCTAGTTTGAAACATTTTAACCCTTTCTTCACAACTCTTTAAAATTCATATCACGAGAATTTTTACCCTCTCCTCCCTTTCAATAAACATTAAGTAGCATCCTTAACACCCAAACAGACCTTATGCAGACCATCACACATCAGAGGAACAAGATACTAAGAAAGTTATACCAAAAACTGTAAAGAGACAGTGCTGCATGTGTGTGTCAAAAATATGCCCTTAAAGAACTAGGTGGGCAAAGTCTATTTCTTCAGACTTAAAATGCAAATGCACAAAGCATTTTGGGGAGCTACACTGTATGACAGGCTTCCATCTCTGACCTCACCAAGCTTATAATCATAATTGTTAACTATTCTTTTATTAAAGATCAAGTCATGCTGCACAACTGTTCTAACAAGCACACAAACACATGTTTGAACAAACATATTGTTTCGTGGAGAAAGTTCAGTGAAATTTAGAAACTCATAAATGGATCTTATAATTTTGTATTGTCCTAGGATTCATAATGGAGTACAGTTCTTTCAATTAACATTATGCAACTATTCTTGTTGTGTGATACATAGAATCATAGAAACATAGAATAGCTAGGCCTGTAAAGGACCTTAAGATCATCTAGTTCCAACCCACCTGCCATGGGCAGGGACACCTCACACTAAACCATGTCACCCAAGGCTCTGTCCAACCTGGCCTTGAATACTTCCAGGGATGGAGCATTCACAACCTCCCTGGGCAGCCCATTCCAGTGCCTCACCACCCTCACAGTAAATAATTTCCTCCTTATATCCAATCTAAACCTCCCCTGTTTAAGTTTTAACCCATTACCCCTTGTCCTATCACTACAGTCCCTAATGAAGAGTCCCTCCCCAACATCCCTATAGGCCCCTTTCAGATACTGGAAGGCTGCTATGAGGTCTTCACGCAGCCTTCTCTTCTCCAGGCTAAACAGTCCCAACTTTCTCAGCTGATCTTCATATGGGAGGTGCTCCAGTCCCCTGATCATCCTCGTGGCCCTCCTCTGGACTTGTTCTAACAGTTCCATGTCTTTTTTATGTTGAGGACACCAGAACTGCATACAATACTCCAGGTGAAGTCTCATGAGAGCAGAGTAGAGGGGCAGGATCACCTCCTTCGACCTGTTGGTCACGCTCCTTTTGCTGCATGTCTTTATGTGTTTGTAGATGTATGGTGGTAGGAAATGTACACATGCACCCACTATATAAAATTATGAAGATACATCAGTATGTACACAATGAAAACAAGAAAAAAGAAAGCTCAACCTATTTGTAAGGTTTTGAAACTGTATTTTTGCATCCTTTCAGAATTAAAAAAAAACAAACCCTGAACCCCAAGAGTTTATTTCCATCTCACCAAAACATTCTTTTGAACTGAGTAGTACCTTTTGACCTATACAAAGGTACTATTGTAATATATGGTAATATATATTGTTATATTACAATATATTGTAATATCGTAATATGATAATACTTATACTCATAGACCAGAAAAATATCTTCATCTATTTTTACTATGTAGCATTTTGTGAATGATTTTTGAAAGAAACCCTGTAGTTATGGAGTTGACAGCACTGGACTGAAATCTATTTTATGACTTAGGTAGTTACCCAAATGGAAAACATCATAAAATGTTAAAATTCCTTAGTTACCACATTCATATAGATTTCCTGATAATGGCTGAATTAATTTAAAAAACATTTAAGAAAATGTCCTCCTTGACTGAGATTTTCCAAGCCAAGAAAACCCACAAATGCAGTACTTTGCAATCACAGTGTTTACATTATTATCACATCAGTAATATTAGCCTTTCTCTAGGACAGTGAAGCACAATCTTGAGATAGAAAAAAGGAATTTGGTAATAATTATTAAAGTCCACTGGATAAATTTAATCTGCTTATTTGCTACAACTTTCCACCATGGTCTTCTACAGGATTTGCTTTCATCAAGGATCACTATATCAGAACAAAGACTAACACAGCACACTTGCCTAGGGCTTTTGGTCTGTAACTGGAACAACCTGGAACTACACTGGGCTCTTAACAAGTTCACAGACCCTTTGACTGAAAGGCTAATGGATACATCTGGGTAAAACCCAGCAATGGCAAAGATGGCTTTTCATATTTCAAAACTGCATTTAAACAAATAATTGTCTACTATATTCTGCTGACATTTCAAGAAAGTATAGACATTTCCCAGTTCAAAAGCACATAGTGCCATAAGCTTCTAGAAGGAAATAAAAGAAATTAATTTTTTTTTTAATTTTTAAATCAACATTTTTTCTTCCTTTGAAAAAAATATAAAGAAAGAAAAAAGAAAGTGATTCGAGTGCAGCTCTGGAATATTCCTCTAAAGCTTCTGCCTTGCAGCCCCACATGTGCCCGTTTTCTCCAAGAAAAATAACCAGATGCTAGATTGCACTTGTAATGCTGAAGCTGATAAAGACACACTATCATTTTGAAAACTGGAGTAGATTCTGTGATGGCTTTTAATTATGATTCTGATCAGTTGGTTAGGAATATCTATTTTTGAACATACTTGCAAAGCTAATTTCAGAGGTAAATACTTCTGAGTATTTTTGGTGAGTTAAATGGAAGAGCTTGAAATATATCTGATCTTGCACTAGAGAAGGGAACATCTCATGTCTATTGCAATGATAAATTGCAGCTTTTCTGAGAAGACAAGCCAAAATCTGTACATTTAAGATGGGCAAAAAGTGAGTAGGACTTAAGCTGGATATGAAATGCAAATATTCCTAGAGCTGGCTACATACACAGGGGTAGGGATACCCCATCTAGAAACTGGACAAACCCTGGCCTGCTTTAGAAAACTTCAAAATAACCCTGATGACTAGTGATCCACCTCCATTTCAGCAGCCAGTGACTTTGTGAAAAAGACTAATCTAACTGATAATTTACACAAGACCAGGAGTCATCAGGATTTTACTTTCAGCACAGTGAAGACTTTATATCTATGAAAAGTGCAACCAGCACTTGTCTGAAACAGAAACAGCAGCAGTTTCTACTACAGAGAGGGAACCTGTGTTGAGGAAAGAGGGAGGTGCAGAATTCGTTTTAGATATGTAAGTGATGGGGTCACATATTCTATGCAAGAGGAGAGAATGGGGTGGAAACACTTATACACAACTATAACCAAGCCTAAGCACTTGGAAAACAGGTTGAAACATGATTACTAGATGAACTGAATCCTCATATAATATCGGAATCATCTATTTCTTTTGTCAACTGTAGTTATGAGGTGACTATTAATATGACTAGTGTCTAGCAGGTGATTCTTCCTTCTCCTAGACTCTGACTTTTAAATAAGTGAACAGCAACATGATGCTCAAGTTTCTTCATTAGTAAAATAACAGCATGGAAGTATCAATTGGTTTGTAAGACAGATATAAATAATAGAATCTGAAGTGGAAACGCATACGGCAGCACCCTCGGACTTAAAGAAAATATTACAGAAAAGATTTCTTCTGTATGTGCATACACATAGCGAATGGTTTTCTTGATGATGAGGAAACACAGGAATAAGAAGTATTTTGATCAGAGATTGTCATTCTGTGAGATTCAGAAAGCATAGTTATGTCATTAGGTAACAATCTATAATTAACTCATTCAAATATCTGTGAAGGACATGGCTGAGCCAAGGACAAGAACAGCTATTCCACCCACATGCTCAAATAAAAGCAAACAAAAGTTCTTGCTGTCTACCACCATAGTCAGAACCTTCACAAAAGCTGGTTGATGTGCAGTCATTATTCTAGACGTTATCTCTCACTAGAGAGACTGAAAAAACTTAATTTCCCTGCAGACAAAACACTGTATTTTAAAGGAAATGTGAAAGTTTAACAACTGGACAGCTAAATTTACTTTAAAATAACCAAAAATCAAACCATATTTGAAAAAAAACCTCAATTTCAAATGTTCTTACTTATGGAAAAGAAGTGAAACAGTTTGGAGTTGCTACTTTAACTCCTGGCAATCAAAAGAGAACAGCAGAGTTGTTTGGCAACCATACTGTTATCAACCACTTCAGCAATAGCACAGATCCCAGAATTGATTTATACTCTTTGTTAGAATACATGTCATAAAACATGGTCAGGAGATGGGAAGAAATGACAACAGGACAACTTTGAAAAATATGCAAATTATACAGGTGTATTAAATGCATACAATGAAACATTAATCAGGCTTTCCTTCTCCTGCTATTCTTTAATCATCACAGATTTACAAGGATGTTTATAATATTCCCCAATTTTGACAAAAAAAATTATTTTGTTAAATTTTTTTTTTCTGAAACATTCCCAATTTTAATTGAAATACAGTTATCGGTTAAAGATTAATAACTTAATTATTTTATTATATATGTAGAGGTAGATCATAATTGGTCATAAAATTTAAATAAATAGTTGCAGACTTACACTGATATGACTGAAAGAAAAATTTGGCTCATGTTTCCCAGTTATTACTCCCACAATCTCACTGACTTACAGGATGGGTGTAAATGAGAACATAATTTAGCCCAAATTATGCAGTTATGGATACTAATTCCATAAGGATAAAATTTGGTTTGAGGGCACTTTGACTCTCACTAGTCCAGCATAATGTGATTGACACATGTAATGTGTGAGGGAGAGAGGGAGGGAGGGAGGGAGAGAGGAAGGGAGGAAGGAAGGCAGGCAAGAAGAAAAGGGAAAGGAAGGGAAGGGAAGGGAAGGGAAGGGAAGGGAAGGGAAGGGAAGGGAAGGGAAGGGAAGGGAAGGGAAGGGAAGGGAAGGGAAGGGAAGGGAAGGGAAGGGAAGGGAAGGGAAGGGAAGGGAAGGGAAGGGAAGGGAAGGGAAGGGAAGGGAAGGGAAGGGAAGGGAAGGGAAGGGAAGGGAAGGGAAGGGAAGGGAAGGGAAGGGAAGGGAAGGGAAGGGAAGGGAAGGGAGAAGATGTACACTCATAACAAAGAGCTCTGATGTTATTTGTTAAAAAACAATTTGACTATAAACTTTAATTCATGTACTAAATGTCAAGCACTACTGGATATACCAGCAGTTTCTTTAGCCCTCCCTGTTATTAATACATGCTTAGCTGCAGTGGAAATTAGGTCTGTAATAGTACCTTTCCAAAAACACTTGAGATGAAAATTTTGGTTTGAAATTTACTGAGAACTCTATTACTGTAGTAACAAGTTATATAAAAGGCAAATGTTACAATAGAAGCCTTTCATTTAGAAGAGCTTATTCCTGACATTATATGTATTCTATTTTTGCAGCGCTGTTAGAGTCATTGAATTTGACCAGTATGCAATGCACTGCTAAAGAACACATTACCATGGGGTTTCTTTTCTTTTAAAACCATCTAATTTCCTTAATACCTAGAATCTTTGTGCTGCACTTGTCATAAGCTTTGTCACATCACTGTTTTGTCCAGCATGAACCAAACAGTTCTATGGTAGAACTTCCTCTGAGATGTATGCATGCAACCCTGGATAGCTTAGTTTCTTTCTGAAAATGTAATCAAAAGTAATTTAAATTATTCTATATACATTGTATTTTCCTGCCCAAAAAGGGCATTGTAGGCTTTACAGTCACAAAGGAGAAAATGTTTTGTGCACATATATTTCATGGGGGGGGGCCCCCCCCCCCAAATTGTAACTGAGAGAGCAGCTTGGAAGTTGAAGAAAGAGGACCAACCAAGACGACATTTTGGCTCAACAAACAATTTTTAACCCAGTTTCCTCATACACAGCACTGACAGACTTTTTCACTTGTATAAGACTCCCAGCTCCTCACCTAAAACTGTCTAGGCATTAAAACTAAAACAAACAGGAAAGAGCAATAAGTTGAACTAGTATGTCTTTCATGAGCAAATACAAACCCAACTTTATTATTAGATTTTCAGAAGGTTGGTAGACTAAAAAATCAGAAGATTTATTTATTTATTTTCAAGTTTTTTGAGGCTTGAAAATACAACCCTGAATATATGTTCCAGATTTAAAATATTCCCGATATAAAATGGTGGCTTTGTGTTAGTTGTATTTCTCTATTTATGTTGAACATCATTATATAACAAAACTGCTTTCAACATTAAGGACTAAGCGATTTTCCTCAAGAAATATTTGCTAATATTGAATAGCTATTCCTTCTCAGAACATCTCCAGTTTTTTTATAAACCTCACCATCTCTATGCAACACTATAATTTCAGAGGGCCTTGAAGTGCTGTTACCTCTTGGAGTAACTTGACAACTGTTACATAGAGAATTGCAATTTAAGATGTCCAAGGTTACCAAAGTCCAACTCACCCATTATATTTTTTTTTTAATGTCACATAAAAGAGGAATGCTAGTAGAAACTGGTCAATTTTGCCTACTTATTATTGAAGTAGCATAGCTAAGGGGTCCTTGAGCTACCTGGTAAAGTCACAAGTTGGCATGACAACAGTCTCAGAGAGTCTAGAAATAGGAGAAAATGTATACAGTTCAAATCACCAGAATGTATTTTGCTTGGTTCACTTAAATGACATGGAGGTGAGATTATTTTTTCTGCACAATATTTATTTGGCAGTTGTTGAAGAAAAGTATGAGATACATAGTCTGGAAGAAATAAGCTTTACCAACATGGTTGTTGCCAATCATACCATTATCTAAGGCCACATCATTCACCATGATACTGCTGATCATCTGCAATATTCTCACTAGGTGGGCTGAAACCAGATGGCATCAGTATGTCCATTGGATGAACATATAAAGCCATAAATATTAAGCTATATCTGAGATGTAAATATTAGTTTTTCCCATTCACCCTAATCTAACATTTTGCTTTCCCACCACACTACCTTTCTGTCTAGCTCTGTCTAAAAAGCACCTGTGTTGGTGAGGCCGGGCAAATCCACATTTTGTATTACTTCTGAGAATTGTAAATAGAGATGCAAGTGATCACAGTTCATTAAACAGGCTGATACTGGTAAAATTTTGCCAAGTTTCTGTGTGCCTAAGACCCTCTGTTGTGCTTGTGTGATTTCCCAGAAGCTCAACAGCTAATAAAAGTATGCTTTGCAAAGTGAACGTACATTTTCTGCCATTGCTATTATTTATTTGTACTTTTTTTTTTGTCTTTTTTTCTCTTTAAAAAACTGCTACAATAACAGCAGTTAATCCAGACAATTTTAACTATTTCTGATCAAACAAAAAAAAAAAAAATCACCACAAAACCCATTTAATTCTAGATAACAAATATTTGATAAACTGCTTTTGGTTACACTTTCCTGGGAAAGGGCAGAAAAAAATTGCTTGGTTGATTATTTCTGAATCACAGAAATATTCCTGCTGATTTTCACATCAATTCTGAACAGAAGTTTACCTCAAAACAGATTGGAGATGAAGAAAACATATTTCAGCTACAAAACTGCTAAGTTTTCATATCAATTTTTATCCTCTTATTTTGTCATTATAGAAGATAAAATAAATGAAATATTGCAAAACAAAAAATGAAAACTTTTCAATTTAAAATGTGGAAGCAAGGTGTTTTTTTTCTCCTCCAAACTGAAGTTTGGCATTTTTATTTCAAAGGAACTGCTTTTTTATTATGTTTTACTTCTTGTTGATAAAAAAATTGCAGTTTTCCAATCAGCTTTAAATGTCATCTCACTGAGAGGCTGACAAACAGGGGCTTCCCCCTTAAGGACTCAATGTTATTAAAGAGAAAATAAATAAATGAAAGCTTTCCCTCTAAATTTAATTATTTATATCTTGAAAGATTTCTGAGTTATTTTACTTTTTGTGCCTTAAAGGGTTAAGAAGTATTTCCTTAGTGATTGATACAAAGAGAAGCCAGCAATAATTTGACATGGAACCTGAGACTACCCTTAAATTGTTTGGTTCTGTAACAGCAAACAAGAGTTTTATTAACATTTTATCCCTTGCCAGCCGGAAGATAGCCTCTTATCAACACAATACAACACAACAACGTCACAAAAGAGATTAGGACAGAAAGGGATATAAAATAATACTGTACCATTTGAAATGGCAAGGGACTGAGTGTTTCAGTTTCTTTATGGAGAATCCAATCCATATCTATTATTCTTTATACTTAAAAAACTCACAAATCTCTTGCCAAAATTATGCTTTTTCTTTCCCTTTTAAATCTTCTCACATTAATTGCAATACAATTTGTCACTAGCCTGCCTTGGAGTAGTATGTCATTCTGAAGTAGAATTGGAAAAATAATTGATGTAATGGCCGTAACCTTGAACAAACTTATTCCTGATTATAAAGGGAAAATTTATTGAAAATCAGGAAGCCTAAGTTAGTACTTGTTTATGGTCATAATAACTTTTCTGTGCAACTATTTAGATGTGAAATTACTCAAGCACTTTCAGTGATAACATACATTGTAAAGGTGCAATATGAACAGTAAAGTTGACCTGAAAAAGTTCCTGCAAAGATGTCTTCTGAAATACCCATACACATATAAATGTGTTAGGCAAGGTTACAGCACAGTCGCAATGACTCCTTTACTTAGGTTGCGCAACATATTCCATGATTAAAAGTCTTCTGCCAGCTTTATCCGAGAACTAAAATACCACCACTGCTTGTAGTTAGTGAAATTTGGCACCAGAGTAGTTTTTCGGCTAAGAAGGTGACTTTTGTTCATCCTATGGAAGCATCTTTAGGTTTGTCAAAGTTACATGGAAAAGTATTTCCACCACTGGCAGTTAGAGTCTGTCTCTTTCTGGTGAACTGGGCTGGGAGCCAGCAACATGCAGCATCAACCCCTCTTCTGTTTACTGATGTAGTTTATCTATGGTCTGAGAGCTTGCTACTTATCAATGCCTTCCATTTCACTGCTGACATGGGCTGGGAAGAGCACACATGCCCAGCTGGACATGTTTTTGTCTCAGTTCTCCATTGGACAACACATTTTCTCACCACACAACCTTGGTTCATTCAACAGAGTCCTGCAGGAAAAATAGATTTGTTTTTTATCTTTTTCCTTTTTCGTTTTTTTTTCATATTTTCATATTTTTCAGTTCAGATCAGCTAAAAATTCTGAAGTGTTGTAAAGAAGTATTTTAAGCCTGCTAACAAGATACTAATTCTCACTTTGACAGGAAAATTTAAATCCTGTATAGTCTGATTCCTGGAGCCACAGGTGACAATAGCATTCTTTTCACATCCTTTTTGTTAAATGCACCTTGGACATCACACACTATATCTGCATATATACATAGACAGTTGTGTGTAGCATTTCTAGGGAAAAGATGTGGACTTATAAGCTAGGTATGCCAGTTCCGCAGACTGCAGTACTATAGGGACATTCAGCTCAGCTTTCAGCTGTCTTGGCAGGAGTGCTGGACCCTGCTGAGATCCATGGTCCCATCACCAAATCTAGCTGGCTTCATTCAAGTGTAACTCTGTCTATGCTACCTTTCAAACTCATTTCGATTTTTCTAAAAGCAGCTTTTGGCCCTGCAGACCACAACAATCTGTCATGTCACTTACCAGCAGTAGTACATAAACTGGAGTGTTAAATATTCCCATTGAGAAAATGGACAAAGATGTGAATGTGAAAAAAACCAAAATAACTAATTAATTACAGTGCTTCTTTTCTGTCCCAGCTATTCAAAGTACTGTTTGAAATACACATTGCTCTTTAACAAAACCCAGCTCCACCCATGACACAAGCAAAACACATATGACACTTCAATCCTTTTGTTTGCCTTAATGAAAAATTTGTAGACTTCTTGTGCACTGTCTTGTAAGTCAACAAAACAAAGTTATTTTATTAAGTTCTGGAATATACCAAAAAAGATTGGAACGACAGGTTTTGTGGTATTTGTATGTACTTGACATTCAACTTTCTATTATTTCTAAATTTTCTTGAAGAATTGTTTTTTAAGCTGATGGTTTTAATACCAAATCTGAAGTATAAGTATATTTTTAAGGCTGAATGTTAATCCCTCAGATGGGACAAGATATTTTAACCACCATAGGGTGAATTGTTAAGCCAGAAAAACTAATGGGATTTTAATGGGATATAAGAACAGTTGAAGTTAAAACAAGTTTTGATCCTTATTATTACATACATGCCACATACTTTTTTGCCTCAGTATGCAGTTGTAGGTGCTGCAAAATTTGGCCTAAAAAGCAGAAGTGAGCCTGTGACTGACAAGACAAATGCCCATTTATCTCTGAGCAGCAACTACTTAAGCAGTTTAAGATCACTTTTAATTTTTTCACACAGGTCAACAAAATCAGTCCTTTGGAGATTCACTAATACAAGTAATACAATTGTGAGTACGTTAACACCAAGACAGAAATGCTGAGGTGAGCCTGAGGTATCTCAAGCTAAATTTTTAATTGATACTCATGTAACATCAACAACTCTTAGTAGGAATTTTTGAAATACAATTTTTCCTCAAAGTGCAATATATTCTCAGCCTGGTTTCACTTTAGGCTTTACATTCCTTTTAACTAGAAATGAAAGCTAAGACTGAAAGCAGGGTAAAAAAAAGTGGTCAGGAGCCTGAAATGGCAGAAGTTTGCAAGGCTTTATTTAATAGTGAGAAACAATAGCTTACATTATGAAAAATTGTTTTACATCTAAAATTACATTATGAAAGATTTATAAAAAATGTTTAAGTCAAAGCTAGTTTTGCATTTTTTAGGATCATAAAAAATCAAAGTGTGAAACCACAAACCTCTGCCTTTTCTTTTCCTTCCATTTTTTTCTTTTTTTTCCAGTCTTTTTTTTTTTGCTTTCTTGAAGCTTAAAAAATATCCAAGTGATTTAAACCATATTCTGTAAAAACAAGTTTCTCCCGTGCCGAGACCTTGTGTGCCAAGTCTCAGCACACAGCAAATTTTTATAGGCTGAGATATTAACCTCTCAAAACAAGAGCATGTAATGGAAACACTGTTAATCCCTTGACTATTGCAGGATAATGAGGCATTAACCTACTTGCTCTCAAAAGAGAAAGGGTCCAGTTTCTGACCTCAGTTATAGTGGTCCACGTTGAGAGGAACTCCTTTATTTTCAAGTACTTTATACACTCTCAAAAAAATGTTTTCTTTTCCAAAACCACTGTTCCCAGGAGGGAAACTCTACAAATATGAAAACTTAGACTTATGATTTAAAGCATGTTCCTGAAGGTAATTAAAAAGCTGTAGATAACTGTGATCATGCAGTGCAGTTTTACGGAATCATACACACTTCAAGATTATGCACTAGCTGTGTTTGTAAGTGGTAACTGTGTCATTAGCTTTGAGATATTTAATGTTATAGAGAAATTCCTACAACTGTGAGAAAAAAATGAGTGTTGTCTAACCTCTAATATTTTTTATGGCATTACTTTTTGAATTAACTTCATCACTAGCAAAAGTATTTGCCAGCCCATAACGTAATCATTCTCCATTCAAGTGAATGTTCCTTCTTTTAAACCATTTTCAGTCTAGACTCCGATTCCAGCAGCACAGAACATTTAAATGTAACAGCTCATGTAAAGGTAAATAACTTCTGGAAACAGTTCAATATGAAATATTATGTGATTTAAAACTCACGTGATTATCAACTCAGTGACACTAGACTGATGGAATCACCATGGAACTTCTAATGAAAGAATAAAGGATAACTAATTTAATAAACAGTACTTAACACATACTGACAATCACTAACATACTTTAGGGCAAAAGTTGAAATATTTGATATGTATGTTATACATATGTCACACATTTATTCCTGAACACAAAGGTTACCTCTGTGCTGCAATCAGGATATGTGACTTCAATACAAATACAAATACCTGCTGTCACCTCAGTGCAGCTCCCTCAGGTAACAGGGAAGCAAAGACATGACAGCAGAGACTTCAACCTCATGAGCAAAAACCTGTTTTCCCCGGCACTAATTTACACAGCCTATGGTGAAGCCCATACTGCAGCTACATGTAGGCCCCTCAGTGGAGAAGCTGAATTAGACGCAGCACCTTCAGGAAGGTGAAGAATACAAGCCTGTTTTCTGTCCATCACTTACCAAAGGAGCCTGAACCTGCCTGAGTCTTTCAAGAAACCATATTCCTAAATTGGTCATTTATGTTTGTAGAAAACCTAAGGAAAACAAGTATCCTCATAACCGTTACCTCAGTAGGCTAAAAATGATAGACACAGTATAATGCATTTAAATATTATTTTAGATTAGGTTTGCTAATATTTGCAACAGGGTCACATCTGTCCATGCACTGAATCCCATCATATACAAAGAAACACAAGTAATGACTGGTTGTAGCCTCACTTTAGCTATCTTGCACCCACAAAAGCAAAAGTCTTGAAGGATTCTGGCTTTTTTTTTTTGAAACATTTAGTCTCTTATAGCTGTTTAAAAGTATAAAATTATTTAGTATGTTGTATTTGAACAGAGTACATAATGCTCTAGTGTATGCATATTGTATAGGATGTTATTATATATAACATCTACTGCCTGTGTATAATACACATTTCAAACAGAAAATATTTGAGAGTGGGAAGACAGACATTCTCTATTACAAACTTGTTTGTTTAACATTTTCACACATTCAAAAAATGTTACAGTCTTTAGAAAAATACATTGAAAAAAACTTTTTTGCAAACAATATTGGTTTTGTGAATCAGACATTTCTGATTAAAGAGTATTCATTAAAATAAAACTCTGGCAAGTCACAACGCTAACTCAAGCATCCCTTCAGTCAGATGACACTGTAATACTTTATGAGGAACTTGGACACTGGCTCTTTCATTATTTTTACTAAGAATAATGGCAGACAAATCCTGCAATGAATTCCATTGCTAGGTGTGTTATACAGACATGCAGCTTCAGTAACAACTTAAACCCAAGCATTTAAGCAAGCAAATAACCTATGTCTGTTTATGGGTAGATGAGACCAGAACTAAGAAAGATCTTGTACATTTATAGCCTTTCCCACATTGCTTTCCAGAGAATCACTGGCAACCTCAGATACAAGTTAGGCAAAAAGAATCACAGAGTCGTATAATCATAGAATCATTTAAGTTGGAAAAGATTTTAAGATCACCAAGTTCAACCATTAACCGAGCTCTGCCAAGTCCAACACTAAACCATGTCCCTGAGTGCCACATTTATACATCTTTTAAATACCTCTACCATTTCCCTCGGCAGCCTGTTCCAATGCCTTCAGTGAAGAAATTTTTTGTAATATCCAACCTAAACCTCCCCTGGCACAACCTAAAACCATGCCCTATTGTCCTATAGCTTGTTGCCTGGGAGAAGAGGCCAACTTCCACTTCTGCTTCCACATAATTGTCGAAAGCATTACTATCCCCCTCAGTCTCTTTTTCTCCAGGTTAAACAACCCCAGTTCCCCTAGCCGCTCCTCATAAGACTTGTGCCCTTCTTTGCACATGAGTTCAGTCCTACAAAGATGTTAGTTTTGTTGAGCTTCTGCTGCTGTTTTAATATAGGTAGCTGTAAACTGAACAAAGGTATGAGTCTAAATGAAAGTTCTATGAATTTTATTTTTAGGCTTAGCTACTCAAATCCAATTTTGTACCCCTAAATCCTACAACATGCAACTTCTGTGGGCAAAGAGTACCAGTAGATTTTGTCATCTAATCCTCCCAGCAAGGCTCCAAACCCACACTCCCACTTTCCTTTCCATGGAAAAAGGGCTGTGGGATAAAGGATGGTACATGTCAGGATTCTACCCTGTAATGGAGACATGATATGACAGCAGAGTGGGAAACTTCTCAGTGTGTACACATTCTGAATGCGTGTAAGCCTCAGGCTCAAACCCTGCGGACAGCCTTAAAGAGGGGTCACATCATAACAGCTCTCAGGGGGAAAAGCATGTTTCCCAGTATTTTTATGTTGCAGCTGGCACATTTGGGGCACTACTGTAAAATAAGTAATAACCTTTCATAAAATGAGGTTGAGGTTGACACCCTGCTCCAAGCTCAAACTCTTAAGCATTTTGTTTTGCTTTTGCCTCAGAGGCAGAAATAAAGAGTGACATATCCCACATGGTTAAAATTCCTTGGCATTTCTCTCAGTCACATTAACATTATTAAAAACATATAAACTGGGGGGGGGGGGGCTGTTGTTGTTTTGGTGTTCACATTGTTATTTTGTTTGTTTCTTTATTCTACTCCAACCCATTGTTTTCACTTATTACCCATGCCACAAACAATAACTGATGGAGCAGCAAAAACCCTGTGCAATTGTTCGGAGAGCAGCAGTAGTCCCATCATGCTGCCAGTATTTCGATCCAGCATGCCAGTTCAGCATGCAAGGTTATCAAAAACAGGATGAAATAGCTCAGATCTGCCTCTCCTATTTAGAAAGATGGGGAAAACTCATAGTTAAAAAAGTTACATGTGTGGATGAGAGTCACTTGCTCCACAAGGCCCCCCTAGAGAAAAGCTCAGCGCTGAGGTGTAGACAGCATGTGGCTCCTTAGCACACGGTACTCTCCCATGTCCCCATTAGATGCATAGTACACAACTTTTAAAAGCACATTCTTTTACACCTCAATAGAGCAAAGTTCAAAACATCTATTTCATTCTAGAAATTAATATTTCGGGAAGAAAATATTATTGCTCTTATTAATGTTGTTGCTACATTCAAATTTGAGCACGACAGAAGACACCAGTTTCAGCTGCTAACCACCTAAAACATACCCCAGAAGCATTAGAGAATGTTTAAAACTGCAACTTGGGCAGCCAGCTTTCACCCAGTAATTATTTTCTACCACTCTGGTGTAGACTGTGTCAGTACTTCCCAAAAGCACTATCATAGAAATACAATTTGCTACAAGCAGACAAGGTCTTCACATAAAAATCTGCAACCCATTTCATATAAGCATAAATGTATTTACTGTAAAGTTATTTGCAAGTTCTTAATTTTGTTCTAAATATTTCAGAACACTGAGAATGTTACTAATAAAATTCTTATGTTCAAAACATGATGGACTTAAAGGAGAAAATGATTTAGACTTCCTTTTCTCATTCAGAGCAAAAAGTGCACTATTTTCTGAGAAGTTTAGAAGGAAGATATAAGGCACACAATACATTTCAGCATTTTATTTTGAAGATCACAATAATAACAACTCTGCAACTCAAACAAAACATTCCTTTTCTTTTGTTCTCTGAAATAAGAAGCATTCAGAGTGATAAGAACCTGCAGAAAAAGATACATTGATTAGATTAGATAAGCATGAACAGCAGCAGAGATCAAACTCGAAACCAGCACAAATAACAGCTACAGAGAGCTATTTTTATCATCTTTGATTTATACTCAGTGATGAGACTCAATTAGGAAAAGCGGAAATATCAATTAAGTGGGAGAAAATTTTTATTAATAGGACAATAATGTTTTTCCTCCTGCCTGAGCTGTCCGTTTGCTTTTAGCCAGAATAAAGCATCTTTTTATTTTTTTGGAGAAATTAGGATCTCTAAATGACTTTCCAGTAATAGAGAGCAACATGCTACTGAGTCTTTAGCGCTGTTTCTGCAAGGAATACATCAGCGCTCATTCACAATCTCACACCACTTTGCCATCCCTGCTCAGCACTCAAGGGATCTGCAGCCCCATCCCAGTGAGCTGCCAAGCTCACCCCAGGGCAGCTCACCCAGGTCCGCTGCACCAAGAAAACCACCAAGAAATGGAGCCATAAATACCTACTAGCTGTAGTGAATGCAGCATTGAAAGCCTTGGTTGGGTTTTCATCTTTTTTTTTTCAGTTTTACATTGTAGACAGTTTACGCTTCCACTCTCAAAACAGATTTTATCCTAATAAAGGCTTTTATTACTATTATTCACCTGTCATTACACGGCATTAGACAATTAAGCAGCATAGCCCAACTTTCAGAGCAAGGAACATTGGGGGAAGACAACATAAACAAAACATTTCATTAAAATATAGAGGTGCAGCTCTATTTATTTAAAAGAAAAAAAATTAAGCATTGCCAAGACTGCCACCTACACTTAAAAAACTTTGCTATGAAAGCTCACTGGCATGAGCAAAAAGGGGGAAAAAAAAAATCCATGGGCATGAAACAATCTTCAGTCACAGTTTGATTGCCAGGCGATTGACAAAATAATTTGTACCCGTCGATTTTCATGAAGGAAATTTTTACAATGGATTTGCCAAGCAGATTTTTAATTTTAATCAGTAATGAAAAAATGACAACATGGATCACAACAAGACATCAGCCGTTAAATGGGCTTTTGCGATTGCTGTCAGGATGACTCCATTAGGCAGCCATACCTTTGTGGGCATCAATCACGCTCTTCAAACTCTTGTACATCTTCGAGATTTAATTAGACATTTAAGTTCTTTACTAGCAATTTGCAAAACTGTCACTTACTAAAAGTGCAAGACACAAAAAAAAAATTTAAGAGCGAGAGAGAGATTTCTTCTGAGCCCTAAGAGACTGTTTATCTAATTCCTGGAAGCAGTTTTAAAGCCACCAGCACCTTTTGCTGAGTCTGACCAGTGCCTTTGAAGGCTAATTGCTCCCACAGACTGAAACCAAGCAGAGAAGTGCCTCAGACACAGCTGAAAGCAGCCTTCAACCACTCTGCTGCAGCAAAAGAAGTGCTGAGGAGGGTGGGTGCGTTTGTGCCTGTAAGTATTTGTTCGATGCTGCTTGCAGTCATGGGCGGCAGAAAACAATTTTCTCAACTTTCCGAGTAACTGCTGCATCTGGGTTGGGAAAAGCTAATGAACACCTGAGATTGCTTCTTTCCAAACCATGTACAAAACCATCCCTTTGCTGTAATTCACAATGAAGGCGTGCACCAGGGTGCTGGGCTCTTGGGCCAGTGAGTCAAGGGCTCCACCACTCTCGGAGGAAGCACCCATCCATCATGCCGTTCTCTTCCAAATCTCTGTGCCTTGGGGTGAGGGGTAGTGCATTGCTGGGACTGCCTTATCTGTTTGTTTGGAGATGCCAGGACATTCCTGAAACAAACAGGGAACTTTTTTAGTGATTTTTTAGTTTGTCACCATTTCACCAAGCAGGTCTTTGCAGGCTCTGTGATGGGAAGGAGAAGGAAAAGCACTAGCTGATAAAGTTTTAGGGTTTGGTAGATATCTTATTCTTCTCCTTCAGAATTCCAAAAGCAAAAACTGTAGTCTCCTTTAAATGAACTTTGGCATACTACATAGCATTAGAGCGATAAATATAAAAGGTGGATTGTGAAAATGCTGTTACTCACCAGTGAAAAATTTGCCCTAGGCAAAGATGTACAGTAGAGAGTTATTTTCAGGCTAAAGTTTTTTTTTTTAATAGGATTTTGTTTTCTCTGTGGCAGT
Source organism: Neopsephotus bourkii (assembly GCF_033783945.1). NCBI lineage: Eukaryota > Metazoa > Chordata > Aves > Psittaciformes > Psittacidae > Neopsephotus > Neopsephotus bourkii. Next base: position 2,362,851 of record NW_026900878.1, read on the forward strand.
GAAATGAGGGGGCAGGGATGCTCAGTTCTACAGATCTTCAGCACAATGACCAAGTGCATCAAACTTTAGCCATTAGCACATGAGAGCTATTTATTAGTCACCAGTCTGAACTGATATGGGAACATTTTCATATTTTGCAATTACGCCCTCACAAAGATTACCTGTTCTCACCTGCATAAACTCCTCGTTGCTTTACTGAGGGAGACAGATGACTCTGTGTCTTATTATTCAGGCAAAATTAGCTCTTTGCATTCCCAAGCAACCACAGTCATTGTCATGGCAATTTTCATGACTCTCCTGGGTAAATATAGTACCCGTTCACATCAGTGAGTGAGCTGTGGCAGGGTGACAAGATGGAGGCAGTCATATATTTAGGAGCGTCAGGCCAACAGCTGGGGTGGCAGTCACTGCACACAGAGGGGGTAACTAGGGCAGAGCCACCACTGGCTGAGCTTCAACCCTACACCACTGGTCTCCACATGCTGGGGTTGTGGAGAGCAGTGGTGAATGCAGGCTTGTGTAAGGCTTTCTCTGACCCTCATGCCTCATGAAGCAGTCCTGCATGTGCAGCATTGCTGGCACAGGGGACATCAGCAGTGGCAGGGTGACAGGCATCAGGAAAATCAAAGGAGACATCTGGGCTCCAGGGGAGGAAGCCAGAGAGTTTCTCACGGTGCTGAGGGGGACGTGTCGCCTACGCCAGTTGTCCTGGCCAGAGGAGCATCAAGCTCAGGGAAATGGGGGCAGGAGGAAAGGGAGTCATCTCTTCCCCAGAAAACAAACTGAAAAGGAGATCTGAGGAGATCCTGCCTTACCATGCAGCTGGCAGGAGCACATGTGCCTGGTCAGCACATACACGTGGCAAATCAAGGAAAACCAAGAGGGTATTACCCACAGCAACTTAGCAGTTTTGTGGTCCTCACTGGTGAGGACCATTATCAAATCCCTTTGATTATGTACCAGTACCTCAGTACTTTTGAACTGGAGAGCACATGGGCAACATGCATCAGAGCCCTGCACTTGTGGCAGCACACAGCAGTACACGGCACACGTTCAGCCAGACCTACCATAGAAATAATCAACACCACAGCAACAACATATTATAGCATATTATATCTTCTATTAGCTTCCAAACTTTGTAGATAATTAAGCTCTACATCACAGCTATGGACTCATAGCTGTTTGGTAATAATATCAACATAAATGACTTTTCAAATGCAAATACTGAGGCTACCAAGAAACGTGATCACAGTATCACAGTATGTTAGAGATTGGAAGGGACCTCAAAAGATCATCTAGTCCAATCCCCCTGCCGGAGCAGGAACACCTAGATAAGGTTACACAGGAACGTGTCCAGGCGGGTTTTGAATGTCTCCAGAGACGGAGACTCCACAACCTCCCTGGGCAGCCTGCTCCAGTGTTCCGTCACCCTCACTGAGAAGAATTTTCTTCTCAAGTTTAAGTGGAACCTCTTGTGTTCCAGTTTGTACCCATTGCCCCTTGTCCTATCATTGTTTGCCACTGAGAAGAGCCTGGCTCCATCCTCGTGACACTCCCCCTTTATATATTTATATACACTAATAAGGTCACCCCTCAATCTCCTCTTCTCCAAACTGTAGAGACCCAGCTCCCTCAGTCTTTCCTCATAAGGGAGATGCTCCACTCCCTGATGCCTGAGACTAGAGCTCAAGTGCTACACCCTGAAGTTTGACTCCATCTCACTGCTGTTTTTATAAATTACTTTAAAAGGTTCTGTCTTTGTAAATGTGTATGCATGTGTGTACATACCTAGCCTCTTTCTCCCTCTTTTCATCTATGCTTACACACACATATATATTGTAAAATCTAGCATTCTTCATAGTAAAACTCTGCTCACTTCAAAATGTAGGATCCTGTCACAAATGCCTTTTCCACACTGCAGAGAGAGCAGCCACAGGACTGAGAGGAGCAGGACTGGAGAGGAGTATGGCCCCACAGCATGAGCTGCTTTTCCAACTTCCTTACTCAAGCACTGCTTGGAAAAGGTTTTCACTGACTCAATGAGGGGTTCACCTGAGTAAGGCTTAAAAAAAGTCTGTGGGATTTGGCCACTGAAGTGTGGTGACACAAGGATGCAGATGGCAAAGCTTCTTACACTCTGGTGCTGAGCCAGCAGGGTGTAATGCAGAGGCCCCAGGAGCACCTCATGAATCAGCCATTTCTCATTGACCACAGGTTTCTAGGCAGTGCTCACACCCGCGCGGGACCATCCCTACCACCAACCACATTAACCACACCTGAATGGGCCATGGGCTGGGGCAGCATCCCCACTCTTCCATACCAACAAACTGTCCAAATTCTCTTCTTCCAGCTTGTAGAAATCAGTGGCACTTTGCTATTTCTTAAAGCTTTTTTGGCTCTTCAGAGCCACATACTTTGTTGTACAATGTGTCATGAGTCAGACGTCTCTCTCAATGCCCCATCTGAATGTATTGAAGGAAAATATCTGTACTGTATGAAGGAAAAAAAAGATAAGTTGCAATAGGGCAGGGGTAATTGTTTTAAACTAAAAAAGGGGAGAACTGGGCTGGTCATGAGGAAGAAATATTTTACAATGAGGGTGGTGAGACACTGGCACAGGTTGCTCAGAGAGGTAGTGGATGCACCATCCTTGGAGACATTGAAGTTCAGGCTGGATGTGGTTTTGGGTAAGCTGATCTAGTGGAAGATGTCCCTGCTCATTGAAGGTGGGTTGAACTAGATGACCTCTGAAGGTCTGGAAATAATGCATTTAAACAGAAAATATCAATGCTAATAATATTGTTTGGGCTATGCTTTCAGAGTATCTGACACAAAACCCATTGAAGATAATATGATTTTTTTCACTGGTTTGGATGGACTTCATCCATGCAGCTCTTATCACTTTGAAACACTTAAGGCATGTATTTATATTATTTTTACTCCACTTTTTCAGTCTTCTAAAATTCATGTTTGTACAATAAAATTCTAGTCCCTTCATGTGGATTTTACCATTTACTTTACTAATGCAACCAAAATCTCATCTTTGGACTCCAGCAATTTTTAATAAGCCTACATTAGCAGATGATCTTTATAATTCTGAGTGATGAGTGTAAACTTAGTACTAAAAATATAAAAAAGTCATATGTAGGCTAATACTTAGCCTCAGCTACATCAGGAAAGAGCTAAAGTAATTCAGTAAAGCTAAAATTTCCAGTTTTACACAGAGTCTCACTGGAGATTGTAGTTTGAAGTAGATGAAGTGGCTCTATATACATTATTTTCTCATCACATGTACAGACTAGCAGTTATTTCAGGCAAAGTCAAAATCACAAGAGTGCTAGTCCTGTGTAAACTGTTCCAAGGCAAATATTCCTTCATTTTGAATATTGGTGATGATTCAAAGCTCAGTAGAGGTGGGCTGAAAATTTATATTGTATGTATTGACAGATTTGATTTTGTTAGCTAATTCAGTCTCTGAAAGAATGAGCAATAGTCACCCAACAGAATCCCACATCTCTAGATTAAAGATACTTATACACTCAGTTAAGGCTCTCTGATTACTACTAACTAATTTCTAATGAGGCTGGGCTGTAATTTGCAGATTTGCCTCAAGTCCAACTTCCTCCATCCTCAAAGCCAAGTTTTACATCAAATAAGCCTCAAAATTCCCACTTAATTTTTACTTCCACTTAACTCCTTGACTATCTGCCACTGCTCCCTCTCATTCCCACAGGTATTTATACAAACACACAGACATGCTCATGCTCTAGTGCCATTGCATAAGGATCTTCTGTTGAAAAAGGCCTTCTTCAGACGTAGAATGACTGCAGCAGAATTCATCCTTTCCCACAAGCTCTCCATTTCTGTAAACCTAAAACCAGGACTAAAAAGAAACAAAGCATGCAAATGTGAAAGGGAAGCTTTAAGGACACTGGAACTTGAAAAAATATCCATGGTTTTGTGTTCAGGAAAACACAAATCACTAGGTATCCTGAAGCTTCTGGCAGTACCATGGGCAAAATATAGGTCCAGATATTAACCAGCAGGACTATGCTGCTTCTTTCAGCCTCATCTGGCCCATTATGATTTCTATGCCTTCTTTTTCTTTTTTCTCTTTTTTTTTTTTTTTCATGTAAGTACCATTAATATCCAGGAGCATTCGGCATGTTTTCTTTTCTATATTCTTTTTCTCTGGTTATCTGACTCACTACCAAAACAAATAAACTAAAATAACTCTACACACACGCCTATTGTGTCCTATCCACAAAGGATTCTGTTATTACATATGCAGAAGCGGAACTTCTAAAAAATAAAACACGAAACAGTTTGAGTCTCTAAGGCCAATTACAAGTACTCTGATTTAAAAGGATTATAGGGAAGCAGGCTCTGTGCAATAATTTCCAGTCTAATTACAATTTACAAAGAATCTTCATTGTTGTCAAAAATATTTAATGTGCCTTGGCATTTAGCAAATAATCTAATTCTTTTTTTTTTTTTTTTTTGGTCACACAACATGATCACACACAATTCTCCAAGCTGTTTACAGTGAGCAAAATTACCCTTGCAGCTAGATAGTTAGATCCTTCTGAATTGGTAATCAAACATGATTGTGATTGCACTGAATTTTTAGTGCTGTCACAAGTGTGTACTTACTAATCGCACAACAATGAGAATAGCTGCAAAACCCTAAGCTTTATGAATAAAATTCACCATGAGAGCAAAAGAGAGAGAGAATGACCAGTCTTTAGTAGGATTATTTGCTATCTAATAGAGGTCAAAACCCCAATACAGTTTAACAATATAACAGGCATACACCTAAATGGATATGTCAGTTTTTACGGTATTAAATTATTTAGCAGTAATTACCCCAGCATGTGGATACTATAAATGTAGGTCTTATAAGTATGAGAAAATAGTCTGCTTTGTTCATTCAAATTGATGGTTTGGCGGACAGCTATAAAAGTACCTACAGCTGCCATCGTTCTATGTTGTGTGCAAGGAAGAAGTGGATAGAGACTTTCTTTGGTGGAGAAAATTTTAAAATAAAGCTCAGAACTAATGATAAAGGTATGTAAATAATGGGAAGTGAAGAGCTCACTCTTTTCACAGAACTGGAAAAGTGTAACTGGAGCATCACAGCAGGGTTGAAGAGACATTCCTCCTTGCAGCCAAAGACTCCTAATTTTGGTTCCAGAACAGCCCATGCTGCCTCTAACAATCCGCTCTATCTTGGCTTTTCTGTTGATATTTCCAGTACAGCTGAAAGTTACAAAGATGAGTTTTAGATGTGACGGGTCTGACTGCTTTGTAGAAATTAAAAGTACCATCTATTGTTATGCACTGCTCAATCTTGTTTTGAAAAACAACAGAAGAAAATCTCCATTGACCAAATGCCAGCAACTGAGCCATCCACATTTCAATAAATATGTATGATACAAGACTTATATTTGCAGTAATGCCCTTCGGATTCTGCAGCAAACTCTGAATTCTAAAGCATCTTCCTTCAGTATCTTTGTATTGACATTTTAATTAATTAAATATAAATCTGAACCATACAGTTATTAAAGGGGCATTTGCCTTGTTTACTTTGACACTGGAGTCTCACCTTGAGGAACATGAGATGTAGTTTCTGATAACAAAAGAGGCATTTTATGAGCTGTTTCCCTTAAAATGACAAACAATGAAATAATGTGAATTCAGCTGATTCAACAAGATCCTGTATATTTAAGTAACAGCAATGGCATTTGAAGATTCATCTTTACATTAGAGAGCTAGCAGCATTTAGGAAGAATTTTAAAATTCATATTGCTCAGCAATTATTCCAGGTTGTCATCAGATTCATGAAAACAGCAGTCATCATTTCATACTCAACATAATGTTCACTAATATGAAGGAGTCTTGATATACTCTGATAAATTCCAGGTGTGTGAGCTAGGATTTGGATCCTTTGAAAAACAGGAAAAAGGTAGCTATGTTCTTTAGCTAAATGAATGACAGCTCTCTGTAGGCAAATGGGTGAAATTAGATATTTCACAGCTGACTGAAATAAAGAACTTCAGTAGTTTTCTCATATCAGAGAAACTGTTCTCTGACTCAATATAATGATACTTGCATATATTATGAAACTTCTGCATACCAATCATGTTGCAGATGCTAAATCATGCAGAAGAATCTTATAACCCACACAGATCCATTCAGTGCATGGGGATGGGGTACATATTTATCCATATTTGAAAGAATTATAAACATAAAATAGATAGCAAGCATTTTGTTGTTATGACAATTTGGCATCTTCTGAGCAAATGTATTTGTTTACTATATATACCTCTTCAAGCTGTCAAGTAATTGGACAACCATTGCCCTCTCCTCATATTACAAGTTTGATTAAAATGGCAGAGGCCAGATGCCCAGCTCACTCACAGATTCTTTAATTAGAGGGTCTCCTGAACCTCGGAACCACTTGAATGAAAAAAAAAAAAGAGCAATTAACACTTTTCCAGGGCTTCCTTCGTCCATCTGTCACAGCACAGGTGAAAAAAAAAAAAAAAAAAAAAAAAAAAAACAAAAAAGGAAAGAAATATGATAATGGAACCTTTCTCCAGAAAACACTGGACTCTTGAGTGTGCTCCTCCAGCCAGTGCCTCAAAAACATCCCTCCCTCCCCTGCAGAAGATGAAAAGCCTCTAGTTTCTTAAGTATGCTAAATGCACAGTACAGCGTCTTGGGGAGGAAAATCAGTGGAAGCTACACAGACGGGCACAACATGTCTTTAATCACCCCCGTTTCCATCAGGCAAGAAAGCTTCACAAAGCTCGGCTGGTTAGATGCAAAGGCTTAACATGTGAGGGCATCCACTTCCCACCCCCATGCTGCCCCCCCAGCCATCCCCAGTATCAAATGAGATCTGTTATCAACCTTAGTTAGATCATAATGAAATAATTGCAGGACTCAGTTGAGGGTGACTGCAATGTAGTGAGGTGAATTAATTTTCCCACCACAGCAGGGCATGTCAGATCTGGCCACGAGCGGGTCAAGCCATTATTTTTTTGTGGGTGTGTGAAAGTGATTGACTGGATTTCTGCACTTTGGGAGCGTTTGTGGGGAAAAAAAACCACCGAGGTGCACCTCAGCTATGCTTTCTTCTTTAAATGGCAGGCACAAATTAAAGTAAAACAGTTCATAAATTAACACAGACAGAACCTTTTTAATCAGGTTTTAAAAGAACCTCATGCAACTCCAGAAATTTCATAAGGCGTCTGTAAAATATGCATTTCAATCCACCTCAGGGAAGATGCTGAATTTTATTTTAGGGTTATAATAAGTTTATGGCTAAAACATTAGCAATATGCAACTTCAAATGATCAGTATCAGAGCTCCCATTCCCACAAATGGGAGTGCTACATTGAAGATAAAACATTCGGTATAACTGAGAGAGGTATTTTGGATCCAAATACCTTGAAACATCTCACTGAAGGCCACACATTGAGCACATTGTGTGCTCAGTAAAGCTAACCAAATGTCTGCCATTTTTCCCCAGCTATTTAGGGGTAGAGACAATTTCCAAAATTTCCTATGTTTTTGTAGGTTATGAAAACTGCTGCTTTTGTGAATTTTGGTAAAAACAAGCAACTTTTTACTTAAAAAGAGCTAGTTATTTTAATCAGAGCTCACATAAAGCATAAAACTCTGCAATTATGATTTTTCTCTGAAGAAACTACCTGAAAGATAAATAAAATTTCTATGAATGTTTCACTCTGTACTTCCATAACAATTTTTTACATGCTGTTAGCTCAGCATTTACATTCACCAGCAGTGAAATAAAAATGTGGAGCCCTACCATAGTGCTATACTATTTGGTAAAGATTTTTTTTGTGGGGTTTGTTTGTTTTTTTTTTTTTTATTTTTACAGTAGGTACTATGGGAGAAAATCCCCATCTGAATTGTATGGCTATGTTGTACAACTTTTCCAAGAACAATGTTGTGAAGAAATTATCTTCACTGAAGCCACCCTCAGAATCTGCTTCGACTCACAGAAATCCCCTGGCAATTTCCATTGTGGCCATGAAGATGATACACAATGTCTGGCCTCAAGAAATGGAAAATGCTTGTTGAGAAAGTTCACCAGCTCTTGCATACTACTAGAGATGATTGGAACGATGAGTACTTGGAGACCAGTGGAATCTTATAGAGGAATTAAATTAGGTAATTGAACAGCATGATTTTAATGTAAAACACTCAAGGCTGAAGTGACTACTAAAAAACAGCATTAGGAAGAAAATACACCTGCACTACAAACCTTCAGGTTTCCCCTCACTTTCTTTTTGAATCTAGGACTAATGAGAAACACAGCATTAATTATCTTCTGTATTCACTTCCCATCAGTGGATGGGGGGGAGAGGCACATTTTCAGAGGTGACTTTGCTGATTCCTTTCCGTTTCATTTTTTCCCATAGCATTTAGAAATAGGCGATGAGATGAACGAAGGGAGCACTACTCAGACTTCTCTTGTTAAAAATAAATGAGATGAGAAAAAAAAATTGTGCAAACATCTATATAAACCCCAAGCTGTGCTTTCTTAATTACAGAGGAGGCAGAAACACCTCTAAAATACCCCTAGCAATTATTCACCTATCTTTCTTTTTAGCAGCTTTCCAGGTCCAGTCACCTCAGAGGCTCCAGTACAATCTCCTGACAAGCTGAGTGAGAACAATGTGATTATTTAGCATCAGGAGAATAGAAAGCATAATACTACAGCACCTCAGATGAAAAAAAAAAAAAACCCACATTAAAAAAATATACATCCCTCATGAGATACTAATACCAGCTTATATCAATACCTGGACTGCAGCAAGAGGTACCAACATTTCTTCCTCAGTGAAAAGGAAAGAGAAGAAATGGGCAATGAAGGATGATAAGACTTTTCAGGCCTGGTTTTCTCTTCTTCAGCCTAAGGTTCAAGCTCATTTTTTCTTCTGATGTACAAAGTGCATCATTAGAGAAAGCATATATTAATGCCTCAAAAGAAATTGTATGTCAAACCACTTTTAGGGAGTATTCTTTCTCTATAGTGACTTTATTTTCCAGTCAGTTTATATACCTGTATCTAAAATAAATACATAGGTATGTCTGTATTTCTGTCTTGGTTATCCTCACTGATGAGCCTCTCATTAACCCCTGGCCTGCCACTCCTGGTCCCTCAAACTGGGGAATCTCTCTGCTGCTGAGTACACTTTGGGAAAAGAGGAAAATATCAGACTCTGGCCCCAAGTACTGATAGAAGTCCATGGGAGTCTTTCTGGAAAGCAGTGACATCAAAGGGACAGGAAGAAAAGGTAAGAAGGGTTTTTCTTGAGTGGGGAGGAATAAAAAATACTCCAGCAAATGCTCACACCAATGTATTTTCCAGGTTGGCATAACTCGCAGCAACACAGTGCTGCTTGTTACTGCCTGGAGAATTATTTCGCCTAAACCTGGCGAAGTAGAAAGTGACCTTTTACCCATTTGTTGTCCTTTGTTAAATATCTGTTTCAGACTATGTTTCTCTGCTTCCGGTTGATGCTGCCCATGAGATGGAAGCCTTCCCTGCCTCCACAATCTGCTGACAAAGCACAGTATAAAAAAGCTGTTCTCTAGGGTACACACCCATGTTTTTTTCACACCACCTTGACTCCTTCCCTCCTGCCTCCCACTGCCTTCCTCTGATGTCTCATACACAGAATTTCCTTGGCCTGAAACTATAAGACCCTCCAGGCAGAGACTTTGTCTTTCTGTGTGTTTGTAAAGTGCTGCTCCTTTCCCTCTAGTTCAGCCCTTTGTTACTCTTTCACCTCTTCAATAAAACCGAGCTTTACTCTCTCTCTGATATAAAATCCTACTTTAAAAATGCTTTCATGCTGTTGTGGATCTTGAAGCTCCAGTAGCAGCAAGGCAACGTATTCTATAAATGGCACGAATGCTGACTGGTAATATCATGTGTTAATTGGCAATATCTGCCTTCGGTAGGCCCTGCAATATGTGTTATAGCACACTGACTAGTTACACACCCGTGATAGTAGGTATTAACTGTTTGCAGGATAAATGTGTGCTTCTTTGAAGGAAGCATGTGAATTTAGTAGTTTTGTTTTAATTAGCTCTTACAGCCTGTCAAAAGGTGGAAAGTGAAGAGAGCATCCATCGAATATGACATACTGTCAAAACCAGGCAAAGCAAGTATTGTCTCCCCCGCTGTACAATTCCCTCAGAAACGTCCCCTTGAGATAATCATCTTAGCAGTATCAAACTCTTGGCAACCCTGACCTGACCCAGAGCTCACAAAAGGCAACAGGAGTCTTCCATGGACTTCACTGTTTTTCAAGTGCATCACTGTTGCTCCTTTGGCCTTAGCAGTTAGACAGCATTCAGTTCCCCCTAGGACCACTCTAGATGAGAAAACAGTGACACAGTACAGTGATATTCTCTAGGTTGTGGATTTTACTTCTCTTTTTTTTTTTTTTGCCAAACCAGAGATACATTTCCCTGAACATGGAGGGGGGGTTGGTACCCAGTTTCTGCACAATAATTCACCATCCAGCTCCACTAAGGTCTGCACCTGAGACCCTCAGTCCCATTCCTGCCACCGCAGTCCTGCTCATAACTTCTATTCCTGATTTCACATGGCTCTGCTGCCATTGGATGCTCAGCAGCTACAAAATAAAAATCCCATTCCCTGTGTGCCACCAAGGAAATCCCCCTGCCTACATGCTCAGCTCTGACCTGGCATGTGCTGTCTGAAATCCCTTCATTGTTTCTGCTATTTAAAGAGGCTCAGTTGCTGCTTCTTCAGAGCCTGAAAAGGAGTGTTTGGCAAACCCACTGATTTTAATAAGACCTATTACTGTCTTTGGATCAAAGGCTCACTTGATGGCAGCTATTAGTACCTTTCACCAAAACAGTAATTTAGAGGTGACCACAGGCATCTGCTGTTTACTCCTCAACAGCACCCCCTCTTTTTTCCACCCAGATTGGAGAGGTCTGTGGGCACATACTTGACCAAGAATGAACCTGGTGTGGTGTTTTCACTGTCAACAAAGGTGTAGGAGGGGGAAAAGGAATCTTGGTATTATAATCCACACTATTTCCTTGTGAATTCAGGAATAAAAGCTTTAGTTTTCATCCTTTTGTGGGCACCGCTATAATCTCTTCGCTTACATAGCCGGCTTTATCTAATTGGCATCCAATATAAATGAGAGCATCCTGTTCACCACAGTGGTATATAGCACCCACTTTTTACCTTGCCTAAACTGCTATTATTGGAGGGAATTACTGGTTTTACTAGGGAATTACTAGGCTGCCCCTCACTTGAGGAAAGTCAACTCCATGCTTTCTCCCCTCCTTCCACATACTCCTCTTCCGCAGCTGTTTTGACTTCATGGGTGAAAGTAAAACCAGAACTTTCTTCTAACGGCTGAAGACTTAAATCAGGCTATTCCTGAGATAAAAGGGAGGCCAGAAATCTATTTGTTTTAATAAATAGTCAAATTTTACCTTACACAGGACTGAACTGATAATCAGTTGATAATATCTGAGAGTAATATCTAATTTATAATACTGATATCACGGATTAGATTTTTCCAGGCTGTCCAGCTAATGCACAGGAGAATGCCAGGTCTCTGGCATGTCATTTTTCATGATGGCCTTCTGATAAGCAGCGCTATATGTTAAAAGCCATTAAATATGCTAACATCTTCTGTTGTCCAAATATCTACTAAGCCAGGTGCAGAGGCACATGGCAGAGCCTAACATCCTTTGAAAGTTATCAACATTGCATATAACCACTCTTTATTTATTATATGACTACAAAAGATGAAATAAGGAAAATGAAAGACTTGCACTATCTCCAAGAGCAATGGTTTCATTCTGTCTGTTTGTGTGACCTATAAAGAAATTTCATGTAACTATTCTTGTCAATCATGTTCAAATAACACAGCCCTGCCCTTTCTGTGTTGCTCTGCCTTCTCTCCACTGTACTTGCAATCACTGCTGCCACTCTTACAGCTATTAAAGCAAAACATTTAACCACAAATTGTTAATTTCTGCAGTTATATGTACATTCTCTCTGTTCTATTTCATGGAACTACCGCGAATGTAGTTTATTTTTTATAATGGTTTCCAATTAAATAGCACTAATTCAGTCTTAACATCTCATTTTTTACTTAACTTCAAAGGCGACAAAGCAACTTACACACCAAATTAATTATGTCTATTATCACTTAAAGAAATCCACTTAATTCTGTCAAGCCTGGCAAATGATATAAAAATGTTGGTTTGATAATATTAACATCAACAACTTAAACTGTATTTAGGGGAGGGAGAAAATAGAAATAATTAATTGCTCATCACAAATCTGCCCAATATGGAATGCCATGTGGTTCTGCTTTTCTAATAAATTAGTTTGCTTTCTCTGCAATATTCTTTGTGAGGTATATAAGTAGTTAAAGGAGCATATTGAAAAATGAACAATCAGACTAACGAGGAAAGTGATTAAAAGTTATTAAAACCAGAGCCAAAATACTGAGAGACATGTAGAAGTTTTGAAATGTTTCATGTGAGCAGGATCAGAAAGTATTCACCTTTTCCTTCTATTCTTCTGTTTGTATTCCTGCCCTACCCAGCGCAAGAAAATTATATGATGAAAAATAAAACAACAAACCAAAGGAGAGGAACTGGGACAATCACACTGATTTATGTGCTAGAACTCACAAAGGAAGGGATAAAACGCAGGTGACCTCAGACCTCCAATGTTATGAACACTTGCAGTGTGATGAGTTTACTAGGGCTCTGCATGGGAAGCAGGTCTGTCTCTTTATATTGCATCAAGCCCAAGCACAAGGGGAGCAGCTAACAGCAGCCAGCACCCCTCCTTGCTCCACTCCACCCAGAGCCCTTGGCAGCAAAGGGAGCCAGCGGACACTGGCTTGGTTGGGTGTCACAACAATCTAAACAGACAGAGCAGAAATGAATTTCACCACCAGAGATTAGCCAGCAAATTTAAGTAACCTCCCTGACGGAACAGCACAGTGATGGAATGCACCTAACTGTTCACCGTGCTCCAGAGAACTGTCCCTCAGCCCCACTGAAACCAGTGATGGGGGACATTCAGTTTTCTGGCTGGGCAGTAGCCAGGAGGAGAAGATGCACTGCTGGTGCAGCCCTTAGAGAAGGGGCAAAACCTCAGTGAAAGCCACGTTCCACAAAAGCCTCCAGCAAAACAGAGAAACAGATCCACTGCAAGTTCGTTACTCGGTTTACCCAAAGGGAGCAATATTGCCTTACAAAAATTGATGGTCCAAAGTTCCGCACTTATTCCCAGGGCAGAGTCTCATTTAGGTCTCAGACTGCCCCCCCCAAAAAAGCACTCACAGTGTTTGCAAAGTGAGGCACTATTTACTTATTTTCTGACACTAGAGAAAACCCCTCTCTCTATCAGTTCATGTTCTCACACATTTCTATCACTTTATTTTCTAAGGCCATGTTAGCCAGGTGCATAACATGACCAGTACTGGCTTTCTGAGTGATCTTTCTGACAAAAAATTTGCAGATTTGAAAGAACAAAAAACTCCACATTAGAGTGAAAGTTTCAAAGCTGGGTACAGAAAAGGAGAATTCAAGACACTGTAAATAACTGAAATGCTTTGGTTAGAAGTGCTGAGTGGAGGGGAGCCCAAGCACAGGCACCTCCAGCTCAGCTATGGCTCTACAACGAGAGCAGTGTGTCCAGGAGCCCCAGAACCTGCTGCCACAGAGGTGTGCCTGGCAGCTGCAAGGGCACCCTGGGGCTGCAGGAGGGCCAAATGAGCAGCAGGGATGACATCTGCAACTACCCTGGACCAGGCATCCCAGAGGGTGGACAACAGAGAGGGAGCAGTGAGGAGCCAGGCTGGTTTTGATGGAAATCTTCACTGTCCAGTTTTGAGATCATTTGGAAGATGTGTTAGAACAGGCCTGTTATTTTGAAATGTCTCAGTGCCAGCAAACAAGTGTGATTTTAACGGAATGAACATTTCAGCACAAAAGCTTTGACCAGATTTACAAAGGACCACAGTCTGTTAAATGTCCTCCTCAGCAGTCAATCTACAGGATATGAGAATCTGATTTAGCCAGAAAAATAAAAGCCCAGTTTCTTCACTCGTGCTGTCACAGCACACACTTGTACCTTCAGAGGTCAACCCCCAGCATTTAGCTGAGACAGCAACCTGTAACAACACCTCTGTTGATCACTGAAATCCATGTATAAATCTAATCCAAAATTCAAAGATGGCAGGAGGTTTTCTACCACCTTCAGTATACACAAAGACCTTAATGAAGAGTGTGGATGTTCCCAGACAGTTTTCACACATTCATGACTGGCTTTCCACCCACTGAAAGGACTGATTTTATCTTATACTGCTTGAGTCCAACCATGGGATGTACTGATTGGAAAATCTCAATGCATGAAAGAGGAACATCTGATAAACAGGGATATAGGATTCTGCCCTGACTCAACCCATTCACTGCACTGCAGAATTGAAAAGGGGTTATCATGCCTCCATTGCTTGTCGGTACTGAATTCCCAAAGCAAAGAAGTATTTGCTACTAGCATGAAACCTCCAGAGGCATTTCCTAACACTAAACTCAACTCCTTCCCTGTAAGGCAAAGAAGGAATGAGACATGTCTGGGAGCCTGTTTGTGGATATAATCTCCATTTTGTCACCAAAACTTCAGTGGCAAAGATTCCCTTAGCAGCTGTTTCAAATCAAAATAACAAAGCAGCATCTAACTCACATGGCAAAAGGACGACCAGGAAATTCAAGAGTCAGTTTTCTACAAAACGGGTGTTGAAGTGGGAAAAAAATCAGTCTTCTGCATCTAGCATCCTCTACCAGCCTCTACCCTCAGGAAGGACAGCAAAACTGAACAAAACTTGGAGCAATAAACCTGGAGGATGAGAAGTTTAAGCTCTTTGACCAGCAGTGAAAGCAAGCTGCAAAGTCAAAACCTTTCTTCTCAGCAAATGCCCAGAAAGTAGCTATTTCTGACTTGCACACACTAAGTGTGTTTACATCTTTCATGCAAATTCCCATGTAAAAGAGGGACTACACAGCAAAAATTACCCATCACCACTTTCCCTCCATCATCCCTGCTGGAGAGCAGGGCTCATGCTGGAGAGGTCTTGTCCAGCCCCGCTGGGAGACTTTGAAGAGAACCCTTTTCTAGCACATGATCCTAAGTGGTATCAGAAATAGTAATTCAGCCATCTCTAAGCAAACAAAAACAGAGTCTGTAAGAGACAAGAGGCTGCCAAATCTGAAGTGATGCATGTAAGGTTTTTTCTTTCAGAAAGAAGGGATATTTTCTCTTTCATCTGTTTTTTGTTTGTTCATTTAGTTTCATTCATTTACAAGAGTGTCCTTTTAACCAAAGGGAGAGAAGTTGATGTTTATTTACATCTTCTCTGCATAATAAGGTCCTGGCCCTTACACTCATATGTGTAGTCCTGCTTAAATTAATGGGATTACTCTCCTGAGGAAGGTTAAATAAGTACCAAAGTCCTTGAAGGAGTAAGGGACAAAATAGCTACCTACTGACATAAAATAGCTACCTTTTGCAGTAATCCAAATAATCAGATTTGGCAGTTATCCCCCTTTTTCCCCATTTAATCCACTAAGTTGTGTTCGATTTTGTTGTTAAAACAGCACAAAGTTATCACCAGAGTTTAGGAGGCAGCACCCAGACTGATTTCCACACTGCCCGACATGCAGCCCTTTGTTATAATCATCATAATAATATTAAATAAAAGATAAGGACCACTGTCAAAAAGTTATCATCAAAAGCTGGAAACCACATACTGAATCTGTCAGTCGTCTGAACTGGACAGGGTCATGAAAACGAAAGGGAAAGACTGTGCAGTCCGCAGATGATGCTTACATGCTAATAAAAACCAGCCAGGCAAAAACATATATGCACAAGACTGAGCAATTTGTCACCCTGGACTATCATTGCTGTTCCCCTGCCTATTGTAACAATGCCAGCATTCAAAATAGTCAGAAAGGAGCTTACAGGAGCTGAATGCCAGCACATGTGTTTTTCCAGCTGGAGCCGTGTCCTGGACCAGCTTCTGAATTCTAGTTTAAGTTTCTTACTCTTTCCCTCAAACAGGAAAAACACATAATGCAAAGACTGAAAGCCCTAAAATAAAAATGTTGAAGAGAAGCTAATGCTGGAAGGAGTCCTAAAAACATAGCTGCAAATTTGGAAGCGTTAACCGTCCCCCTGCTGCACGCATACCTTCCTCTCCATAGAGCCTCGCAGAGGCTCGCACTCCCGCAGCGCAGGAGCCTGGGGACCACGGATCCCCCGGCACCCCCCTCGCCTTGTACCCACAGCCCAGCACCTCCCCGGCCCTACCCGGGCTCTCAGGCTAGGAATGGCTCTCTATATTTGCCTCAGCCTGGTACTGGACTTAGTGCCTCAAAATTCTCAGATGCGTTGATCCTTTCACTGTTTTGGTCTTGCCGTATTAATAGAGCTTCCCTCTCAGCCCCTTGCCTTCTTCCGTAGAAATAGTTTAATGCTGTGTAATGCTGCTTGGTTTGGGGTTTTTTTTGTAAGAAGAAAAAAAAAAAAAAAAAGAGAGTTTTCAACCCTCTCCAAAGTTTACAGTCATCTACTCCAGGCATAATCATTTAAAACTCTGCAGCACTTCACATTTGGTTAAAACCACTTCAGTTTAGAAGTGATTAGAGGTTGAAGATTTGCAGTTTAAATTTTAAATTAAACTGTTTAAAATTATTGGAACACTTCACACATTTAAAGCAAATAATTTGGGGGGTTTTATTTATTTATCTTTTCTTCCCAGCAGTTCTGGATTTTCAGTAGCAAACTGCAGAGCTGAGGCAGCTATTAAAGAATCAGGGCAGACCAAAACTCATAGTTAGGTTTTCAAATTCTAGTAACTTATAAAAGAGATGGCAAGGATAGCAAAAATATCTGTAGAAATATATAGAGAGAAGCATAGGAATAGATAATAATAGTGTGAGGTTTAAGGCTTGTGCTAAAATATTACTTCAGATCATTTGCAGCCAAATTCCTTTATTTATGGAAAGCCTATACCAGAGGCAAACAAGCACACTATCCTCTTTTTTATCATTTTGGTTTGGTTTTCTAGGACTTCATATTTTAGTTAGACAAATTAATCTTTCTCTCTGAATATGTCTTTTTCTTCCCCTCTGAAAGACACAAACATCCCCAAATTTATCACTCTGACAAATATGTGGCACAACATAATATTGGTATTTGACCTGTAATTAAACTGCTATCTCTTTTCTAAAAATGAATCCCAAACTCCTCCCAAGAAGCAGTAGTGTTTATGTCGAGCTGCAGCTCCCAGCCCAGGGTAAGAGCCGCAGACAGTGCACACGTACATAAATCGGGGCTGAGTGGAGCCGTTACACAGAGCACAAAGGCTGAAAGCCTTTTGCTTGCATCTCGAAAGGTCTGACAAAGCAAGCCGAAAAATAAAATAGTTCCTAGTTTACATCACTGCTAAAACCAGAAAATCCCCGCTCTCGGATGGGCTGGGCAGGAGCAGAGGAGAGCACAGCACAGCCGCCTCGCAGACGCTTCAAAAACAAATCCCGGTTCCAGTTTTCCATCCCCCGAGGCAGGGCAGGGCGCGGGGCCGGGCAGAGCCGGCAGCTCGCACCCAGATCCGCTTCCACCCCTCATCCAAGGTCCCACACCGCCCCGCAAGGGCCCCCTAGGCCCCCGAGGCCCAGCGGCCCTCGTGGGATTTCACCGGCCTCTGTGCACCTACTAAGGGTGGTGGTGGGCTCGTGGTGTTTGCTCCTTCGGGGAAGGGTTAGAGTAGGGGGACAGCCCTGGTGTAGTTCTCCAAGTGCCCATAAAAACACGTTTATACACTTATTACCAGCTTTCGTCAGTGCTTCTCTGGCTTCAAAGATCAATGAAGGACCTTTTTAGTTAGCAAAGGGACATTTATAGCTGTTTGTTGTTTTTCTTTTTTTTTATAGTGCTTGAACTCCTTAATATTGCAACAGAAAACATGGCATAAAAGGTAAAAGTAAGTGAAAATCAAACCCAAAGCGTACAGCATCATGTTTAACAAACCCATCAAAAGCAGTTTTCATCCCTCTTTTACATACTGTTTCCCTATTATCATTAGCTAACAATCCATGTTTCCTCATTAGGTTCATTGACAACTATACAGGTTGTATTATATGGGGTACTAATTCTTCAGGGATGGGAAACCCCATCTAAAATAAATTTAAAAACAGAGGGAGAAGGAGGCAGAAAAAAAAAAAAAGAAAAAAAAAGTTTTAGCTTTTTTTCCCCCAAATACCCACAAATGATACTCAACACTTGTACATTTGATATTCAAATCTTTAATGATCTTTATATTAAAAAATGCCTACTTGCCACATGCCGTTTTAAGCAGTACTAGTCTTTGACACACATGCTGAAATCTACCCAGTGTGTTAAAGTTATTGAACTGTCGTGAGCTTCCTGACAACAGTGCTCTTCTAATGCCAGTTTTGATTCCACTGACATTAATCTTGGTAGGGCTAAGATGCTGTTAATACTCACTTCCTAGGCGAGGTAACCCCTTCAAAGGCTGACACACACCACCTCGCCTTGTTCATCAAATGTATAATCTTACTAAATGCTGTAATCTTAAATCCCAACCTACAGTAACTACCAGTGCTTACATTATCATTTTTCTTTACAGTTCATCTAAAGTAAAAAAATTATCTATTAAAGAACTGTTAAAGAACTTAGGAGCAACTCCTTCTCCATATACTGCACCAAGCTTATTAACACAATCTAAGATTATTCCTGACTTTCTGCCAGCCCACCTACACTTCCATGTACACAACACACATGAATCTTCCAGAAGATCCCATTGAAACTGTAAAGAGTTGTTTATTTTTTCTTTTCTCATCTTAAAACTTTACACCCTCAAAGTAAAAACGGGGAATGTGGTTATAACGTATGATGCAGAAGGAATTATAAAAATGGCCCTTCACTGCCAGTGCTGCTCAATGACAGCTCATTTTCTTGTGCCAATACAAAGAGCAAGATTAGAAGTGACTCTAATTCTTACCCAAACTTCAGGCCAGTGAAAGTCAAGTTGAAGAAATAAGACTCTCAGTCTCTGGAGGGCAAGGGTACCAGTCACTTATTTCTTATGAACACTTGCTGACATGTGCACTAAGCATAATAATAATAATTTTATTTATAAAGTGCTCCCCCACTGAAGTGCTTTGGGCATTGTACAATATCATAAAAACAACTTAAAATATATTTTATAACACAGGAAATAATGGACCACCCTCTAATAATAATTTTTATTTAGGAGAGGAGAAGGTAGGGGAGGAAAGAGCAAGAGAGAAAGCAAAAGTGAGCAAGGAAGGAATGAAAGAAAGAAGGAAAGAAAGGAAAAGGAAAAAAAGAAAAGAGGGAAGCAGAGAGGGAGGGAGGGAGGGAGAAGGGAGGGAGGGAGGAAGGGAGGAAAGGAAAAGAAAGGAAAAAAAAGGAAAGGAAAGGAAAGGAAAGGAAAGGAAAGGAAAGGAAAGGAAAGGAAAGGAAAGGAAAGGAAAGGAAAGAAAGGAAGGAAGAAAGGAAAGGAAAGGAAAGGAAAGGAAAGGAAAGGAAAGGAAAGGAAAGGAAAGGAAAGGAGAAAGGAAAGGAAAGGAGAAAGGAAAGGAGAAAGGAAAGGAGAAAGGAAAGGAGAAAGGAAAGGAGAAAGGAAAGGAGAAAGGAAAGGAGAAAGGAAAGAAAAAAAAAAGGAAGGAAAGAAAAGAAAGAAAGGAAAGCAAAGAAAGAAGGGAAGAGAGAAAGAGAGAAAGAAGGAAAGAAAGCAAAAGAAAAAGAAAGAAAGAGAGGAAGGGAGGGAGGGAGGGAGGGAAGAAAGAAAAAAAGAAAAGAAGGGAAAGAAGAGGAGAAGAGGAGAG